>NC_134468.1:6045651-6340651 GCF_964194025.1 Convolutriloba macropyga
TCTATTGATGTTGCTGTACATGCCTATAGAAGCTTCTTCTGCAAAGGAGAAAATAAAAATTTCACAAAAATATTAGCTCCGGAAAGTTAAAATGTTTAACTGACAAGATGGCACAAACAATATATCTAAATTGCACAGTAATGCAGAAAAATTGATGCACAATTTTGTTTAAACATAGTGATTTAATTGAAAAAACAAACACTGGACTCATTTTGCAGAAATTCAACAATATAATCAAGCCCTTTCTCTTACTGAATTTAAAAAAAAACTATAACTTACCAAATGAATTTGCCACTTCTGAGGAAAATGTTCTTTCTCCACACTTCGCCAAAAATGAATGGCCGCGTAGTTAAAATAATTAGAGCAATAAATTGCACAAAATACATTTTAATAATTTTTTCTATCAAACAGAATTTTCGCTGTACAACAACAGTCAGACAATGCTCAGTCAAATAATTCGTATCAAGCATCGCTTTTCAGTAATAGTAATAACTAAAAACAATTTAACAAATACTGTCACTATAAAAATAAGCGAAGCTTGACTTGGGTGGAGTTTATGGGACAGTGGAATATATTGATCGATTTGTTGTTCCCTACTTATTTATAGTTGATTTTCGATTCAGGGTTTTTCTGTGCTGCTGAGTTTTACTCAGGCACATAATGCCATTTTTGCGCGCAATGGTTTGATGAAAAAAAACCAACCACGATTTTCAGGCTCTGTCGGTTATAAGAATCTTGGGAGCGTTTTATTCGTTTTGTTTTTATTAACTTCGAGAACAATTTCTTTGCGCAAAAAAACACAGTTTTTATAGTTTACTAAAAAAAACTGCTAACGGTATCTAGTGAACTTTAAAAAATCCATCTGCACTTTAACTAAGGATCATGTTTTCAAGGACTGCAAAAGACCTAAAAAATTAAAGCTCTTCCATTTAAACTGTCGAAGTTTGAAATAGGCGAAACTGGCTATGAAACTGAGTGAAATATTGTGGTACACTTGATGTTAATAACCAAGTTGATCATATCCAGATCAACTCATATGCCACAGTAATGACTCAAAAATATTAACCCGGAGGCGCAGCCAAGATACCGGCCATCCAGCATCTGAAACGCAGAATAAGAAATGACTCAGGCATCTTTATTTCAACGTTTGACTCAATTTGGATGGAGATGAAGTGCAAAACCAACGGAGTAAATATATTGTTAATTTCCCATGCGATCTTAATAAATCCTTATGAAATTTGTTTTCAGAGATTTAGCCCTAACTATCGAAAGAGCAATCACTGAAAACAAAGATAAAGTTCTGATGGGTGATTACAACATCGACTCACTACACAAACCAGAAGGTTTGTGTCTTGAAAAAATTCCAAACGCGTGTGACATGATCAGCGTGAACAATTTTCAAACTACAAGATATTCAAAGAAAACATTTGCTCTGATTTGATACATCTTTACTGTTGATTCATGTAAAACTTTGGGTCACCCATAGGAATCGATCTTTCTTCACCTATTGTCATTTTAGACGAGAAATTGAAAAAACAAGAAACCGCAGAAAACAATCTTTAATAACAGATGCTACTGCGTAATTAGGTTGAGAGAGGTAACTCATCGTCTCGTTTGAAAAATTTTCTGTGAGCAGGAGAACTAAACCACTTCATGTCAAAAAAAATCTATCTGTATCAATTTGAACGCTTTAAAAGCAACAAATTTGGAATTTATAATTAATCATAATAGGAGGAATCAATAGCGCAAAAAGAACCTAACTTCAAAGTTAAAGTTTTTGCGCTCAGGTTTTTGACTCTTTCAGGTCTTTTCTTACAGATGCGAAGAATTTTCCCGCACATATTGAATTAAAGATCCTTTAAACTTGGTGTTACTCTTTTGTGTTAACGTTTAAACTTCGTGTAGAATATTGCGTAGCAAAAAGCAAATTTTATGGAAAATATCAATGAGGACTCTAAACCGTTATGTTATGGCTCAATGAGTTGAGGAGCATTCAAATTCAGCAATCAATGTTTATGTTTTCTATCATAAAGTATTTGTATGCTTTTAAAGACGACTCAAGGGATTGTGCACTGCCCATCATATATATTCAAATAGCATGTGGTAATAAAAATTGTTCCAAAACTAAATTCAAAATCAAATTTTTAGGGATCACTATGACGTTATAGCAAATTCATCATATTTTTAATCAAGTTCCAAAAGGAACATGTTAATTCCTTTTAAAAATTTTACGTTTACTTTGAACAAAACTTTAACCAAGACTTGAAATGCGTCTACACACCCATGCCTCTCTTTCTCAAATTTTTACAGAACTTCAGACAAATTTTTTAAATGATTTTTTTTACATTTGATTAAATTTTTTTTTTCATAACAAAATGTATTATTTTAATAAAACATCATAATCGGTTTTTCTTGTTCAATTGTTTCCTCTGATAATTTGAAAAATTTTTGCTGCAGGTTCGTCAAATGTTATGCAGTTTAGTTTTTTATTATTCCTGTTAAATTTTGATACTGTTACTCGACCAATCAATTTTTTTGAACCGGTCATTTATTGTAAATCAAAGCTTTTCAATTCAAATGCTTTTTCAAATATAAGTATCGAGCAAAGAACTGACAAAATGTGAACCATTAAGACTGATATTATTGTTATTAGACTTGAGAAGCCACGAATTACCCTTTAAAATAGCGAATAGGAAGTTTTCTTAAAATTTCTACATAGTAGCTCTTTTGCAAGGACATCGATTGGTGAAAATTGACATGACAAAAAAATAGTAACAAACCCTCTATTCTCAAATAAAATCCAGGATAAAAAACTTTATAGCAGGCGGGCCGTGGGGCTTTACAGCGATGACCTACCCGTGTTTCTTGGGTTACATTGCAAATCTCATGACAGGCATAATCGTGATCAGCGCTGTTATCTCAATTTTATTAAAATTGGTTTATCCGATCTAGGCTATAGGTATGTAGGTTAATTCATATAGCTAAGGTTGGGGGCGGAGTCTCTGAAAAAACACCAATTTGCGAGATAGATGTTCCAAAGCATCCACAAAGCAGAACAAAATTCCCCATTTTTTTCAAAAATTCATAAATTATGCCGATAAAAGCAATCAACCTATAAAAGAAGAATGATGAGTGCAATGATAAACAGCGCCGTTCTTTTTTGGTAATTTTTTTAAATGGGAATATATGTTTTTATGACCCCCAGGCGCACGTGCATTATTTTTACATAGTAACGTGCAATATAACAACACATAATTTGTAACGGGGGTTCATAAAAAACACTGGGGGCGAAACAGAATAGATTTGTAAATTGGGGGCCAGTTATCGTGACGAAGCTCATCAGTACTCTTGATCTAAATTCTTGTCACTATATATTTCAATTCGGCAATTGCTATAGCATGAGTATACTTTTTTATTCAACCTAAATTACTTTGATTATGCATAAAAAATGATTCCCTTTTTTGGTTGGTCAACAAACTGCTCATTTCAGTTCCCAACTTTAGACTAGCCTTTTTTCGAAAAAAAGGGAGTTTGTTGAAATGATCCCGTAATACAACAAACAATGTACACTTTGTTCGGGTTATTTAACTTGATCTTTTTTCGACACGTGCCGTAAATATTCGTCATATGGAACAAAATTGGAACGGAAAATTAGCCAAATTAAGGCCTTGTTTTTATCTAATAATTTAGATTCAAGAACGCACACATATTTTTGCGAATATATGTTGGGTCGTTATAAATTGGGTGGTTTTAATAGATTCAATCTGAGACAAATGAGGCATGGCCGTTGCCTCGAGGTTCGTTGCAAAATGCAGTAACTCAAACTACGACTGCCTAGATCCGCGTGTCAGACCTTATATATGCGTACATCAGTATTGCCAATTAATTCTTCCAATCTAATTGTTAATCGTAAATTTGTAAACACTGTAAAACTGCTTTAGAGTGTAGACGAGACGAAAAGCAGAGTTGCAAGAGCGGGAAACTTAGTATCCTCTGCTGGCGAATGAGAGACAAAGTTATCTTTTTCTAAAACTAATCTACTCTTAGTAGATAAAGTTTCATAGCCGACTCTCGTAAACTTCTCCATCTCCTTACCCTAGCTTTAAAATGTTCTTAACACTATCACGCCGACCATTTTTTTATATTAATTAATATTTTTGTCGTTCTAAGCAAACATCTTCAAAAAAGCCTTGGCTAGAATAAGCCAACTAAGCGCTCTTCTATCAGACGCAAGAGAAACTGCAGATGATACCTCGCAAGATGAACAAGAATTCATCCAAGTGTAAAAAAACGCAAATTTTTCCGAAACCATAACCAGCAAACTTCGATATTAGAACCCATTAGACCAAAAGTTATGACAATTAATCCAAGAAAAGCCAAGTGCAATTTACAAGATCATTGAAGGAAAAATTCCCGCAACTCAAAATAAAACGACTACGAGAATTACCAAACTCATTTGATTTTTTTATCGATCCGGAAGACAAGCCCTCCAGAGATTGTCTCATTTCAAGGATCAATTTGCAACAAGTGTTCCCAAACTCAATCGTAAACGCAAGAAATACAGTGCCAAATGCCAATCAAAACCAAGTTTTTTTATACTCAATTTCTATCACAGCATCAAAGTAAATGAACTAAAAGAAGAGCTTTTAGCATGACCCAAGACGCTTATGAAAAAACTTTTTTGCCGGCTTTGAAAATGGGAAGTTCAACTGTTTAATTTCAGTCAATAGAAGCCACCATCACAAGACTTTTTCAGGCTTTCCATAGGTCAATGCCTAAACCTGAGTATTTTTTCGTCGGTTAATATTCTGAACGGTGTCCCATTTTTTCACCCCTATTCATTTAACCCCCTATCATTTAACCCCGATTTATTCACCCCTGTATCATTTAACCCATCTATCTTTTAACCCCACTATCATTTCACCCCGATTTTAATCCCTATAAAATAAGGATTATTAAGTTAGCAATAAAATCATTTGGCCATGCCTCGCGGGCCATGGCCATGCCTCAGCGGCCCGTGGGACTTGATATGAAACTATCACAACCGAACGTGGGATTAATCTATCCACTTAATTATGACAAAACATGCCTTTAATGTCGACTGCTAATTAGCGGGATGAAATGATAAAGGGGTGAAGTGATAGAGGGGTTAAATGATAGAGGGGTGAATAAATCGGGGTTAAATGACAGGGGGTTAAATGAGTAGGGGTGAAATGAAGTAGAACCTTTCTGAACGGCTTCGAATCAATGTGTCAATTAGAGCTAATTGATAGAAATCTTATATTGTAAAGAATTGCCTTAAAAGGCCTCGAATTACTATTTACAGATTAAGCCCAATAGCAAATTAGCACTTGGTTTCTAAATTACGTCAAAAGCAATATTCGAAAAAAAAACAATTTTAAGCTATTTGAAGCAATTGTAACTCTTGTCCACAAAAGCCCCAAAAAGTAAACCTAGCTGCAAAAATGTATCTTTTGCTGCTTAATGCGTATTCACCGCATTTGCCTTTAATTTAAAGTAGGTTAATCAAACTCACAGTCATTCATACATATTTTTTTGCAATTAATGGCCTAGGGTAATTCTTTCTATAGCTGCGTTAAATTCATATGATGTCCCCTGCTGATGTAATAACATTTCTTGACATTTAAGTACTAATTGCTTTTTTATTTCGTTTATTTTTTAGCGGGACAGTCAGGGGAACAAGTGCCTGATTTTCCTGGCCAAGTGTATTGAGGAATGACTCCTGTGCCAGAAGGGAGCTTTGATAGCCACAACTCTGTCCACAGCCATGGCCAGAATGTGGTAATTGGCTGTAATGCTGCTGCCCCACGAATGATAGTGAAACACTTTGCACCCCCATGTCTAAACAACACAAATATTGAGATTTATGCCTAGACTTATGAAAAAATCAGCCTCGACCCTGTGTTAAAATACCACTCTCGACTTAAGATGGATATGAAAAGACCAAGCTCGACTCAAATAGTCAATGAAAAGACTGTTAATTGACTTGCCCGGCTTGACACCATAATTCAAAAAGTTATAGAATTACAACTTCATATTACGGCGTCTATGGAAATTTGTAGTCATAAAAATTTCATTGAATGCAAGTTTTGAAAATGAATTTTTTAGTAATCTGAAAAAGCGCAAATACAAAACGCAAAAAAATATACTTTAAAAATTTAGAGAAGAAAAAATTCAAAAATGTTTTTTCAGTGATCAGGCAATAATGGGAAATGCACGAATTGAAATTTCTCAAATTTCGTTCTTTTTGAAATATTACCACTCTCTGGGTAAACGATTTTTCAATTAATACCCATATTATTTTGGCAGTGTCTCCTCTCCATAAGGATTGTAAAACACGAATTCTGTTTCACCCTTTCGGTTGAAATTTGTCAAGAAAAATGTTTTTATTTAAAAAAAGATTCGATTTTTGTCAAATGGCTATCCCTTTTTGTGCCCTTGCAAAGAACTTCTCCCATGTACTGTATGTTGATTGCGCTTCATGTCTTTGATATTTGTGATGTACTATTATTCCAGGCTTATCAGGGATTTTGCTTTAGATTTTAGCTATAACATGTCCCGAAAAAAAGAGCCTCTATTTCATAGAAAACGATTTAAACTGTTTTCACTGGTAAGTTTAAGAAGCTCAAGAGGTCTCACGAAATAACCAAGACTCTTTGAATACCTCTATTTTGTTGGAGAGGTAGTAACCATAGAACTTTCATTTGACATGACGTTCTAGTCAATAAAATTCCATATAGAAAAGAGTTTTAGTCATCCAACTTTTATTCCTGAGAAAATTTTAATTTCAGCTATATTTTAGAATTTTTCTGATAAGTGATGCCAATGCTCCTTAATATGAAAGTTATATGATTTAGTTTTTTTGTCAATGTAGAGCAAATGCAGTGCAAATGTAGAGCCTGCTAGAGTACCTAGGGCAATCAAAGATTATGATTTTCCAAACTTTTCAAACTTAAGAGGGGTTTTTGGAAAAAGAAACTGAGCTATTGTAAATATCAAAAAAATAAAAGCACATTAAACTCTTTCCTGAAGAAATTACTGTAAATGCTATACAACAAACTAGTCTCATTGAATCAAGCGAATTCACTAAAAGGCCTGCACGCTACGCCTGAAATTACTTAAAAATCAATTTTCTCATACCTTTCTGACACTATTTCCAACTTTACGCATAACTTGGTTTGCCTGTGTTGCAATGCTAAGTTGCTTCTGATTCCGGATACGTGCAAACTGACAAAAGATGAACAAATAGTTACTCGTCACAACAAATTGCTTCCACAATTCATAACCTTGCTTGACTCAAGCTTGTTTATTAAAAATTTCCTGATCGACCCATAAAAACCTACTCGTGCTAGATCTTAATTAGCTGTGAAAAACTTAATCAGCTTGAAAAAAACTTACGCTCAACTTTGAGTACGATACTGGACCGTGCAACTGCACTAGTTACAGTCATTATCAAATATAATATATCATCAAATTTGAATTAAGCTAAATTCAAGCTTTTAATGTGAAATTCACACCCTCCACAACTGCATGATCTAAATTGGTTGCTCAATTTTACCGTGACCTATCTAGAAAAAAAACCGTTCTCCCAACTTTTGCTGATGCAACTGAAAATTTGTGAAAAAAATAAATATTTTTGATATTTGGTCTTATTCAAATATTTGACGTTTTCACGTGCTTGATAAAACAACTCAAAACAGTATGATATAATCCAGATTTTACGTTGCCAAAGCGTTATAAAAAATACTTAAGAGAACAAGAATTAATCCAGACTCAAGTTTATTGTAAGACAGTACCTCTTGATCTCGATAAAAGAGCGGCTCGTTAATATTAAATGATAGATTAAAACTTCAGATTAGCTGTTTTATCAGGTTAAACAAACGGAGGAAAAATAGTATGATGCTCTGTTGAAACAGTGTGTTTACTGAAAAGAGATTAAGTTCCTTTGGACACAGTTTTGGCTTATCAATTTACTCGCTCTGTTGCACCTTCACTTACCAGAAAAATCTTGAAAGTGTATCAAAAATCAAATATTTGAATTTTTAAATAAACGGCTATAATCGTATGTTTTCTTTTTACGAACATTTAAAAGAACTAGAAATTATTTAAAGACAAAATTACTCTCTGTGTATCTTTGGATGGCCCAACCGTCACTAACCTTTTTACACAATTCAATAAACTATTATGAACAGGAAAACTATTTTATTTTCGGTATGATCCTTGACATTCGCAAGAATTTTGTAATTTACTGGTAATTGAAAAATTTGCCTGAACACATTCGTTACAACAGGAACAATTAAGAGATAAAAAAGAGCTTTTGTTCTTTTTTGAAAGTAAACATATCCCTTTACATACAGATTTGACAACTTTCAAAAGTCATTTTTATGCCCAAAAGAAGAAACCATTACTGGTCTGTAAATTAATTGAATTGGTGATTTGAAATTATGGTCTGAAATATGTTGAACATTGGCCAAATTTGAATGTTTTTGATTTTTTTTTTGCTGGCAGCGCGTTAACTTTTGATTATAATTATATTTTATTGTTTGAAAGAAAACAACCCACAAACAATTAAAACAATTAGCTCAATTCACCATTGAGGATGCGATTTAAACTATTGCATTTGAACGTCAACTTCATTTTTTCAGGGTCATTAATAAATTCAACGTCAAAGAACATTTGTAATGATTCGCTGGGAAAACGATCACTGATAGTGAGCGCAAAGATCTATAGAGTTAAAAAATTAAGTCTATGAAATCAAAATAAACAAAGTTCAATTAGTATAAGTTCAAAGGATCGTTGGCCTCTTCAGAATACGAGATCGATGACTTCTCAGCAGTTACTTTGTTTCTAGTATATTGTCTGCATGTTCTAGTTTTAGATATAGAGGAGTTTGTCAGAAAAACTTTAGGAGTTTGAGAGCAAAACACTCTGAGTTCGCCGCTCTGCAGAAATAATTTTTCTAACTGATAAATCAAGCCAACCCTTAATGGCGACTGTTTAGAAAATGGCAGCGAATTGGAGAGAAAGTGAAATTAAATGTTTATTCAGAAGAGAGTTTTTTAGGTCAAAATTGAAAGCCTTTTCTCTAAGAGTTTAAACATAAATTAACAAAATTAGGACAAATTGAGTTGGTGGAAATTCCTGAGAGAATACTATTTGTTTCTCAAACAAATGTTTCGTTGTGAAAACGGAATCTATTGGTTTTCAAATTCTGTTTTTAAGAGCGAGATTCGAGAAAGTTTGTTTTGATATGATAGAGAGGAAGAGATAGTTAGACAGAGAAAGAAAGCGCGAAAAAGCAAGAGAGAGAGAGAGAGAGAAAGAGAGAGGGAGAAACAGATAGATAGACAGAGAAAAAGAGCGGGAAAAGGTGTGTGTGTGTGAGAGAGAGAGAGAAAGAGAGAGGGAGAAAGAGATAGATTGACAGAGAAAAAGAGCGAGAAAAGGTGAGAGAGAGAGAGAGGAGGAAAGAAAGAGACAGAGAGAGAGAGAGAGAGAGAGAGAGAGAGAGAGAGAAAGAAAGACATTCGATTGCAAAAAATTCTTCAAATTTTCCATATTTATGGCCAGTTAACCAAAGAAAGGCGATGTATGTGATAAAAGGTCTGGTCATAACGTGTGAGAGAATTCGACAATCATGTAAAATATGAGTATGGTTCGATCTGATGGGAAAATAAGGGAAAATAGTTTCAAGGAGATATTGCAGTAATAAAATATTTTTTTTGCTATCTTAAACAAAACGAACATGTTCATAAAAAACATTCAGAAATAATCCTTTTCACGTAGCAGGAGGTGCATAGTTTTCTGGTTGATTTAGTATTATTTGCGGTTACAATCATTGCTTCCCGCAAAAAATGAAAACAGCTGTAAGACCATCCTGTGTTTCGAATTCTTCTGGAATAAGTGGAAACAAACTAAGAATTTACCGAGACGATGCTCACACACTTGCCTCTTACTGTATATTTATTTATGCCTTTAAAATTAAAAATTATTAATCAAAATGTTTTTATGATGATCTTGGACTTCAGAAAAATTCAGATTCCAAGAACGTTGTGAACTGAGATCGACAAATTTGCATTTGAAATGTTTATCCTTAGTTAGTACATAAGATGCCATAAAAGATAATTTTTTAAAGTTTCATGTGTACTAAATTTGAAAAAACTTATACTAATTGCAAAAATTTGTACTCTTATTTGTTTTGTGCCGCTCTAACCCGTCCTGAAGTTGAATTAGCCGACGGCCAACAAAAGTCCAAAAACAAAATAAAACAGAATAATAAAAAAAATGTGAAGCGGTGCATTAATTCTAAATTAATTCAATCGATCTAAAATGTGAAATTTGAAGTTCAAATTGTTTGTTCAATTTTTGGTAGCCTGATTCCGTCCAATCAGGTGACAAGGAGCGGATCTAAGTTCTACAAAATGTTCCACTAGCAAGTGATCTTTTTCATTTGCTGAGGTCCCGGCTCGCACTGCCTATACTGTTTGAAACAAGTATATTAGTTCTTTTTTCAGCTATTCTTCATCAAAATCTACCACGATTTAGATTACGTGGCTGATGTCCGGAAAGAAACGAACATTTCAATAAGACTTGCGTTTTGTGATAAAAAATGCGAGCATATAATTAACCTATGACTTCTATTTGCCCCAATTTTATCAGTAGTTACTTGAGACCAACTTCGTTGACTTAACTAATTTTTTGAAACATGTAAATTACTCAGAATATAATCCTAAGGTTAGATATCTACATGCTCCGAAATTTTAAGTAAATTATTCAGCATTGTTATTATTATAATAAGCTTCTAATTGTGGCTGTTCGTTCTCATAGGTAAAAATAGGATTTGAAGGCTACTATTTGTCTTTTAAAGGGTGCTTTGTTGTGTTGATGGAGCAAAAACTAGGTTAAAATATTTTTAAAGAAAGTTTTACTGTTAAAAAATCTTATTGAAGCGGGCAATTTGTTCCATTTTTGAACGCTTTTCAAGATTAAAGATTTGTTACTCCACTTCGTTTTCGTTTTCTTTGTTATAATAATTTGATTTGTTCTCTTGTTCTGTCCAGCGTGATGGCGACTAGTAAACATTTTAAAAATTTCGGATGTTTACCGGTGTCTTATATCTGTTTGTAGCTTCATTAGGCTAACTTTTGAAATGAATAATTCGGCTGGCAGGATACGATCTTTAATGCAAGATCAGTGGAGTGGTCACTTTTTTGTCGAAAATATCAAATTTTATTCCCCAGTTAATTTGCCTGTTTATGCGATTTATGTTTTTAGGTGTAAGAGTATGAAGGAATACTCCACTGAAAGAAAGATGTGAGAGTAAAAATGACTGGAAAACATCAATTCTTACATTTAAAGGAATTTGGTTTCTTACAAGGAATAAGGACCACATTGGATTAGCCATTTTGCTTAAGACTGAGTTCAGAAGATTTTTAAAGATTAGGTTTGAATCAATTTGCGTTCCCAGATAACGACAAGCATGAGCTGGTTTGATATTTTCGCCTCTAAAAGAAAACTCTGGACATAAATTAGTATGATTTGTAAAGAATAACATCTCTGTTTTATCGGCATCTAAAGTGAGCTGATTCTCTGGAAGGTATTTGTCTATTTGTTCTAAATTTTTTTTCATTTTTGTGTGGAATATTTTCATTACGTTCAAATTTGCAAACAACACTAATGCCACCCACAAATTGAACAACATCAATTTCACCTTCCATTTTTTCAGAAAAATAGTTTACATATAACAGAAAAATAGGAGGTCCTAACACAGTTTCTTGTTAAACACCATGATTTATACTTATTATATTTGATAAGTGAATAACCAGTTTTACTCATTCTGTTTGATTTGCGAGAAAAGCTTTGAGAAGTAAAATTTGTTGATTGGGAGAAATTGAAGTTTTCAGTTTTCTTGAGAAAGATCTCATGTGAAATTGAATTGAAAGCTTTTGCAAGATCTAAGAACACAGCACCTGTGTGATTGTTATCTGTCATTTTTCCTATTATTTTTTCAAAAAAGTAAAACACAGCATCAGTAGACGACTCTCTAGTTTGAAAACCGAATTATTTTTTATTTATGAGCGCAAATTTTTCGTGATATATTACTAACTGATCAAGTAAGAGTCTTCCAATAATTTTTGCGAAAATTGTTGTTACGGAAATTGAACGATAATTAGTTGAAACAGAAAACTTTGAAAATGGGTGTGATGTGTGCATCCTTAAGAATTGCTTTAGTTGCCCCAAATTGCCCCAAAAGCAAATTTTCAGGATTTCAATGCCCAAGCACTGATGTATCCCCGCCCTGGTGTTTTGTTGTTGTCTAGATTATCAATAACTTTATAAATTTCCCTCAAATTAAAGGTCTAAATTTGAACTCTTGAAACTTTTTCTACATTTTTTCGACGCTCAATGGAACAATCTGCCCCCTGTAGATGCCCAATTCACTGAAAACTATGTTAATAGCGTTACATATTGATTTTTTGTCTTTCGTTTTTCTTACCATTATCATATTTTTTTAAGATGTTTGGACTGGTATTTTTCTTTCCAATTTTTTAAATGAGTTTCCCCTTTTGTTTCGAGGTTTCATATTTTTGAAAAACCCTCTGAAAATTGATTTTGTGCTTCTTTTAACTTTCGATTTACAAGATTGCGATACTTTTTAAATGACACAAATGATTCAGAACTTTGTGTCATTTTGTAGTCATTGAAGTAACGATATTTCACAGCAATTAACTGATGAAATTTTTTTGTGACCCAAGGTTTATCTGAAGTAGTGTTTTTTATATTGGAAACTAGTTTTTTCTCTGTTGGTGCGTTTTTCTCGAGTTTTGCCAAAAAATTCTTTTAAACTCTACAAATATTTCATTGCAGTTTCGTTGATGATAAACTGTCCTCCAAGCGGCAAGAGCCAGATCTCTACTAAATTTTTCATCGACAAAATTATGATGATGTAATGATCAATATCGAAAGGAGGTATGCAGATTTTCCAATTAGTGATTTGCTCATTAGTCGAAAAACAGTGATCTATCAAATTTCTTTTTATTGTTGCTTATGCGTGTAGGAATATCATTGTTAAATAACTGTAATCCTAGTCTCGCAGCAAAAATCTGGAGGCTACAGTTAGCTTTATAGTGCTATAGTTAATTGCGAAACCGCTATTTGTCTTCTTAGTCCACAGTAAGTATAGAGAGGGACAATTTTGAATTATTATATTCTTAATTTTTTGGACATTAGCCACTTAATGTACGTCCAGATTGCAAAGCAATTAGAGAACTGTTGAGACCTAATAACGAGTTGCCTTTTACGGCAGAAGATTTTTTCAACAATATCCTCCCCTTAGGAACCCTGCAAAGAATTGCCTCCCCTTTTCCTTTTTCGCCTTTGTCTGTTTATTTATGTATCTAACTCAATTCCATCTCGATTTTTTATCCCCTTATCAATTAATCCCAATTAATTCACACATATATCGCTTCACTCAGGTTTTTTTTCTATAATCGGTGCAAGTCTAATTTATATTCAAAATTAGGGACACGTGTGATTCGGGGCAAGGTTTTGTATGAAAAATTATGAGCGCTGAAGACTCTGCTGTTAATTTTGAATTGGTTGAAACTGAATGGCAAGATTGATTTATTCACATAAAAATGTTCACACGATTGCTTTGATAATGCTTCCTCAATTATACGTACGCAAGATACATTATTGATAATTTTTCTTTATAGATTTGAGACAAGGAAGCAGACGTTTCTTCATTAATCAATCTGTTGACGATTGAAGCAAAATCAAAATGCTACTTTTCTCACCTCTAACTTAAATAATATTTTCAATCTAGTTCAATTTTGTTTGAGATAGTCACAGAACGCCAAATTTTCAACTAGGTAGAGAATGATAGCTTTATACTTAGCATAAAAACGGTTTTGACATAGGTGGATTTTTTGACAAGAAGTCCACTTCGAACGGTTTCTAATGATTGATATCAATAAATTCAACGATTTCGCCGCCAATCTTACATAATTTTTAACCGTTGACACCTCGGCCCGGGAAGGTCGATTTCCAGATTGGTCCCCTCGTTTCGCGGTTGTTGGGATTCTACCTGCCTGGTATTTCCCATAAAGGCTGCTTGGGTTCATCTTTTCCCAGTTCATCACTAGTAAGTTGATTTGTGATTGATGTAGAGTTTGTGCCCGAGGTGTCAAAAAATTCAAAAATTCAAATTCAGATGAAATTTGAAAATGATTTTTTCTTGGTGGGCAAATAGGGTTTTTCTTTCTAGGTATTAATCTCTTGATTGCTGTGTCACCATCTTTAAAATTTTTATCTGCACCTTTCGTTTTTAGCGCGGCTAAAATCACTGCAACCGTTTGATAAGAAATCTTATTTTGGTTCGCGTTTATCTCACTTATTGGCACTCAGAGACAACGGTGGGGTAAATGTTGTCCTGAATGTCTCATAAGAGAATCGCATTCTTTTTTTTTCAATTTTATTTACCGTTTGCCGATTTGAATGAGTTAATTCACCAAATGGATTTTTAAAATTTTGATTGCTAATGGTCATTATAGACAGGTATAGCCATTATTAGTTGGCGACAATCATCGTTCCAGAACAAGATAACAGTTGAACGACGTCATCTGGCTGGCGCATGTTTCAACGGCTTTACAAGAATTGTGCCCGAATTTATTATAGAAAGGGAAAACTTTAATAAATTGAAGAGTTAATAAAGGAAACACGGAAGCAATTCGGATAATGCATTATTATGGCTTGAAAACTAAACCATAAATGCTTCACATCCTGTAAAAAAATAAATATGAAAATTTTGTCCGCCCGTTCAGATGAAAGATATCGATAGAAATAAATGAAAATTTAGAATTAATTATTGATTCATAACAATGATCATGTCACTTTTCACACTTGCCAATCTTCTACATGTCTGAACTAATACCTGGCTTAGAAACACTTAAAAAATGACAAAATTTGCCACCAAATTGCCAAAAAATAGGTCTGGATAACTTTTAAAAAAAACCAGGAACATAAAAAGAGGCCGGGAAAAGATGCCAAAAAGTCAGGAAAACGTTTAAAAGGTTTCAAACATTTTCAAAACCAAGGTAGGAAAACGAAAAAAAAATGCCAGAAAAAACTTCAAATAAGACTGTTAATCCTCAAAAAGAGATCCGGGTCATGTTTGTAATCGTTGTTAACTAAGTTTAAAATGCCATAAAGATTACAATTTATTTGGATGAACGGATGCTGAAATAGTGTCTAGTTAGTTATGAGTACTTTGACAATTGTTAGATAGATAGCTAAACGCATCATTTACTCTATATCCTGGGCCAAATTAATCTAAAATCAAGCCACATTAGGTATTTCGTCTTCTACTGGTTAGTTTTCAAGCGCTTACAAAATCAAGACTCAATTTATGTTCTTCGTAATCACCAAATGCTAAATCTTCAATGTGATATTGTTTTTTTTAAAAACATCTTAAATTTTAAATTTGATTTTTTTCTGACCAATTGTTGAATGGTTGATTGATTGATTTTATTATTAACTATACTTGGTTTTGATTAACTTGAAATTTAATCAAAACTTGAAATTTAATCGACTTGTCGTAAATCTGTTTATAATTGCACTAAAACAAACATTTTAGAAAAACAATAGTATGCAACAACTGACACTTCTATAGGAAAATTTTTGAAAAAGAAACTAAACAGGAATTCAAGCCAATTGATGAGATTTAGAAACTGAGAAAAATTGCAATAAGTTTTTGGATTGGATTGGCTAATGAATGAAGCGAATCTACAAAATAAATCTCGTAAGATTTCAAGACTTTCAAAAAATAAATTGCTTCTTCGTACACAAAATACAGTCCCTGTATTTGATCAAAGTTACCAATTGAAAAGGAACGAAATATATTCCCGAACAATCTAGCCCCTATAGAAAATAATATTAGTTCTGCCATCTAAAAATTTGGTTACATGACAAAACACCCAATGACAAAATACCCAATGTGCCAAAGTACCCAATGCCATTATACCCAATTTATTCCCTTTGATCATTTTGTTCAATAATCCGATTACAAATTAGCACTCAAATTTACAAGCATGTTTTCTCGCAATTAAGTTGCTAGTTTAATCCCATGTTTGGTTGTGATAGTTTCATATCAGGTCCCACGGGCCGCTGAGGCATGGCCATGGCCCGCGAGGCATGGCCAAACGCACTAACTAAATATTATGCTAAATAATCGTTCTGATAGTTTCAACGTTAGAATAAACAAGGCGGCTCGTTAATGTGCGTTCGCACATGATGTTCCGACCCGAGCTCATCTACATTTTTGACTAAAATGTCAACCAAATCAAGAGATAACAAAAATAGATGTTTGAGTTTAAAACAATCGTTACACATTCTATCTACTAATTGAATTACTAATGCCATGCTTCATTACAGCACCAACGTGACCTGACATTGAAAAGACTAGAAAAAAAAATAGCACCAACAAAATTTTGGCGGCAAAAAATGAATATCTAAATTTAAAAGCACCTGTTAACAACGTCAAAATGCAGTCAGATAAAACCTTAACTACACAAGTTTACCTTTTACTAACTATACAGCAGATGAAAAGTTTTCTTAACGAGACTAGGTAACAAGCCGACAAAAAGAACGAACAGTGAGGCGAAACTTAAAAATTAATCAACATTTTTTGCACCAAGAAAATTCAAAAATCTTAAAAAACATTGGTTTTTAATAAAAAAAATCCTTGATAAATTACTAAAAAGTCATTACAAAACCAAAAGCACCCGTCAGTGGTCAGACTATGCCATAGAAACAAACTAAAGAGAAACTCAAAAAATTACAAACGATTTGCGAAAACACAAACCTTTGCTACCATTAAAATCAATACCTATCATCTGAATATGTATTTTTAATTCAGTTGTTATTTCTGCTATTTCAGTTGAAGGATTTATACTGAAAGATTAAATAAGTTTACTTGGGCCACATTTAAAAACCATTGGGATCTGTTATTACGCGATTGTTCTGAAGGAAGAGAAAAAGAAACGCAAAAAATGGCCATTCAATAAACGTTCAGAAAAACGAAACAACAGTGGCACATAATATCAATATATATGTTATTTCTTGAAATACACGAAATTCGATGGGACATCTGATTGATGAATAGAAGTTAAATTTGACGAAAGGAACCTATTCGCTATATACTGAATGTTTCGAGCAACATCATTCATTCAGTCCTCAATTACAAGCCTATGAGATCTGTGAGCAATTTACGGCTACCTAAAGAACAAAAACAGCGAATTCAGGAAAAAAAATTGAGCGACAAAAGGGTCGAAGGCATTAAAAAAATGAACTTTTCACTAAACACTCTTCAATTTTAAATTAATTTTTCAGGAGCAATGGGAAAACCTTTTTTATCAATATAATTTCAAAAAATCAACAAATATAAACAAATACATTAGACGCACGAAAATTGCGGGAAAACACGTATTATCAACGCCATTAAATTCATTAGCCTTCAACGGAAGCCAGTATATACAATAAATGATGCCTCGAGGGGACAATAAGTTTTTCTGCCAATCGTATTTCATCAATAAGACCTTACAACAAGTTAATGACTATGAAAACAACAACAGAGAGAGGCAAAAACCACAAATTCAGTAGAAAAGTGCCTGAAGAAAATGTCGAAGCAACTCAAATCATAAGCTCTTCCCTGAAAACTTTATTTATGATCCGTTGAACTTCTTCCCTAAACCAATAGGGACTCTCAGCAGTAAGATGATGTGATAAGATTTCAAAAGGATCGAAAAACAAAATAAAGTACCCAAAAAAAATATGAATTCTCGTGGCATTGATGTTTTAAAACTAATAGGTAGAAGATAAAACCGCTAACCAGATTAATTTTGGCTATAGTAGAACGGAAATGGATTCTGTTAGAACCAACAATGACCAAGAGTATTCACGAAAAAAAATTAGGAATGGTTGAATTTCAAAAAAGTTTCGAAAAATTATTTTTAAACCCTTAACAGCCAGTAAACTCAATCTTTCATCGGAGCTCAATGACGATGCTCAGATATAACCCATAGGGAGGAAAATGATGTCTGTCATGCATAGATAGTTAAAAAGACATCACAATAAGTCTTATGACAGAAAACAATAACAAAAACAGCAAAAACTAAAATTCAGTAGAAAAATGCGAGAAGAAAGTGTCGAAGACAATTAAACCATTAGCTATTCTCTGAAAACTTTCTCTGTGATCCACTGAACGTCCTCTCTAAGCCAATTGGATTACAATAATCTTTGGATAATGTGATAAAGAGTTCGAAAGTGACCAATAATTCAAAAAATCCAAAAAAAAATTTAAAAAAATTGAAATCTTTGTCATTGAAGTCATATAACCAATAGCTAGAAGATAAAACAGCTAAACAGAAAATTTTTAGTTGCAGTAAAAAGCAAGTGGGTCCAGTCAATACTGAAACTCACTAACAGTTCAAGAAAAATTTAGGAATTGTTATTGTTCAAATAAAATTTTCGAAAAATGATTTTTATTTTAACAGACATTAAATTCAATAGCTTTCGACGGAAGTCAATAAAAACGCTCAAAGATGCCCCGGTGGCAGTACATTTATGTTTGTCATGCATAGGTATTCATTATGAGATCACAGTAAGTAAAATGACTATTAAAACAACAAAAAAAAACAGGAGAAAACCAAAAAATCAGTAGAAAAGTGCAAGAAGAACGTGTCGAAGCCATTTAAACCATAAATTTTTGTTTAAAATTTTTATTGGTCATCCACAGAACATCGTTTTTAAGCTAATGGGAACTGTCAATATTTGGATAATGTGATAAGATTTCAAAAGTAACCAATAATACGTAAAAATCCAAAAAAAATTTTAAAAAATTGAAATTTTTTGTCATTGAAGTCATATAACCAATAGATAGAAGATAAAACCGCTAACCAGTTTAATTTTGGTTGCAGTAGGAAGGAAGAGGGTGCTCTCACCCCTGGACTGACTTACAATTCACTATAATAAGATTATGATTCTTTAATATTCAAAAAAAAATTCGAAAAATTATTTTTTAAGTCTTAACAGCCATTAGCCGCCCCCTCAATGAAATAGACATGTTCACTTAATGCTCATTATGGAACATATTGCACTGTTAGTCAATGAATCCCTACCATAGGACTCC
Organism: Convolutriloba macropyga; assembly: GCF_964194025.1. NCBI lineage: Eukaryota > Metazoa > Xenacoelomorpha > Acoela > Convolutidae > Convolutriloba > Convolutriloba macropyga. Next base: position 6,064,859 of record NC_134468.1, read on the forward strand.
AAAAAAAATAGTAAAACTTCAAAAAGAAATTCAAAATTTCATTCAAAATTACGAAAACTCAGAATCGAAGCCAAAAAAAAACATGAGCAATTCCTTGAAAACGACGTTTTTTGTTCATTGCGCTTCATTCGACTATAAAGGAGTTTTGTCATTAATAGAACGTCGATATAAAATGTGACTTGTCTCTAGGTGACTTAGAAAAGCAAAAAAGAGAAAAGTTTTATTAAAAAAAGGGCTCTCAATTAGAGTTCGATTTTTTTTTGATAGTGAACTTCCCTATGAGACCAGAACTAGTCTTTCTATCGCCTTGCATTCAACTTTTACGAACTCAAAATTTATTCTTTTTATAGAAATTTGAATTAATGTTTTCGTAAAAAAGATCTTAGTTTGAAGAAAATTGTACTAAAAGTGAACAATCATGCTAAAGATCCCATTGTTCACACAAAACTTCAATCCTCGATAACTCCTCGAAAAAAACGAAATTCAAAAAAATCTTTTTACTTTTGAATTCTACGCTGGACCAGCTTTTTAATGATGCCACTCACATTTCTCTACGACGAATATATCGATCGGCCTAAATTCACTGAACAAAAAAAAACCAATTTGAGTATATAGTTCCTTCCCCCACAAGTGGGGTCGGAACAAATATTGGGTATATTTTGGGTATTTTGTCACATTGGGTATTTTGGCACTGGGTATTTTGTCCTGACACCAAAAATTTATAGAGACGCTGCCATATAAACAAGACTGGTAGAAAAAATTAAAAACTTTAAAACAAAAGACTCAATCGAAGAAATGAGAAGAAATATTTTTTTAAAAAAAAAACATTTAGTGGTAAAAAAATGCGACACTTTAACTTTATGACGTTAGCCCTAGTTACAGATTTAGGGCTTAGTTGTGAGAAAACTTGGATTTTTTGTTTTATATCTGTGCTTCGGTGCTACTTAATCTGAAATGTTTGTTTAAAGTTGGATTGATCTAATCACAGTTCAAAATATTTGACAGTGGTTGTTGATGACGAATAATTATTTTGGATGGAAAGTAAATTTTCTCTACCTGGGCATTTTGATAACCATATATGGTCCGGAATAGTTTTCTCATTCGACATTTTGTCCAACGTCTGTTTGTCTTTTCATTGTTTGTCTTTACATTCTGTATGTTTGACATGAAAGAGTGAGCTAACTAAAACCCAACTTGCTGACAATTTTCTTGCTTTTGAACGATTTCTGGACTAGGGTGAAATTGGGGGTAAACAGGCAACTTAAAGAAGAGATCAGACATAAAACATCGAGAAAACATTTTGAAACCCTGTCATGGTTGTGCCATACCAAATGTGATCGATCATTTTTCATTAAAGATTAAAAAACATTCAACTAAGAATAAATTTCCTTTAATATTCATTTCCAATCTTTACTTGGCAAATAGCTATTTTAGCAAACCGTTCTTTTGTAACTATTTCTGCGGATAAGTGTCTGAATTACATCATATGCTGATTTGGCGACTTCCGACATTGATTAATTGAGACTTAATTAATATACCAAACTACTAAAGGGTCATGATATAGGTAAATGTACAACCTAAAAAATGTTGTTTTATTTTGAAATTTGCAATCAATTTCTTTCAATTTAGCACGCTGTTGAATGCATGGCGAAGTGTGAGCGAATACATATAAATTAGCTAAATCAGCTATTTTCCAAGTACAGATTACTTTCAAAAACGTGCTTTCAATGAAGCGTGATTGCTTCACGGGATTTGGTTGCGTTTGAAATTATGAAAAAATGTATCATTTGACATTCTGCTATTCACTCTGCGTGTATTGCTGATTACTTCATATTTCACAATTAGTTCTAACCAATCTGATTTGGAACATTGCAGCCTCGGAAAAAAGCGAACTGGTTTTTAAGTTAAGAATCAAGCTGTTCATTCTTTTGGATAGCGCTAATTTCGAATTAGCGCTAATTCACCAAATTTTGAATATAGCGAGTATAGCATTTCTACCACAGTTCTTTTTAATATGATTGGTTATACTTTCTCTTGGTTTAGTTTCTCATATACTGCCATTATTTTTCGAATTGAATTTAAATCAAAATTTTAACCGACCAACTGGAAATTGCGCCCTGTTGCTGCAATTAAATTGCTGACAATATATGTACTATCAACGTAGTGTAGGTTCAGAAGCTTTTCAACTGAAGTTAGGCAGCAGACGAACTGAATTTTGGTTGAAAACTGAGTCAAAAATTGTATTTATGGAACCAGGTGCTTCTTTTCTATTATAAGTTGTTGCAGCTGAAACGGATGAGAAATTGAGGAAAGAAAAACTGTATTGCAAAACAAACCAAGTTTTTTTGTTTTATTGACATGTGTTCTGAAGCTTCTTTGTTCAGATAACATTAAAATGCTTCAAAGATATCTTGAAAAAACCCAAGATTTTCTCCGACTCTAATACAGCTATTTGATATGAATTTTAAAACTGAAATCTGTTTCCAACTTTTAAGATGTAAAGATTTAAGAATATGCAGATGTCAAAATTAATTTTTTCATTGTTTTTTTTGCCCAGAGTCAGTAGAAATTAAAACAGTTTTCATTAACCACTGAAAGCTAATAAAGTATAATATAAACTATAGCAGTGTACGCTAGTTTACTTACTTCCTGCTATTTTTTACTACCTTTCTAACAGTATGAGCTGCAGTTGAAAATAGTTTCAGTCCGCTTTTTTACTATGAGCTAGTTGTTAAATATGACAAACTGGGTTTTAAAAAATTATAGTAAATATTGTTATAACACAGAGGCTTTTTAGTTCAAATGTTAATTTGTTTCAATTTGTATGCTGATGTTCCTATACGTATTGTTTTCCTTTTTTTTTGTTTTTTGCCATAAACTTAACAATGCAATTTCAAATTGAAACACTCAACGGTTTATAGTAGTAAGTCAAATAAAAGGCAACTATTAATTTGAACTCAAAATTAGCACTGAAAAATTTTGTGAACAAGATTTGCTTCCTCTATCTTATTTTTTGTTTATACATGATGACAATTATCAAGTTGCAATTTTCGGTACCTGTTACCAAAAACTAACTCATATTATAAAACTGATGCGCACCTTGTGATTCTAAAGGCATTTTGCAAAATTTCGAAGAACTGAAATTTTGGGATATTATGTCGTTTCACTTCTCTTGTCCTTTTATTAAAAATAAGAAATCAATAAATTTCCTGGCAGTAATAAATATATCATCTAATTAGAATCTTAGTCAATGTTCATGTAACAGAGGCATTGCTATATTTAAATAAAATGCAAGGAATACTTATTTTGGGGTATTTTGCGCTCCTTGTGACTTTTAAGGCAATTTGGGAATTTTCGAGGAACTGACATTTTCTGTTATTGAGTCGTTTCACATCTCATGTCGTCTTTTTAAACAATCAAGAAAACAATAAGTTTTCTAGCAGTAGTAAGTAGACCATCCAACTAAAGTCATTGTCAAGTTTCATGTAGTACGAGGATGGTTAAAATTAAATACACAGCACAGAGAACGTGTTGAGGGTTGATTTCCAGTTTTCACGTTTTTTTAACTTTGATATTCTAGTTTTTAATTTTAAAAAATCAGCTGCAGAAGCACATCACATCATCATTAGTTTTATTCTAGCAACGTTCAACTTCTATAAAAACTCGGGTTGAATTTTTTTTTGATTTCACACAGATTTTATAAATAAATCCATAGTGCCCACACTTGATTTCTGAGTACGATTCTGATATGAAACACAAGATATCAAATATAACGATTGTATGATCACAAAGATCTAAAATATGATCTTTTTATGATTATCAGGAAATTATATATGATTCAAGTATGATTAACAAGAATCATACATTGTTTTTCTTTCCCATCAAGTTATTATTATATCGATAGGGGTCACTGAGATAATTCCACTGAATCACTATGTGATCCGCCAAAAGACTCTGAAGTGCCAGAGAAATATGCAAAGAGATTTTGTGAATTTATAGGAAATATGCAAAAGTTCTATCTAAGCACAATTTGTCTACAAGTTTCCTAAAGATGCTCATTTATAAGAAAAGTGCAAACGTTTTTTTTTCTGAAGAAAATCTTTTTGTAATTCTGTATAATGATCACATAGTCGTTACACTTCAAATAAAGCATTTGGCTTTTTTGAAAGATTCGACCAAATTGTTGACAGCTATGACAATGCCTGGTCAAATAATTTGTCCACAGTTTATGTCACTTCTTTCCACGTCTTTTTTGCATTCAATTAGTCTACAGATAGCGTTCTCGATTGTATTAACAATGGTCTAAGACATAATTCAGAAACTAAATTCTGTTAATTGTCATATTATGAGTACGTTGAAGCCAGTGGTTTTCCTCTTTAATCCGCAGTTAGGGAATTGAAGAACTTTTAACTAAAAGTCAATTAGGTTTTCTTTGGTATCTGCTTATTTGGCATTCTGTTAGCAGTTTTCGTTCAATGATAGCTGAGAAACACAAATTGTGGACAAATGTGACGGATATTTTAAAACTTGCCCAAATTTGAACTAATTTTGCCTAACTGTTACTGTTTCCACATTTGCCTATAACTCTAATCTTAAAACATGGATCATGAAAGAATTAAATGAAGAGAGAGAATTAACAATTTTGCTTGTTTTTTCTACATATTGCTGTTCAATATTGCTGTAGTGCTCCCAAATAGTCAATTGTAAACTGAATATGCAATATGTTAAATTTAAATGCCCCTTGACTACATTATACCGCTTTTTGTGACAATAATCAATGTTTAACGTCTCTTATATGACCTTGCATGATTTCCAAGAAACTTTTTCGAAGTCTACCAAAAAATAAGCGTACACAATTTTTCGGCTTTCATATTTTTTGTTTGATTCCTGAATGATATCCAAGAAATCATATATGATCTTTGTATGACTCCTGAGAATTCATACAAGTCCTATATAACCTAATAGGATTACTAAGAGTCATATATGGCGTAGTATGAAATGAAAAAAAGTTGTATCATGGGTGAACCGGGAAATTATTAAGGAAATTCAGTTTTCTCTAAATACAAAAACTAATTCATAATTCCCTAAAATAAAATCATTATTTAATTCAGACTTTTTGCTCGAGTTTATGTATTTTTAATTCAAAAATTTAATATTTTCCAAAAAGTTTGTTAATAGTTGAAACTTGAGTTTCGGTTAACAAAAAATTACTGTAAGCAGCAAAAAAGACTTTTACCACCACGTTCGATTTAGTATTATTAAGGTTATAAAAAATTGAAGATAGTGCAACTAACATCATAATCTGCCAAGTTGATATCAAAAAATCGAAGACCCAAATTGAAGATTCCATCTTGAGTGGCAGCTAAAGTGTCCCACACCGCCAGATATCTCATCAAGTAGGCACTGGTCGAGGCTGGCAAATAGCCAGCGGTGTGGAAACATAAGGAGTTTCCAATAACACCAAAAATGGCTAAATTGAACCCAAATAAACACCCATAGTTAAATGGACCGTTCCACGGTGAAATATTTTCTGCCTCATTTTCTGCTAAATAATTGTAATTTAGATAATCTGAACTTGTATTCAGCAATTCCATGCTCATAAATTCTAAGTTAAGTTTTCAAATGTGTGTAAATAATATCGAAAGCAGTTTTTTAATCAGATCGGTAAAATGTGAGTTAAAAAGTGTTAATCTTTTCACAGTAATCCGCATTATGAGTAGAATTGTTGCGATTTATGCTTTAGAACTGCAGATTAAAATAAAAATCGCTCAGGCAGACAAACTGAATCGCAAAAAATAAATGAAAGCAAAAATAACCTTTCATTTTTCTTAAAATATACCTTTCATAAGCTGAAAAAGGCATTAATTTTGAGAATTTTCATTGGTTGAATTTCTAAAAAATATATATATTTTATAACAAATCTCTTCTACAAATTGTGGCGGCGAAATTTATTTGCACTTACTTGAAGGTTTTTAAAATATTTCTTGAGGCAGACGAAAATGGTGGAAAAGTCTGAAATAACAACCGCTAGGAATTGTTTCCGTCTTTATAAGGCCTCTGGGGAAATAAATAAAACGTTTCCTGGTTCTGATGTAGAAACTGGAGTTGTTTGTTATTAATAAATGATAATAACTCTTGATGAAGCAAAAATTGCAGTTCCTTAAGATTTTTGATTAAAGTTTGTTTTACAGCATACTTCAAGAGCGCAAAAGTGTTTATTTGAATTTTTAGCCGGTGTACTAAAAATATCTCGATATAAATGTACAACTAAAAATGAGGTGTTTTAATTGAAACTTTTGTGCTAGCGGTCCACACATTTTGTTGATTTTTAACGCTTAAATCACCACAATTATGTTTATGAGTTTGGAAGTAACAAGAACAAAAATCTATTGATAAGAAATAACAATTTAAGTGATGAAATACAAACTGATGAAACAAAAAAATCAATAGAACCATTGACTATGTGATACGTATGAAAACTTATATATATATCGAAACCTCTATGTGTACTTAATTATTTTATCCTCTATTTTTAATGTTCATATCATGCGCTTATAACTTGAGTTATGACTTTTTATTATTCACGTATAAAAATATTCCCGCTAGTCTACTATATTATTTCATATGTTGTTCACAGTATTTTATTATAAGTAATCAGAATTTCATTTAGTCAATCTGAATTCAAGTTGCTTCTGAAAACGCTCTTAATTTACTTAAGACAAAGTTAGCTGTGGATTCGCATCGCGATTCCAATAGACCAATTCTGTAAAACACACTCAATTAAGGATTCGCTCTGCGATTCCTATTACACTTTTGAGATAGTGTATTTGCGACACAAGTCCAAGTCTGTTTGCAAAGCTTAAGTATAACATGGCGCAGTCAGCAATAAAGGACAGCAGCAAATCTCCACTCGGAATTCAACCTTTCTGGGAAAATTTAACCCTAGAACCCCCACTTCGCTGGGAATATTGGAGGACGCAATTAAAACTTGCAATTCTTGCTCGTGAAGGAATTGAAGTGGACCTTCTCCTAGCTGACCCTCCAGTAAATGTTTTCTTGCCCCCCGAACCAGCTTATGAAGACGCAGTTGACAATCCGACAGCACAATCAGAACGAGATCGACGTACCCGCAATGAACAGGCGAAAAAAGCGTGGAAAAAACAGTGTCAACGCATTGAAGCGGTCGGCATCTTAAGCGGGGACAAACCGTGGAAACTATGTGATCGGAAAGCCTCTTCATTGATGTACCTGAGTTTGGGAATGGAAGGGCGACGCGTCTTCAATTCGAAAAATTTGACAATCAATCTCGAAGCAATCTCAACCAAAAATCTTTGGGATGTTTTGAATACAACCTTCATTCGGATTCATAATATAACTTTTGATCGGTATCTTTTTCTTACACGAAAACAACAAAAGGGAGAACCAATTGAGAAATTCTATGGACATTTCAAAGAACTTTCGGAAAATTGTGATCCAGGAGAAAAAGGGGATACCATCATCAGAGACGTTTTTATCGCAAACATGCAAAACGAAGACATCCAAAAAGAGCTTTTAAAAGAAACAGTAGACCCTGATAGAGCATTAGCAATAGCAATCAACATTGAAATGGGTACCCTCAATCAACTCAAAATGAATGCCAACAAAGCTGAATTACATTCAACCGTCAATCAAGTACAACGGATGCGCATTGCGAATGCTACTCCCTTTTCAACTATGAGTACAACCGCACGGAAAAAGCCCACAACTTTTCAATTTTGTGGGTCTAGTTGGACTCCTGAACACCGTAATAAATGTCCCGCTCGGGGAAAGAGATGCAATAATTGTGGTATTGAAAACCATTTCGCTAAGGTTTGTCGTAAACCTAAAGACCCCAATTCGTACCCAAGACCTAAGCCACGAGTCAATAATGTAGAAAAAGAGGACCAAGTTGAGGATGTCAATCAAATTTCGACAGATTTTGACCCTGATCTGGAGTCAAACTACTGATCAGATGAAGATTATTGTGTAGCTGTAGTATCATCAACGGATTTCACAACTTCGGTGGCAGCAATCAATCTTCCTGTAATTTTGGGTAATACATCAACAAATGTTTTGGTGGATTCGGGCAGCGTATGCACAATAATAAACGAATCATTGGCAAATTCAATCATTTCCCACGACTCAAAATCGAAGTGGATACGCGGGGCGAATCCCAAACAATTGAAAACATTTTCGAATGAGCCTATTCAAACGGTAGGCATTATTCAAACTTCAATTCAAGGCGGCAATTGGCACGCAGATCCAATTGAAATTCAAGTAGTGGCGGATGGTCATCGCTCAGTGTTGGGTAGAGATTTGTTTCCCGCACTTGGACTCTCAATTCAACAATCAAATAATCAAATGATAATCAATCAAGTCGAACAAAAATACTGTCCAATTAAAAAACAGATTGCAATCAATTTCCCTGATCTAATCTCCAGAATCGGTAAGTCCAAAGTACATACAGTTCGTTCAAAATTTCACAAAAATTATACCCCATCACACCAAAAAGGTCGCCGTGTTCCTATAAATCTGTTAGACAAAGTATCTGACGAGCTAAAGAAACTTACAGAACAAGGACATTGAAAAATTACAAGAATGTTCTGATAAAAACTTTATTTATCCTATTGTAATTACAGTTAAGAAGGACAAATCTGTAAAATTAGCTCTTGATTCGAAAATTCTGAACAAAGCGATACAAAAGAACAAGTATCAAATGCCATATATAGATAGTCTTATTGATTCAATTTCACAACATATTAATGATTCTAATCATGGGGAAAATATTTATTTTTCAACAATTGATTTAAAATACGCATCTAGTCAATTAAATTTGCATCCGGATGCCGCACGTCATTGTAATTTCATTATCATTTGCGGCGACGCAACCGGTACGTACCGTTTTAAAAAGGGATTTTATGGACTTACGGATATGCCGGCAGAGTTTCAAAAGGCGATGGATTATACACTGGTTGGGTTGTCTCATACATATTGCTTTCTGGTCGATATAATTGTGGTTAGCAAAGGTACCAAGGAATCGCACCTCAAATACGTTTACAATTGCCTGCAGAAACTCGAGGCCGATAACCTCAGAATTAATTTAAGCAAATGTCATTTTGCAAAACACCAGATAAATTGGCTTGGTTTCACATTTTCGCAAAGTGGTGTTAAACCCATAGAATCTAAAACATAAGCAATTGCCGAAATCAAAGCTCCTAAGACATTGATACAATTGCGTTCATTCCTGGGTAGTGTTCATCACTTAAGCAAATTTATTCCTAATATTGCCAAAACGTGTCATCCTCTTCGGCCTTTGTTAAAGAAAAATGAAAAATTTCTTTGGACCAAATACCATCAAACACATTTCGAACACAATAAAACTGTTATTGCAAATGCTACAGAAATTACCCATTTTAATCCAACACTGGAAACACGCATCAAATGCGATGCCAAGGTTTAGGCGCTGCGCTCGAACAACTAGATTGTGAAGGGTGGAAAACAGTTGCTTTTTTATCACGCTTTCTTAATAGCAACGAAGAACGCTATAGTATAAATGAACTAGAATTGCTTGGGGTGGTTTGGGCCATCGAATATTTTAAATATTATTTATTTGGAAAGACTTGTACGGTTTTGACAGATCACAGAGCACTTCTTTCAGTTTTAAAATCTCACCGTTCCAATAAATCCTATAATAGCAGTTTAACACGTGGGATTGATCGTTTGTTACCATTTGATTTTATCATAGAGCATATTCCTGGTACCCGAATGGGTTTAGTTGATTATATCTCGCGCCAACCGAACCAGAAAGCAAAAAGCGTCACTCAATATGATGAGGAATTCATGGTAGCAACAATTTCCCGCATTCGCGACGCAATTACATCTTTATTTAGTCAATCAAATAAAATTCCTTTCCATAAGCGGCCCATAAACAGCAAAAATAATTTACAAGTCAACCAGACGCGCGTCCACTCTTGCAAACCTGCTATAATTAACCCGCATAACTCAAATGCCTCAAATAATTCCTCCACTACTCGAGCACAAGTACACAATTACAATTCAGCATTCATTTCTCAATTTAATTACCACGCAAATCACTTGCTTCAAAATAATACTGCACCCGCATCGCAAATCCAGTCTAAACATTTCAATTGTAATTTAAACGCAAAACTAGAAAACAAAGTAAATCACAAAACCATGTCGGCTAATGGATCATCGCAAACCAACACTCCAACTCCTCCGCATACCCCTAGAGTAACATTTCGCACTCAATCAACCCCAATAACAACTACTAGCGCAAACCCCAACAATAATACCCAGGCCTCATCATCACCTGAAATTCAAGATATTGAACTGTCCAGGGAGGAAGTTTTTGAGAGCAACCTAAATCAGCTCTTTACGAAGTCGTTTCTAGCAGTCTTGACTAGCAAGGACGCAGTGCTAAAGGAGATTAGAGATTGTGTTTTACAAGATGACGAGGCCCGATGCAAAGAAGTAAGCCCATACATCCACTCCATTTGGAAAGACTTTCATGGACCGCACATGAAAGTCTTTCCAAAAGGAGTGGATGTATGGGCTTACTTCTTTGCATCGGGCCTCGTCATCTTGTAAAACACAATCTCTAATCTCCTTTAGCACTGCGTCCTTGCTAGTCAAGACTGCTAGAAACGACTTCGTAAAGAGCTGATTTAGGTTGCTCTCAAAAACTTCCTCCCTGGACAGTTCAATATCTTGAATTTGCTTGTGGTTGCTTGTGTGTCGACAAACGCGTCGCCATACCCAATTCAATAAAAGAGGCAGTAGTGGAATCACTACACATGACCCACCCTGGTAGTTGGGGGATGATTTCTCTATCTCAATATGCATGGTTGGATATTGGTAATGTTCCATGTACTGATATTGGTAAGAATTTAAAACCTATTATACCAAAATCTAAATGGTATCCACATAAGGCTTGCCAAGAACCAAATGAAGAAATTCAAATTGACTTTGGGGGTCCGATAACGAAAGAAAAAGATAAAGACATTTATTTTTTGGCATGCATTGACCGTTATTCGAAGTATCCGACAGTAAGAATTTTTGAAAAAGCTAATGGGACAAATGTAGTAAAATTTCTCCGTAATTACGCCTATACACATGGAATTCCACTAACAATCCATTTAGACCAAGCCACTTGTTTAGTAGGTAAACAAGCTACAAATTACTGTAATGAAAACAATATTGACATTCTCGACGCACTGGTCGGAGACCATAGAGCTATTGGATTAGTGGAGCGAATGATACAGACAATAAAACGACGGTTATCCTGCATAAAAGCTGAAAATAAAGATACATTCGCAACATCTAAAGCAATTAAACAAATCATTTCTGATTTACGTATAACAAAACAGAAAACAACAAAGATAACACCATTTGAAGCTCATTTCGGTCGTCCGGCAAATACTCCTTTAAGGAATATTAGCACATCTCCTTCTAGTTTAAATTTAACTTATGAAAAAATTATTAACCACTATTTAGATGCCGATACAGGTCCTGTAGATGACTACCTTGATGACGCCGGATGGACCAAACCTGAAATAAGCGATCTGGACATTGAAAAATCCATGATTAAGGCACAACAGGACGCAGGACTCCGCTATCGCGATTCGGACAAAAAGGAATCGCGGTTCATCATCCATCCAAAAATCACGAACCCCATTCCTAGAACAGAGAAATCCTTAAATGTAAAGTTAGCGGGGAAACTACCTAACAAAAAGAGGGCCAAAAGACAGTTCGCCGGAATATATGAGGTTCTCAAACCAGGATCCTTTGTCACAAAATCTTCCCCTACAACAACAAAAATCAATGAGCCTGGACGATTTTCAGTGAAAGTTAGAGATAGCGATCTGGCAAAGTTCGGCACAAAAGCAGAAAGGTCTACTAATCTCTGGGCATACGTACAAAGACGTCCTGCACATTATGAACAAACAACGGAGACAAAGATCGCCAAACATAGTAATGATGTCAAGCGACAAAAGAGGGGAGAAATCAAAATTCGCCATCGCCATCGAGATACTACTTCCGTTGTTTCATCCGTGAACTCAAATGTCTCTCGAGCCCTCACAGTCCGTAAACCCGCTAAGCCACAGCCCAAACGATGTCGTAACACGGCTTCGACAAATGAACATGACAATGCAACAGCTTCGGAACAACCGCTGATATCGATAGTACCCGCCCCATCAATGTCCTCATCACAAGATCCAGTAACGTCCTCCGCCTCACAAGAACAACAGGCAGCTCGAAAACGCAAACGGCCTTAATTTTACGGATTTGCAGATGCGGACATATCTCCAACCAGTTCGTTGGCCTCATCCAGCTCGAATAAATCAAAAAAGCGAAAATCTAAAAAAAGAAGGGCTCAACAAACGAAAATACAGTAGTCACAATGATTCAAAATGCGGAACAATCAAGAATTCCCTCCCCACCACGACCTGATATCCAAATTGGTCAAGCTTCTCCTCCAGATTCAAGAGTTCGATATTATGAATATGAACAAGAACGGGAACTCTCTGTGTGGGATGCAGAAAATGAAATTTAAACAAAACTGTTAAAACAACGTAAACTCATATAAACTACATTTATTTATTTAGTTCTTGTTTCCACTTTACGAATCCAGTTTTTAATGGATACATTAAAGTTAATTTTCTTCGATTGCTGTTCAATGTATTAATTTTAATTCATTCATGTATTCGCTCCAAGAATCCACTTGTTGTTGTGTGTGTCTGTTATTTATTCATTTCAATGTAGTCACTTTGCATGTTATAAACTTCAAAGCGCATTCGCCTTACGAATCCCAATTTAAATCACACTTTCATATTGTATGTGCTGTCTCTTATTGTCAAGTGGTAACATTTTAAAAACAATTACATACTCGATACATGTGCAGTTGAACACTTCTCAAGCACATATGCTTCGCATATACTTAATGATCAATCTTTTCATTTCTTAAAAGTAACATTTGTGGCATCTTTGCAGTTTACCTTATGTTGAGTTAAATTTTCTTTCATTTCCATAGTTCGTGTTTGACTCTAAAAAATTGTAAATACATTAAAATTTGTCTGTCATGGGGGAAATGTGATACGTATGAATACTTATATATATATATATATATATATATATATATATATATATATATATATATATATATCGAAACCTCTATGTGTACTTAATTATTTTATCCTCTATTTTTAATATTCATATCATGCGCTCATAACTTGAGTTATGACTTTTTATTATTCACGTATAAATATTCCCGCTAGTCTACTATATTATTTCATATGTTGTTCACAGTATTTTATTATAAGTAATCAGAATTTCATTTAGTCAATCTGAACTCAAGTTGCTTCTGAAAACGCTCTTAATTTACTTAAGACAAAGTTAGCTGTGGATTTGCATCGCGATTCCAATAGACCAATTCTGTAAAACACACTCAATTAAGAATTCGCTCTGCGATTCCTATTACACTTTTGAGATAGTGTATTTGCGACACAAATCCAAGTCTGTTTGCAAAGCTTAAGTATAACAGACTACATCCTGATTTTTTTTCCATTTTCTTAGAAATGATTATTTCGGATAGGGCGGGGTATGCTCAATTGAGTTTTATCTCAATTGCTCAAATTGACCACAAAATTGTGTTAAAATTTTAATTAAGGGGATCGAATCGGGTGATGTACCGATGTTGTGTTATTCTATTAACAGACAATATTTGTCAACAAGTAAGCCAAAATCCACGTTCGGAATAATTTTTTTGTTAAGTCAATTTTTGACTGCCTATATATTCAACGCAGAAAATTTTGGCTGGTATTCCCGCAAAAGTAGACTTCTCTAATTGAAAGGTCATGTAAATTTCGTTTGTTTTCCCAAGATATATCTCAATAGATAAAGTTTTGTGAACAAAACATTTTTCAGCTTAAATTATTCTATTTAGTGACACTAATTGTTGAGTTCGCGTACTTTTAGGCTGATTATTACGACTTGAAGAGGATTAACGGCGATCCATTCTTTTTTAATCTGTGACCTCTAATTTAGAGGATGTGTTGTAGAGTAAGTCAAATGCCGCACGCAAAAAAAAAGTTCTTAGGTCAACCTGCAGAACAAAAGTCAAAAACAGAGAAAGAAATTGGAGTATTTTTTGTACATGCATTTTTTTGAGAGAGAGCAAGCAAAAAAAAGTGAAATATAATTTCACTTAGCGGGCGAAATTTTGTGATCACCTGCGGCTTTTTCCAAGCAGTTTTTTAGTTTTAACTTAACTTTATCGGATAGCGGTGTTTGTATCAGTTAACTAAATCAGTATTAGTTCTTTCTGAGGCTTTATTTAAATCAACTAATAGAGTAATAGACTTTTAGGCCCAATTTTGATCAATTTTTGCCGTTTTGCACGTTGGGCGCTGTTTAGCAGATTTCGCAATATTTTTCAAATTTTTGTGGCACCTGGAGAATTTTTTGGGTAAACTCTGTTATTTTAGTAAAGTAGTTGGTAAAAGGATTCAATAAATGTTAATTTTGAGTTTTGTGTGCTAAAAATGAGGAGGTTTTTGTCACACTTTTGCCCATTTTTGTCTCTTTTTTATGTTTGTGCTTCTTTCTTCTGATTTCAATTTTTCGCAAAAATTTCTGTTGTTAACTCTTTAACCCTTAGTTGATATATAGCTCCCACTTTTTATCTATTATATAGGTATTGCTACTAAGACTTGACAGTTCACGGTTTTATACTTCGCTATTTTGACTGAAAAAAATATATAAATTTGTATTTCCTTCGTGACTTCTTGTTGTTTGCTTTTTTTATTGTTTTCAGCGTTCTTATGACTGGAGTTGCGTAATGCACTGATAGAGCAGAAACATTTATTGAAAGTGTTTTAGAATGACAATCGAGAGGTAGCATTTTAACTTCTTTTGGAGTTTTGTAACAATTTTCATTTTCTCTTCCCCATCCTCTGTTTTCTCTGTATATAGCGTTACCCCTGTATTTTTACATCTTTGTCTGATAATAGTTAAATGAAATTTATTTGTGTTACAAGTTGTATTTTTACATTTGTGGTCCCGTTGGGTGAGGCAACCTGAGATAAAATTGTATCAGATATTTCTCCGGATACCATATTTGGCATTTCTCATGTAATCTTTCCTCTGTTATTGTTTCAAAATGATTAGTAGTTTTAAATAGTAGGCTCATTTTATTTCATTGTGGTTGCTGGGGCCTAACAGAATGTGTACTTCGAGTTGGTTTCAGAGTCTTCCGGCTATGTTTTTAAACTATGTACCAACAATACTTTTGTCACATTGGATCATTTATGCGCTTCTTAATCTGAAATTTGTAAATAATTCAGCTCATATTTTGCCATGAAATCAAAATCAACCACGTTCAGCTCAGAATATTCTTTGTTAAGCTCGCATCTAACCTGAAAAGCGGCTTCTAAGTTTAACCAGCCTTGACAAATACAAGGCTTTGAATTCTTTTTTAAATTATTGCCAAAATTTTGCAGCAGATTTTAGAATGTTGGTATGACTTGTAGTCTGCTTTGCCGATGAATTTAAACTTTCTGCAATTCTCACGTTAACCTCAACTGTATATTTTGATAAACAGTTTTCGAGTCTAACCTAGTAGTTAACTTTTATTTTTGTCTATTTATATTGTTGCATTAAATTTTATTTGTAAAGTCGCTGATTTCGTTACGCTCTCTTTTGTTTTCCGGACAAGTGCAAAAAATTTTTGCTACAATATTACGAAAATGAGTTATGCACATCAATTCATTAGAACAAAACCAATTGTTCATAACTCAGTAAGAACGCAACTTCGTTGAGTTCGATTCAGATTCAGATTCAGATTCAGAACTACTCAAATTTTCTATTGTTGGATCAATTGGCCACTAAACTGGCCATTGCTCACCTAATAATTGTGTCACTTTTTTACTAAGAGTCACCAAAGTCAATGCATATTTAGCCATATTCACCATATTTGCAAAATAAAAGTTATGTGTGCATTTTTTGAATTTTTTCAATGCATGGAGAACCAATTCTCTGAGTGAAGTCTCCAAAGATGAAACGAAACGTCAATGAAATGCAATCTAAATTCATCAATTACACCGACGCCAACGGAAATTTTTTAACCAATTTTGCTCATTTAGCCGCAATAAAATTTGTAGTCCAGTTCTTCTGAAATGTTGAGCCGAAAAGTTTCTATGACTAATACCGCAATTTTAATGACTAATACCGCTCAATTGCAGATAATGCTATCCAAATTTATTCAATACAGTAATTCGTGGTTTCCTAAAACAGAAATCAATTGGGCCAGAATGTCAAAACAACGTATAAGGTACAGGGGAGAACTCAATTTTATCGTATATTGTTTTCATGAGTTGGTAGTTGGGGTACTAAGTTCGATTTTGGTCATCGATCCGTATAGTTGATCAAAAAACGGATGAGTCTGGTAGGAACTTTACGTACAAACACATTACTGAGCCTCATGATATTTTTTATATCCAAGTAGAAGAATTTAAGTCAGACATGGCAGAACGCTTATTTGAATAATTTTTTATTATTGTCAATCGACTGTGATTGGTTGATAATAAGGGGTCCATCTCTCGATGGAATTCAATTTGATAAACCTATGATCAACAAACTCGGTTCATACAGCACCTAACAGGTATTTTTTGCTAGCAATACACAAAGCAAACGAAAAGCGTTCAATATAGATTTAGAATTTCTTGGAAAATTACTTGACAGCTGATTTACAAAATTTGCTTCAACTCCTATTTTATTTTTGAGAATTTAAAAATCTAAGCAGACCTGGTTTCTGTTATAATTCAAATCCGGCAGTATTTGAGTGGCTTGTGACAACAAAAAAGTCTTGTACCTTTTTAAAGTTCATGAAAGGATGTACCTTTCATGAATTCTTTTATAATATTTTAATTTCTGGAGACAAATTAGAAAAATTCTCTCATAATATTTTGATTTCTGGAGAAAAATTTAGTTTTTGTTAGTACTTTTGAGTAATATGTTAGCCAAAATATTAGGGTTAATCTGCTGATAAATTTATTATTTTTTTGAAGGAATCATGTAAATTAATCTGACTGAAATATCCACTTGATGAGTTGACGAGACTTTTGTTAAAATAAGGCAATCTCCAAAGCTAGTCCAAATAAGACCTGCTCAATGAGTTTTTTTTAATTTAAGACGCAAAAAACATACGTGTTCAACTTAACTTTCTATAAACACACATCCAAAAATAGATTCAAATTTATTTAAGCAAATTTCTTGGTTTTTTCATTTTTAATTTTTGGTTTAATAGATGTGAAATTTTTCAACTTCAGTTGGTTGAATCAAATGAAATTTTACGATCAGTTTCGTTATTGAATTAGATCGAAAAGCTTTCTTTTCCCTTTTTGTTATGTTTACTTTTTTTTAAAATATAAAGCTAGTTATCATGTTTGTAGATATACAAGGCAATCTAATCGATTGAATTTTTGATCGTATCAAGGTTTCTCAACAACCTGCTCGTGATCTCATTCATGTCGTTGAGTTAAAATATCCGCGAAATGAAAGGACAAAAATCCAAAATTTTGCATTTTTTTGTAATCCAGACATAAAGAACATAAATTAAAAAGAATTGTTACAGACCATATTCAATCCGATTTATTTGAAAAAACCCATCTTCATAAACTTAACGCATAAATCTTTAGTGATAAAAATTCACTTTCTCAAAATCAAAAATTGTTTTTTCTCACTTACCAAAAAATAGTAAAAAACCTGGTTTTCAGGTGGTTGGCCGATAAGAATTATTATGATTACCAAATTTTTTTTTGACCACTTATACTATTTCAGTCCGCTGAAAAATTATGGTGGTCCAAAAATTCAATTTTGATGTTCAGTCAGCTTTGGTAGCAGATAGAAATGGTTGTACAAAATGAATGTGCGAGTTTTATTTATCAGAATAAAATCTCTCTTTTACTTTAGATCCCAGAAACCAGATTGCAACGCAAATACAAAAAACAAAAGTATATCAGTTTTGTTCTCAAATTTCTCAAAATAATTATATAATTTGCAAAAAATCTTTTATGTTCAGCTGAAATTCACGGAGCTTATCACCCAAGTTATCTCAATGTTGTAGAATTTTAAACGCAGTTGCACTACAAATCAGTGATCGAGTAAAAGATAAAACCAAGTGTCCAACCAAAAATCAAAGTGACAATTCATCATGAGCAGAGAAAATTCAAAAAAAATCTTGAAAGTGATTGAAAAAACTGAAAAATTGTCGGCTGGCAAATTTATTTAATGTGTTCTATTAAAACCATTTGAACATTAGTTTTTCCCTTGCTGCAGGTAATTACAATAGCATAGAGAACTACTAATCATGCTTGCGAGAAATTTGATTTAACTTGAACTGATTTCAGTCCGCCTCGATTTGGAGTCGTGTTTGGTTTTCATATTAGGTAAGGTTTATAAGTGTTCCTTTATTTTTCTAAACGGGTGAATACAAAAATGGGTGTCAGGCTATTGTTTTTCTTCAGCTGGTTCTTCACTTTTTTTCTTACGCATCGTAGCGAAAAATGGATTGCTTGATTTTATTATAGAAAACTTCAAATTGCTAGCGCCTGTGGAAAAATTGGGTTTTCAAGAGGTTGAGAGAAAAAAGAATGGTTGTATTAAATAGTGTTAACAATTTAGTTTTGATAACATTGAGAATATATTTTTAAAATAAAAATTGTGTTGGATTATTTACAGTGCCATCAGCCTCCCAAACGCGATTTTTATGAGCTCTTTTTTACAACTCAAAGGATTTGGACTGTGTTGTATTGGTGCGCTGTCATTTTTTAAAGATCTTATCCCAATTTTTGACGTTCCGATGTCAACGAGAGGTCAAATTAAATTGGCGATTTTAATCATGCTGGATTACTTAAGGAAGAAAAAAGCGAGTAGGTTTGAAGAATAATTTTTATGAAAATGTTTTTAAAATAAGCAAGAAGTTGGTGCTTGGAGAGGGAGTTTTTAACGTTCGTTGATTTCTGTTTTCAGTATTTTTCTCTTGAATGCTGTTAAAATTGTTACTATTGCCTCAGGCCCTCTATGGGCAACTAATATTCTTTATGAATTTAACATTGTCCCTTGTCATAAAATGATAGTGGATTGTTGAGTTTGTTAATGCACTGAATTAGATACTGCTTGAAAGATTTAATTTTTGCGCTAATTAAATCAGTTTTATAATAACAAGGAAACCTATTGTAACTTGCTTTCTAAGTTTCGATTTTCTCGCATCCTTGAAATGTAAAATGTAATGCTTGAAAATGTTTGGGAAATATTCAATTGTCACGGATTATCGAGTGCAAACTGTCATTTGAGTTCCCATTGAAAAAAATGGGATTGAAACCCTGTAAACACACAAATTATGGACATCATTACATAAAACGTCAACTTGACAGGGTCCAGGTTTTTTTACACCTAATTAAGGAAAACAAACTAATCAAATGTATTTCTATCTTTCTTATAATATTCCACGTGGACGGCAAAATCATTAGGTTACTTTAAAAATATGTACTGATGCGTTAGAGTACAGATAAATTTTCTTTATAGGTGGTCTAAACTAAAAAAGCATAGCATGTAAACAAAATTCAGTCCAGGCAGTAGTGTTTTTAAAATGATTACTATAATCAGTTATCTTAGCTGCGGTTTTAGAAGAATCAACATCGTTATCACAACAAAATTGGCGTGAACTCATTTTTTAATGACAAGTTTTGCAAAAAATTTTTAAATAATTCTTTTGGAATTTTCACTGCTACGTACTACCTGGGGCAATACCAGATGGTTAACTTGTTAGAACCTGGGAAGTTTTTTTCCAAAGGATGGCTAACTGGTAAGAACTTGTAAGTTGGAGGTTGAACATGAAGAACTTGTAAATCGAATGAGTAAATTGTAACTTTTGTTCAACTGAACAATTTAAAAAATGAAACTTAACGTTGATTTGACAATAAAAGTCTGCCAGGTACAGCGGCTTGAAACGTGGATACATCAAACAAAGACGGTCTGTTTTACGGTGGTCTGAATCACAGATTTTCGAATTTAATTAAACGATTGTTAATTTCGGAATTTTTTCAGCAAAAAACTGAACTCTAGTAAAAAGAATTAAATTATCGAGAGCAAACTTGGTATTAAATTTTTTGACTGTTGTGGAGTTTAAAGCTCGTCCTTAATAATATAAATGTTAAAGTCTAGATTTTGTGGTCTTTATTTCGATTATTTTCAATTTGCGCTGCAATTGGGGTATCAATCCATCTAGACATTGAACTCATTCCGGACAAATTTTCGGAGAAGCTGCGAAAAATCCCAAAAATTGGACTTCGATATAATTATAGTAATTGTTTTAAAAAGCAATGTTATATCATTATCGGCAGCTTGACTTTTATATCTTCAAAAATATAATTGAGGGTGACAGAGCTATTTTATTACTAATATACAATTTCCAAGCAAGAAACTTTCAAATTAAAGAGTTTTTAAATTTCTTTCATTGGATAGGTACTGAGTTGTTGAAACATTTGATTTCTGTTGTTTTAGGTCGTTTCCCAAATCTTTACTGTAATGTCTTTTGAATGATGTTTTGTTGTGCAATGTTTTCTAATTGCAGTAGAACGAAAACGTAAATGAGACCTTTTATTTGCCCTGTTTTTATCTTGACAGTTCAACAATTGCATTTCGCATTTGTAATAACGAAATAGTTATGCTGGTTGGAACAGTAGCTAAGCGTTGTTTGTTAGTTTCCTCTTTACGTCATTCCTTGTACTCTTTTTTCTTCAGCTTTATTTCCACAGATTTATCTACGGGTACTTCATCTCCGCGAAAGAATTTTTTAAATTACAGTTTTTTTAAAACAGCTACGAGTGATCAAAAGATATAAGTGATCAAACCATTAAGTAATCAAAAACAACAAAATGCTAATTGGCGGAAAACAAAACTGGCTTTGTATCAACAAACATCAGCCTCGTCAATTTTCTGAGGAGTTTATCATCTGACGCTCGAATCATCATAAAAGCAACGCCTCAGAGGTTTATTTCGCAGAGCCCTTTTAATAATTTTACCAACAGTTTCTACGTATAGCGGGAGAAAAAAAACTCATAATTGGGCAATAAACAGGAATGTAGTAAACATTGCAAGTTTAACAGATTGATAAATCAATAAAGGAGAGACAAAATGACATAATTGGAAAACAAATTGTAATAAAATGCCATACTATGTCGACCAAAGGCTGCGATAACAAATTGTGATTTATTTTTAAATTGAGCAATAAATTCTTCATTAAAAAATGTAGCAAGAAAATCCGAAAAAAATGTCCTTTTTCGCCCATTTCAATTCCGCCTATGCCACATTTTCGATTTCTTAGATTTATAATGACTTTATAATGCATTGATTAATGACAAAATGACAAAAAAGGAAATAAAAGAGCAATGTTACAGACGCTTTCAAGGGCAAAATAACAAAACCCAGTAGTCGTTTACAGATACGATGGAACCAAAATTTGGCTAAAAAATAGAGGGAAAGAATTGTACTGCGAGGGAAATGATTGTCCTCATGTTTTCATGGACTTTTCTGAGTCTTGCTAAAACCAAATCATATTAGTTTAACGACAGTTACTGATAACAAAATATTAACTTTTCGATGATCAGATTAATTCGACTTAAAAACTCCGCTTATGAAAAAATAATTTAACCAAGCTTCTAAAGTTGTTCTGCACCCATAATACAAAAAAAAATCGCCAGATATCCGGTTTAATGTTTTGTCAGAAAATGGGGCGATTAAGCTATAATTATAGTATAATTACCATGACTGGAGGGGGGTATAGGTTATCTGACAACTAAGGTGGGAGGGGGGCTATAAGTAGTGGATAAAACAAGGGATTCAACCACCAGCAAAATTTGTCCCTTTCTCCTAACGCTAATCACGCATGTCGAATCGGGCCAAATTTTACTGTTTGTTGAATCCCTTGTTTTATCCACTACTATATATTAGCTCTAAATTCAATAAAAAAATCAATTAAAATCAAAAATAAAAACAAAAAATCAAAGCAAAATTTATATTTCACTCTTAAAGAGTGATTCACTCTTATTCGGAGTGATCCCCAGTAGAAAAGATCGCTCTTTTTTGCTCTTAAAGAGTGATTCCCTCTTTTTTGTCATTTTTAAAATTTTTTTTATACTTTTTATTTCAAATTATCTATACTTTCAATAAATTTATATTTTCTTTTTGTTTTTTCTACATTTATTCCATTATTAATAAGAAATGATACAAAATTATAGTATTTACATGAACAAGTATCAGTGAAACTGCTCAACGGAGTTGTTTTGCAAATTCGCAGATCATCTGTTTGGTTAATAACTAAAGGACTTACAGCTCTAGGACCTTGCCAACTAGGATTATTTGTTTTATCCGCGAAGCGGTTACACCGATCAGTTAAATTTCTACTAAATCCTCTAGTCAATTCTGTATCTGGATGTTGTTTCTTTACATGAGCCCGTATCCCATCATATCTCACAACAGAAGTACAATATGGACAATTAACTTTAGCTGAAGTACAACTTCAACATGTATACTTACCCTCATCAAAATTATTTTGTGGTTTTATATAATTACACTTATTACAACATCTAGTTAATACTTCTGAGCTGGGGTTAAGTTTAGGGTTAGGGTTAGGGTTGGGGTTAGGATCGGAGTTAGAGTTATAGTCAGAGATAGAACCAGAACCAGAACTAGAGCTAGAACTGGGGTTAGAACCAGAACCAGAACCAGTACTAGAACTAGAGCTAGAACTAGGGTTAGAATTAGAGTTAGAATTAGGGTTAGAACTAGAATTAGAACTAGAACCAGGTTCATTTTTTAAAGAACAACCCGATGGAGAAAAATCATTAGCACAAATACCACTTAATATTATATTACCACACATACATTTATCAGTTTTATCTTTATGAAATGATTCCTAATGATATTTTAAAACAGCAATGTTTCCACATTTATAGTTACACTCTAAACATTGTAAAAGCATTTATAATAGGGTAAACTATAATATCTACCTAATCCTTCACAGGATAATATTTAGCCATGATTTCAATTAAATCTTTAGCATTATCTTTAGATGGGATACACTCTGCTAAATATTTATTTCCTAAAGTATTGAGTGTATTAGTTTTACATCTCTTATCTAAGATCAAATCAAGGTCTAATTCTTTTTTATGTATAACAAAATTTATAATCTCTTCTCTAAATTCTTCATTATTTATATATAGTTTGTTTAAAAACCTTCCTCCTTTTCTATTCAAAATTCCCATCTCTTCATTGACGAAGTCACAGTTACACTGATTTATATATTCCTCTTGTATCAGGGAACCTGCTTCGCAGATTGTATTTCGTGTTTCAAATTCCAACTCTTCTCCATATCCAACATTAACTAATGTATTTACTCTACTCAACATTGTACTTGCTCCCATTGCTACAGTTCCAGCATTTCTTGATATTGAATTACGATAAAAACAATTAAATATAAATAAACCTGCGCCTATAATTTCACCAATATTTGATAAAATTTTCATACCCTTTCCCATAATCAATTCTTTATTTAGAACATCATTCTGTATTTTAATATTATTTAAAGTAAGAAGTTTATGAAAAAAAACTGATAATTATCATGATTAATAACATTTCTATCTGTTGCATTAATCATTAGTGGCTTCATATATGCTATAAGTTTATTTATCTCTTCTATTTTTAAATCATCTTTTAAACTAAGAGCTTTTAAATCAAGGAAACCAACTCTTGAATCATATATCATTGTTCTATTACTACTAATAATAACAAAAGTATTTTCCTTTTTATTATATTTATTTATACCATAACGAAGTTCATCCGACATTCCATATGTATAATTATAATAGTTACTATTCAGTTCAATAATTATTTTATTGAAGTCATGTTCACATTTATATATCTCATTAGAGTTTTTAAATAGATCAGGTCCATTATAAGTTGTTAAATAAATAGTATCACAACTCATTCTTGCTGTATTAATTATTTGAGCTGGTTTATGACACATTACAATCATTTGAATATTATAATGTCTACCTTCAGTAAAATAATAACCTATATCCTTATTTCACCTATCACCCATATCATCAAGTACTATTACACAATTTTGAAATTTATGCATATTATTTTTTGTGATCATATTTATATCACATTTATTAAACCCAGTATAAAACTTATTAGACTCTGGATCTATCCAGTCTCTGTCATCTTTACAAACCAAAACTATGGACTTTTGGTCTTGATCATGAACTTGATCTTGAACTTGATGTTGAACTTGATCTTGAACTTGATCTTGAACTTGATGTTGAACTTGATCTTGATCTTGAACTTGATCTTAAACTTGATTTTGAACTTGATCTTGATCTTGAACTTGATGTTGAACTTGATCTTGAACTTGATCATGGTCTAAGCATAACTTTGAGTATTGTCTAATAAAATATGTTTTACCCGTTCCAGTTCCACCATAAACAATAGTATGTAGTGGTGACTTTTCATATTCAAATCTAACTAGACTCTTATTCATAAATCCACCAAAGCTTTCTTCTAGTTATGTATATTTACTTGGTCTTGAATCATATATTATATAACAAATTCCGATTATAATAATAGGAATAAAAACTGCACTACCTGTTTCCATTTTTATATAATAAATATAGATTTGATTCAGATTTAGATTAAGACTTAGACTTAGACTTAGATTTAATAAATTTATTATATAAAAATGCTCATCCTAACTTTGAGGAATTCAATAATAAATTTAATATTGATAATAATGCTATGAGTGATATCAGAATAAAAGATATAGGTAAAGATATAAGTCTAACACCAATTGAAATTGTAATGAGAGATCAAACTCCAGATAGTATCAGGGATCCTAACTTCAACATTATTGTAAATCTACATCCAACTGAAGATACACATTGGGTTTTAGTTATAAGAAGAGAAGGGTCCAACATATTACTTTGATAGTTTTGGTGTAGAAACTCCACCTTTATTTTTAGAAGAATATGTTGATCTAGGCTCTAATGAGAAAATACAACAATATGATGAATCTTATTGTGGGGCTTATTGTTTATACATGATCTATCCTATTGATAGAGGATTTAGAATTAAAAGTGCTTTGAATATTCTAGTTAATCAATGTATATATCCAGGAAAATATAATGAGTGTTTTTGTTTGAATTGTAGTAGAGGTGATGTTAACGATAATTTTAATGTTAATGATAATGATAATGATCTACAAAGTAGCTTTGCTAATAATGTTAATGATAATGATAATGTTAAAGTTAGTGATAATTATAATGATCTAAGAAGTAGCTTTGCTAATAATGATAGTGATATTGTCATTTATAAAGATCTACGAAGTAGCCTTGCTAATAATGATAATGTTAATGATAATGATAATGATAATGATAATGTTAATGATAATGATCTACGAAGTAGCTTTGCTATTAATGATAATGATAATGATAGAGATAATTTTATATATCAGGGAACCTGCTTCGCAGATCTATTTGATGAAAAATATCAAAGGAGTAAATCTAATAGGAATAGCAATAGTAATAGCATTAGTAATGGTGAAACATGGATGAAGTGCCAAAGTCCTACTAATAATATCCGTGAAGCGGTTTCACCGATATCTGTAAACATAAATGATGATCTATATTCATGGCTAAATGATGATGATATAATTACTGAAGCCGCATTCCCAGATAACTTTAGATGTATAATATCTGGTCCTAGTGAATGTGGTAAGACATTCTTTTTGAAAAAACTAATTCTAGCTAGTATATACTTTGATAAGCTATACATCATTGAACCTACTGGTGATCAGTACCATGGTATAGAAAGAACAAACCCAAAAGCAGATGTTGAATTTATTAAAGATATAAAAAATTTACCATCTCCTGATAAACTACCCAAAAACTTAAAGAAACTAATGATATTTGATGATGTTAGAGCCAAAGAACCAGTTATTAAGTTATTAATGAATACTTTTGTAGAGGTAGACATAATAACTGTAATATGATATATCTTAATCAAAACCTGTTCTCTCTGGATAGGCAGAGTGTTAGAGAGAACTGTAATCTATTTATTTTATTTGAACAGAGAGGTAAAGTCCTCATATCTATATATCAAGATTTCTTTAATAATGTTGAACTTAGTTATAATGATTTGCTAATATATGTAATAAGGTATGGAAAGAGCTTTATAATTATATTGTCATTGATATAACTAAAAATAAAAATATTAATAGTAAACTAAGAATTAATTGGGATCGGAGAGTTTTGTAGTTAAGTTTAAGTATCAGGGAACCCGCTTCGCAGATAAGTGTAAGTCTAAGTACAAGTCTAAGTATAAGTATAAGTATAGGTATCGGGAACCTGCTTCGCAGATCAGTATAAGTATAAGTATCAGGGAACCTGCTTCACAGATAAGTCTAAGTGTAAGTATAAGTATAAGTCTAAATCAAATGTAAAGTAAAACTTAATACATCACCAATAAAGTCTATAGGTCTTCCATGCTCATCCAATATGAAATTCTATATATTCTATTCTATCTTTAGTTACATTTTGATACAAGATATTAGTTGGTATAATATTTATCAAGTAACCTGGTGGTTCAGTTAGATTAAAAGTATATAGTATGATTGTATCTTTACCATTATCTTTAGCTCCAGATATCACATTACAATGAATGTTAATAGTACTAAAACCCATAATATCAATAATTTTCTGAGATTTATATCTACCTTTTTTATAAATTATTTTTCTAAATCCTAGTAATGAGGCTAAAGAGTTTTCTATATCAAAGCTGAGTGCCCCTTGTTTCATTTCCATTAAACATTTCATCGTATTCTTATCAGGTTCTATTATAAAATTACCGTCAGTTTCTTCTTTTATTAATTCTGCTATGTCAGTTAACTCATATGCTCCCGGTGTAATAGTTGAATATAGCAACGGGATTCCTTTATAATTATGATTAAGTATAGATGTAATGTTTGGACTTGAGGTAGAGATAGGGTTAAGGTCAGGGTCAGAGCTAAGAGCTAACTAACAGTACTAGCATATAAGAATTGATTATTTCTCCTATTCACATTAAACACCGAAATATAAACAGATAATCTAATTAAACCTAATTTTGTTGTATTAAGTATAGGTTCACTAAAATTAAATTTTTCTGTTGGTTTTATCATTCTAAAGTTAAGTGTATACTCTTCTTTAGTTTTAGTTAAAGCTTCGTGTATATTTTGTAGTTCATATAAAATCAAGTTGTCTGTCATTTTTTATCTAATAAAAATGGATTTTAATTTGGATACAACTTATAGTTATAATAATGATATACACAAAAGTAAGATTATAAAATATAAACCTAATAATCTGGCAACAATGAATACGGTTAATACTAACATTAATATCGTACTCAATAGAGAAGAAAATCACTTAAATTTGCGCGATTCCTATCTAGAGATAGAGTTTGTTGTATCAGATGATGCTGGTGGTGTATTTGCTAATGATGCTAATTTTAGATTAGTTAATTATGGTATGATGGCATTGTTTAGTTCAATTAAACTTGAAACTAGTGGTGGTAGGACTATTGAATATACAGATCATTGTCATCCTAATCTATTGATGTATAAGTTATTAACTAGTACTGGTGATGAATATGAGAGTGGTTTTGTTAGAAATCAAGGTGATAGAGATAGTCAACTTAAAGGTGACCATATTGCTGAACAACGAGGACATATGTATATGATGATTAAGATGAGTGATCTATTTGGTTTCGTAAATGATTTAGAAAAGATTATATATGGTTTAGGATTTAAACTAATATTAAAAAGGAATAATAATGATAGAGCTCTATATAGAGTTAATGCTAATCCTGGTGCAGTTGCCAATGATGGTAATATAGAAATTAGAGATATATCATGGTGGGTACCTAGTATTGATCCTAGTAATGATAATAGAATTATTGTGCAAAAGGGTTTAAGTAAAAAGAATAATGTAGACTTTAGCTATTATGAAAGAAAGACATTTTATAAGAATGTACCCAATGCTACTAACTTCTTGTTTGATCTAGGTATGGAAAATGGTATGGAAAGACCGCAATATATAATAGTTGGTTTTGAAAATAATAATGTTAGTGAACAAACTCATGATGCAAGTACATTTGATGCAATGAATGTTACTGAATGTTATTGTAAGATTGGAAGTGAGTTTTATCCCGAGGATAGAATGAATATTAATTATGGAACCAATAATTATAATGAGGCTTTTAAAGAGATTGTTAGCTTTAATAAAGATTATAATGGGCTACCACATAATATAAAACCATATATAAATCATAGAATATTCAAAAGTAATTATAGAATATATGTATTTGATACTAGAAATCAAAGGGATCATATAGGTCCACAACCAAAACAACTTAATTTTAAATTTAGTGCTGCAGTTGCAGATGTTATGTCATGCATTAGTTTTAACTAGAAAGGTTATTAGTGTGAATAGTGATGGTAATAAGATGGTAGACATAATATCATAGATATAATTTAAGTCATAGATATAATTTAAGTCATAGATATAATTTAAGTCATAGATAAAACTCTAGCAATAATTATAATTTTAGATATAACTCTAGCGATAATTATAATTTTAGATATAACTCTAGCGATAATTTATAATTATAGTATAATATAGTTATTGTTATAATTATATACTTTTACTTATACATAACCATATACTTATACTTATACTTTTAGCTAGTCAGCTCTAATTGTTACTCTTGTTAATACCTAACTATTTTTTATTAGTATTAACAAAACCTTTAGCATAAATAATGTTTAATTTCTTTTTATTCTCTAGAGCTAAGCGTCTAGTTTCAAGCTTAATCTTAGGCTTAGGTCTAACCTTGGGCATAGGCTTGGGTTTAGGCTTAATAACAACAAAGGGATTATACTTTTTAACTTCCATTATTTTTTATATATAGAAATTAGTCTTTTAAATAAGTTCAAAACTAATTCATATTGTGTTGGAGGTAGACATTATAGTGGTACTGTTAATATAAGAGGAGCTATCACTTCAAAAAGTACTAAAATGTTAAAAGGTAATTGTGTTTCATATAGAAGGAATAAATCAATGACAGTATCTGATGCAACAATAGAAGCAGAAGGACTTAAAGATTTCTTTAAAAGTGTTGGTAGAGCTACAGTTAACTTTGGAAAGAAAGTTGCTAATAATCCAGTAAGAGCACTGGAAATAGCAAGTAAAATAGGAAGTGTGGCTGCATCTAGAAACCCTAAAGCAGCTCTAGCGGCTACACCTGATTTAATTAAATTTGCAACTAATGGTGAAGGTATAAAAGTAGTACAAAAAGGAAGAGGGTTATACTTAGGTACAAAGAAAAGATAATTATTTGATTATGATTATGATTATGTTTATGATTATTGCTGTGATTATGATTATATATTTATCGATAAAAATTAATACTAATATTATTATTACTAAAAACATTGTTATTACTAAGCACTAATATATTTAATCTAAAAAAATACTCAGCTTGTTTTTCTTATTATTCTTATAATCCTCATATTACTTAAAAAATTCATTATACTCATCATTATCTATCTTATTATCATTCATTGATTTAGTAAATATTTTATTAAACTTATCACTAAACTGTTTACTTAAAATATACATTTGTGAATACTTTATAATTTTATTTTTAATTTAAGTATTAATTGTTTTTGATAATGAACCACAAACAGTTGCTGTAGCAAAAGCTGCTGGTATAGAATAAGCTAATCCTATACCTGTTAATGAAACTGATGTTGTTGTTGCAGTTGTTGCTATTGATGATAATACTATTTCTGTTATCTCAGCTATGTTAATATAATTCTTATATCTACTTAACTTCTTATTATAGATATTAGCTTCAGTTTCATAATAATTTCTAATACCTTTTATAATTTTAATACTGTTGTTAAATTTATTATTAGCTTGAATCTTTTCGTTTATCAACCTTTCTGATACTGATGACAAATCTGGATATAGTAATCTCTCACTCGGTGCTGTTGGATTGGTCATTGCTTTGCTTATTTTCATTAGTAAAAATTCTTTCTATTTATTTCATTAGATCTTCTTGATTAAAACTATAATGCATCTCAAGTCTGTCTTTCTCTTTATAATCACGTAACTTACTTTGTAAAAGTATAGCAATTATATATTGTACTATAACACCTCTAAAAGATTTATTGTATTCTTTCATTTCTCTCAGAACGTTAGTAAACATTTCATCTAAGTGTATGTTAGTTATATTCTGATTAAACTTATTATTATCAAATTCTTGCTTTAATTGATTATATTTAGAGATAGTATCTGCAGCAGTTTTTTTACAAAACTTAACAGTATTTCTGACTTCATTTGTTGATTCAATAAACTCATTAATTAGTTCTTCATTAACTTGTGTTTCATTTAGTTGTAATGTTATAGTTGTAACTCTATCAAAGTCACCCTTTCTTAGTTCGGTTATGTTTCTACTTAAAATGTCTATTTTATTAGAAGAGGATAATAAGTTATTGTCACAATACTCCTAATTAACAACATCTTTTTCATCTCTAGGAGGATGAACATTTGTAGTTTTATAGGTATCGTTCATATCAATATTATCATTATCTTCTAGGAATAACCCACGAGCCTTACTTAGTGTTAAGTTGTTTCCATTCCCTATATGATGTTTCGCTTGATTGAATCTGTTTCTTGTCATTATTTATTTTAAGAAATATATTTAATGATTCTAAAACTTTATTATTAGATTCAAAATCAAACTCAGATTTCAATAGTTCCTGTTCATAATATTTGCCTTCTATTATCTCTCCATTAATATCTTCTATTTTATATGTTGGTGGATGTATTTTTAGAACTTCATTCACTTTAAACAATTCTCTATTCCAATTAGAAATGTAACCTTTAGAGAAGATATTACGTTTATCTACATTTCTAACATAATCACCAACGTTAAGTTTACCCTTAATATTCTTAAAACTAAAAGAGTATTTAACTTTATCAGGATTATTAGAAGCGTCAACCGGTGTCATATTAATTGTTGAGTGAATGTTATTGTTATATATTACAACAGCATCATTTAATATGTTTATCCAATTACCATCGCCATTGATGAACCTTGGTTTATTTATTATGTGTTATAATGTTCTATTGAATCTCTCTATGAATACAACCTTTAAATCACTATAAGTAGAATATAACTCTATCCCTGAAGCGGCTTTGCCGGTTCCATATTCTTTAAGTAAAGATTTAAATGTTTTATTGTAAAACTCACGACCTCTTTCTACCAAAAACTTTTCTGGTTTTCGAATTTCAGAGCCACCCTGTGGACCTTCTGATAGGATTCTTTTAAAACCATTAGTTATAGATAAACCATATTTATTCTTTAAAGGAATAGCCCATGCATCTTTTGTGAATATATCTATAACTGTTAATATAAACTTATAATTATTATTGTATTTACTTAGAGATGATTTATCAATTAAATCAGCTGACCATGTTTCATCTTTATATAGTGGTATTATTCTTTGTCTTTTAAACTTTGTTATTTGAGGACTGAATACTTCTTTAGCTAGATGTTGTTGTTGTTTTTCTAACGTTTTATTTATGGACATAGTCATGGTTTCACCTATTTACCATAGTTAAAAACAAAATTATCTAGTTGGTCTAGATTAATAATATTCAAAGATAATAGTTGCTTAGATATATCTAGCATTTCATCACATAATCCATCATGACCAGCTTTTGTTTCTAGTATTAATAATTCTAGTCTTTCTACTAAATTATTTGGGTTCCCATTTAATCCCCTGCCAAATATATCATCTCTTACCTCCATTATACGTTTTATTGTTCTATATCTAGCGCTTTTCTTATCCGCTTTTCCTAAATCATATCTAAAATCTTTTAAAAACCTTTTAATTTTGTTTTCATCTTCCTCAACCTTATCATCATATGTTACATTTGTTTTAGTAAGAAAATCAGTAAATCCTTCTGAACACTCATATACATTATCCCTAACTAAAAATGCACCCTGCTCTAGAGTTATATCAACACCATTCATTTTATATCTCCTACTAGGTAAATCTACGAGTTCTAATTTTAATTGAGGATTAGTTTGAGCCCCCATGTCATGAAGAAGTTTGGCTGTTTTTGTATCAACATAAACTGGTGCTATATCTTGAGTTTGCCTTATGGTCCCCTTTAACGTTTCACCAATCTGCGAAGCAGTTTCACCCATCTTGGAAGCAGTTTCATTAAACTGGGAACCAGCTTGCTCGATCTGCGAAGCAGTTTCACCAATCATCTTAGTTTGTTTATCTAACTCTTGATTTTGCCAATCTATTGCTCTTAATGTTTGTTCACTTAATGCTAGATTTCGTTCATTGTTTTCACTGATAGTTTTGGTTAAAGGATCAAATAACTCTTCTATTTCACCATAATATTCTTGTTGTTTTAATTTAACTTCTAATCTATTTCTTCTGTTTTGTTTTTCTAGATTGTTTAATTCTATAAGTTTATCTAGTTTAGTCATTTTATATGTATTGAAAAATTTTAATAAGAGTAAAAAATGGATAATGAAACAGCTTCTCTCTTAATCAAAAAAGATGTTTAGCTTGTAAAAGACATTGTAATACTATAGATGAGTTATTGATCATATTAAGGAACCCAATCATGATGATTTAATAATTTCAACTTATTCTAAATATGTAGATGGGGCTGGGAAGACAATAAAATTTCTAGAATATAATAAAAAATATAATAGCTGGAGCTACACTACATAAGAATACAATGATGGGAGACACTATGGAAAAATATATGGCTCAGATAACGATTTATAATATACTAACCACCAACCATATGGATGTAATGAATGAATTAGGTCTATAATTATTTGTTATAAAAATTAGCAAAGCTCGTTATATAATATAATAGCAACTTCAATTAACTTTCTATCATCATTAATGGTTAGTTCTAGAACATTGTTAACCAGTAGGTCTTTGTCTCCATCGAATGATCTGCGAAGGAGTTTGGTAAACCGCCAGCTTTGCTCGTTCACTAATGCTTGGTGGATCATTTTTGTTAAATTTCTTTTGAATAGATATAGATTCTCATCTTGAGGATAGCTTTTAATATTATTTGCATAAAATCTTTTATCATCAAATGTGTTTAGACTAATCTTACTTGCTTTTGTTGTTGTCATGTTATCACCAACTTTTTGTATTCTACATTCATCTGCTGTTCTCTGTGTATTATTCATAATTGCATCATAATAATCTATGTGCCTAGCATTATTATGCTTCTTTATTCCTTTTTCTTTAGTGTTTTTAGGATAATTTTTGAAGCTATATGTTTTGGGGGACAATGCTATAAATTCCTCATTAATCCTACTCCCCAGCTCGTGCTTAAACTTGCCAGGGACTTTATTATTAGTTTTTATAGGTATGTCTAGTTTACTTAAGTCCATATACTCATCACTAACTTTACCTTCACTATAACTTAAAACGAAACTGTCCGTATCCATATAGTGAAGTGTTAGATCTTTGAAGGATGGTTGTAGAGTATTATAGAATACATCATACATGTGTAATTTACTTAATTCTAAGGTAGTAACACCTACATATACTGGAGAATCATATTCTATTTTTTTCTTTATATATTCGGCTATAATTATATATTTGGCTATAATCTCTATATCTAGTTATATTCTTAAATGTTGGTTTACTTACACTTTTCATTATCTTTTCTTCATCATGCAAGAACTTACTTTGAAAGAAGTGTAGAGGATTCATGCACATTCTTCCATATAATGAGTTATTCATTAATTTCCTTACATCCTTTTCTGCTTCAGTTTTAGCTGTTGCTCTTTTATTTGTATTGTTTTGTATATAATCGCTACATATATAATCTTGTTTAAATTTAATTACTCTATGTATTTTTGTTACTTTTACTCCCATCTTAACATAGAACTTTAACATCCTATAATGAACCATATATTCTGTTTTGTTGTTTTGGTCTAAGATTAATTTCTCTGATCTGTGAAGCAGTTTCCCTGATCTTTTTTTACTTTTCTCTCTTTGTCGGTATCCAAATTCATTATCATTTATCTTTCTCTTATTAGGCATTAGTGCTAACTGTTCTGTTCTCTCTTTACATTCATTAGTATAATCAATATCACAAACAATATAGTAACCATGATCACTATCATCTGGAGTATTCATTATTGTATCAAGAGTAGTATTAGTAGTAGTAATAAACTCAAAATCCTTATAAGGTAACTTTTGCATCATTGCATAACCATATAGGTTGTTTGCGTCTACGTACCATATATTTCTATTAATAACTTTATCATTAGTATTAGTATTAGTATTAGTACTAGTATTAGTATTAGTATTAGTAATAGTATTAGTATTAGTATTAGTATTAGTATTAGTATTAGTATTATCATTAATATTAGCATTAGTATTAGTATTACTTATATTTATATATCTATCACCCATTATTCCGCATATACCACCTCGCTTTGCTCCTACAAAATCATCTAGCATTTGTTTATCTTGTAATGTATCTAATGTTACAGCGCTTGACATTAACCAACAATCAAAACTATAACCCGGGAGACTAACGTAATGTAGTGGATTGAGCGTGAATTCTTTCATACTTAGTTTAACATATTCATTCATGCAATAGTCTAATATTTCCACATCATTTTGTAAATACTCTATAGTTAGATCTTTACCAGTTTTATTACTGTTTTCATTATTAAAGTTATCTACTTCTTCTTGTGTTCGTTATTTATTATGTAGAGAGGATTTAAAGTCTTCTATTTTTAGAATACCTATAACTTCTTGGCAGCTTCGCTGTCATAATCATCCAAACCAAATCATTCATATGGATATAATGTTTTAGTTTTACATCCGTATATCTTTGCCATTTGATCTAGAGGCATAGCTAAGAAGTTATAACTGTCTAAGAAATTGAGACAACCAATGCTAAACATCTTAGATTTACCAGCAGCTAGTGGTATGTTATCTACTTTTCTTTTATCATTATTCTGTTTAAAGAGTTCACTGTATAGTAGGTTGAAGTCATAGCCAGAGCCATTATGGAACATTACTGGTATGAAGTTTTGTTGTTTGTATCTTAGATTACATATTTTACATGCTGGTCCTCTATATTTACCAGTTTAATGACAATGATCTCTTACTTTATTAATACATGTTTTGCTGCAGATATGACAAGAGTTATTAGTTTCATGATATAATTTATCTTGTTCTGTGAATATCATCTTTTCATTATGTTTGAAATTATTCTCAGTTTCTATTTCTAACAGATCTCTAGCAAATCTTTTGATGCAGCCTAGACCGAAGTAATGCTTGAAGTTACCTTGCCAGGTGTAACCCACAGCTATTGGAAAATGTTCAGCTATTACATATTTTAAATCATTAGTTGAGACATCGGTGAAACAGCTTCGCGGATCAACAATGCAACATTCTATATCGGCAGTTATAATATTTTTTATATTCTGACGTTTGTGATCATTTATAAAAGTAATATGTTTTTTCTTAGGACAAACAATCTCTGGTTTAAGTGAGTTGTTGCATTCATGTTTATCATATTTAATTTGTGAGTTAAACCAATAGGTACAGCTATCACAATAATAATATTTAATGTTGTTTTTATTTGGTCGTTCTAACAAGGTTTCTATATTTTTTATTAGAGCACAGTGTTCTATTTGACCATTACTCTAAACTAGTATTCTTACATCTTTTCTATCTTTTTTAAAATCATCCACTTGTTTAAACAATTCTATTTTACCATTACCACAAGGTGTGTATACCCAAATATTAATATTATACAATTTCTGTATTCTTATTATATAAGCAAAATCATCTTCATGTTGTTGTCTTGGTTCAATTATTTTCTCTACATATTTACTTTCTCGAGTTGCATGGTGTGGGGCGGGATGTAGCCAAGCAGTTATAGTTAGTTGTAAGCAATTGTATTTTTAACTACGTATATTTAAGATCGATTTAGAGTTTTTGAGATCTGGAGGTAAATCTATATAACTACCTATAGATGCTTTAGTTGGTTCAAAGTTTAACTGAATACTTCTTGTTCCAAGAAACTCAAAATCATAACCATAACCTTCATATATTTCCTTTTCGAAATCTAGCCCTCGATTGAAGTCACCATATTCATATATCGGTGAAACCGCTTCGCGGATTGCATTATTATTAATATAATCAGTAATGAAAAATATTTTAGTAGTTTTAACTTCTTCTTTGGTTCTCTTCTTATAATCACATTCAGCAGTGATCTTATATTTAAAACTCTTAACTTTACGAAACTGGTAACAGTTTTTAATTTCTTCTAAAGAGTAATTAGTTGCTTCATCTATATCTTCAATGTAATTCCCACCTTTATCAGTAATATAAAGTTCTCTCATGTTCTGACTTGAGTTTATATCGAAGTCTTCTGTGTTTTCTAGATACATGCGATTGTGACTATATGAATGAGTAGTTAGAGCTACTTTACTTCTAAATTCTTCATGACATTCTTTACATATAAACCTAATCTTAGAATAGATATTGTTTTCAGTTTCAGTTTCTGATTTAGTTTCTGTTTTAGTTTTAGCCCTAGTTTTAATAATATAATCATCTTCATCCAAATTATACACCCTCTCCGAGATTTCCTCTTCTTCAGACTCAAACATTTTCTCCAGTAGTTCCTTATGTTTGAGATCGTATGATTGATGCCTGTATAAAGCCTTCTTTGATTCAAAGGATAGATTACAGACATCGCAAAAGTTTATGACACTAGTATTAGTTGATTGAGACATGATGTATTTTTTAGGGAAATAATCAAAAAATAATTTTTCGAAAAATGAAAATGAAATGCGATAAGTGTGTAAATAAACCTTGGAAAGAATGTTGTAATAATTGTAAAGAATTAGAATATTCTTGTTATGTACGTAAAAATATGGTTAAGGTTAAACATTATATAGAACATTTGGGATATCATTATTCTGATCCTGATCAATATCTAACATGTAGTGTGTGTAACGTTTATAAACATATATCATTATATAGATTTAGAAATAGGAAATGTAGACTATGTATTTATCTTCATAGATATAGATATGGTCACACTAGAAATCAATTCAGAGAGCATGTTTATAAGTATAGTATTCAAGAAGACATAGAAAAACACCAATCACTGTGTTTCCACCGATCTCAGTGTTTTTGACTGTATACCCATCACAGTGTGTCCCATATACAGTCTAACAGCAGGGATCATCCTTTTTAAGAACTGTGAATTTGGTTTTTTTATCTCACTTAGTTTTATAGTATTTCATCAGAGTCGGGGGACGTTCCCTGGAGTCAGAGAGGAAGGAACCCCAAACCTTCCGTTTGCTAAGGCAACTTAACTAGACTCGATGATTTAACCACTACACCAAGTGAGACAGAAAGTTTTAGTTTTAGATTGATTAAATATTGATTTGGGGGGATATATGAAAATTTTTATTATTTTAATATTTCTTTCAATTTTTGTTCAAGTTTTTTCGCAAGTTGGTTTTACGTGCTTTTTACACGGTCTCATCTGCGAAGCAGTTTCACTGATTAGTTTTATATTAGTATCTGGGGACGTCCACCGGAGTCGGTGGGGATAGAACCCAAACTATCCCTCTGATAACAGTTAATTACCAGCTTAACTCTGTACTAGTGGTTTGCACTAAGTGAGACAAGAAATGATAGATTTAAAATATAAAAGAAGTGAATATAGAGCTAATATATAGTTAAGGATAAAACAAGGGATTCAACAAACAGTAAAATTTGGCCCGATTCGACATGCACGATTAGCGTTAGGAGAAGGGGACAAATTTTGCTGGTGGTTGAATCCCTTGTTTTATCCACAACTGCTATAATGGGAAAGACTCGACTAAATTGTCTACAAAAATCACTCATCGCTAATTATTTTACCTCGATTAACACCTTAATTTTCTTACCCAAAGCAATTTTTCTGAACCAATTGTTTCGCATCCCCAAATTTGAATATCAGTTAACAAACGTCTCCTTGCTGAAGTTGCATTTGCTTCATTAAATTTACTAGGATTCGTCACTGTTGTCCACGAGATATTTGCGCTCCTCTTTTTAATGTAAAATGTTTGATTTACAGTACTTATTGTCGTAGCTACCGTCAAGCTACCATCGAAATAAAGTACTTAACCAGGCGGCTCGGTAATTTGCGATGGCACATAAGGTTCCGACCCCGCCCATCCACAATTTTGGCATAATTGTCTACCAAATGAGGAACAGATAGAAAAACCCAAAAATTATTTTTTGCGAATCCCAAAAAAGCATATGTCTTTTTCAAAAAATTCTGTATGAACGATAAGATAGCCTCCAAAGCAAATAACTAAGTGGAGTAAAAGTTTATGCATTAGATTGCTGTAATATGTCAATATTAAGAAAGCGAGTTAAGACGAACAGCAAAATCAAACAACAACAACAACAACAAACATTAATTACATCAAAAAATTTATGTCCCTCTTAAAAACTAAATTTAATAACAAAGTCAACATACCGTCAGATAAACCTAAAACTAAACAAAAATAACTTATAAATCACCAGAAAACATATGCGACCAATCCATAAAAAGGTTTGGTAACAATTATACAAAAAAGAACAAAAACAGAAAAGTAAAAAAAATTAACTTATTTTTTTGAAACAATTAACTTCAAAGTAATAAATACCATTAGGAATAATTTAATATTACCACAAATTTGCGATTACCACTGCTTCTATAAAAGGGCATTAGGGCCTGACCTTATTCATTTTTTAGAGCGGCTAAAAAGAACAACAAAGAACAAACAAAATTTCAATTGAAACTTGCCAGAAAACGCTGTCAAAACCGTCAAGCCAAATTTTGGCTTTCAAAATATATTTGATTGCGCCTTCTTCAAACAACTATAATGTAGTACGTGGCCATTCATTAGTAAGACTAGGTAACAAGTCGACAAAGAAGCGAAGTGCTAAAGTATGTAATACTTTTAATTTTTTTTTCTAAACAAAATTACATTCAATGTCATGAAAAGCATTAATTACAAAAAGAGCTATTTCAATAGGGTCGTTTATTCATGAAAAAGAAGGCCTCGAGACCTGTAATTATCCAGAATATTTCTCGCATCTACAAAAAGAACGTCAAATATGACAAAAATCAAATTAAATTACTTTTTTTTGTGAAAAACCGGTGTCGAAGCCAGTAAGGTCATAACAAATTCTTTTAAAAAAAGAGATTTTGGGACACTAGTCGTTTTTATTCCCTTGACACCCATAATGTCATATTTGACCTGTAATTAACTAAAGAGATAAGGTAACAAAAAGAAACATAAAAACAACAAAATTGCGAAAGTTAAAAAGTTTTTTTTTTAATTTTGGAAAACGATTTTTTTCAAAGTCATGAAAGCCATCAGCTAGCTACTAATATCAGAATATCGGTTCTTCTATTCTTCCATGAAAAGCCAATGAAAGCTATCACTATACCGGAAATTTCATACGACCGAAACGAAAGTATAAATGACAGTTAGAGACAAAAATAAAAAACTCAATTAATTTCTTCAAGAAAGAGGCGTCGAGGTCGTTAAAAGGATGAGGTATATCTTTCAGGATTTTAATATGTTCAATTGTGCCTTATTCTGAATGCCAATAAGGTGACATGAGAACTGTAAAAAATGTGATAATGTGACAAAATTAGAAAACGTGAAAAACTGGCAAATATCAAAACAAACAAAAATCTGAAATCTTGTAGTATCAAAGCCAGAAAACAATAACCTCAGGCTTAAAACTGCAACCGAGAATAAATTTCAAATTAGTAGAAAGAAGAAGCAGTCTTTCTTTGCTGACACTAAGCTGGAAGTTGAACAAATTAAGAAAAAAATAGAGGAAAAGTTAATTAAGCCATTATTTATTGAAAAGTCAATTATTTTTAAGAAAAGAAACGACCATAAACTTTCAATTAAAAAACTAAATGCATTAACTTGGAGCTGCTTAGCAAGCGAATTGGTTGGACCTATCACTACTGAGCTTTGATTTGATATGTTCTGTTCTTTATTATTAAAAAGAAGTCCTTTTTTAAAAAAAAAAAGACCGACTGATTACAACCCGATTTTTTTTGGATTGTAACAGTCCAAGATTGGTCCAAAACTAGCCCTGCTAATACCCCTTTGTCTATTAGGAACAATTGATTTTGCGAATGTTGTAGATATAGATAATTTGTTAGTTGAAAACTCAAAATCAATTCTGCATTTTTGATAATCAACTAGTAAAGTTAGCAAAAAACGGCAAAGTTTTAACTACAGTGCACTCTCAGCGGACTCTGAAGTAAAAATAGCCCCCCTCTCTGAGTTTACAAAGATTGTATGGTTGTTGTTTGGGATGTACTGTCGGCAAATTTAATCAAAGTGAACTAAAGTAGCTTATTTCGTGCTGTTTTTGATGAAAAAGGCTAAATTTTGAAATGTTTATCCAGATTTTTTGACCAAAAAAATTAAATCAAAACAATCAACAATGCTTGTTCGTCTTCAAAATTAAAATCAACGGCACTATTCTTAAAAATTATAACAAATTTTAGCAAAATTGACGAAAATTTAGGCAAAAATTCCGGAAAATGTGAATAAAAACAACGTGAATTCACTCTTCTTTTCTCAGAAGTTTAAACCTCGATAACTCCCTGTAGAAAACGAAAATTAAAAAAATCTTTTTAATTCTATATTCTACGCTGGACGAGCTTTCTAATGATACCAGTCTGAACTCTCTACGATGAATATATCGAGCGGCGAAAATTCACGGAACAAAAAAAAGTCCCATTTGAGTATATAGTTCCTCCCCCCTCAAGAGGGTCGGAACAATAATGTGCTATAGTTACATTTTTATAGGTAAAATTATCAAGAGTTAATAGACCTAGTTAGCGGGAACCATTTATCTAATAAGTTTACATAATTTTACCGGTCGTATCGTAGATATGTTATATTTTAATTAGACTACATTCTCATTGAAGTACCTATATCACTTAATGAATTTATTTGGTGCGACCAAAAGGAGGGTTGGTAATGTGAGTCTGCATCTAGCGTTCTGACCCCGCTTATCCACATTTTTGGCTTAGTCGTCTCAAATGACTCTCAAAAATTTCAGAAATTTAAATATTTTTCCAAAGCAAGTGAATAATAATAATAATAATAATAATAATAATAATAATAATAATAATAATAATAATAATAATAATAATAATAATAATAATATTGAATTCAACCAAACATGGTTACAACCAGCTTGGTAGTCCCCAGATTAGGGGAGAAATCAAGTTTCAATAATTAAATTTTCTCGAAAACTTTCCATCCTGAAGGGTAACTTTTATATTTGAATCTTTTCAATGCCTCCCCTTCCAAAAAGTTCTTCACTTCTCTTCGAAGTTGACATGGATTTTTGTGTGGTGAATAGTTAGCGAAACTGTTAAGTTGAGACAAAAAATTATTGAATCGGGCTACTCTATTAAAGTAATTATTTTCAGAACGTTTCCGAAATGTTTTTCTCGCTTCAATAAAAATCTTTTCGCTTGATCTGGTCTTTGGACAACCGAAAGTTATTGACCAGTGGTCTGACGCATTCATCGAAGTTAAGCCCATTAAAATCTTGTTAAGCAGAATTAGGTCGTTAAGAACTAGAAAATAACTGACTGGCAATAGGCGATTTCGAATTAGGCTCTCAACGTATTCTTTGTCACCCAGAACAGAACGGCAAGTTATCCATTTTAAACATGATCTCTGCAGTCTTTCCAAGCGTTGAAGATACTGTGGTCCTGGGTTCCAGAAATTTGACGCATAAAAGACCGCAGAGAATATATATGTTTTCACCAACGTGCATTTGACAGTTTCTTTTGTGGTGCGGGGTATAACTCTTCTTAAATGATTCAGTTTTTGAAAACCTTTCTTTACCGCCATTTCGAGGTGACAATTCCAAGTCATGCTGGACGTAAAAATTAATCCAAGATCTTTAATTTGTTTTTCATTTTTGATGGCAATTCCTTTTGCAAATAACTCTGTAGACGAATTATATGTATTTTTGTATGAGAACTCGAGAATGCTGAATTCGTCAAAATTGAAATTTAGTTTGTTTGAACCAGACCATTCGATAGCTCTATTTATATCAAACTGAAGTTCTTCGCGTTCTGAAATCTGTCCTATTATTTTCGTATCATCGGCATAAAGGAATGTTTCATTATTAAGTTGATCAGGTAGGTCATTTATGTACACGGAGAACAAAAACACAGCAAATATTGATCCCTGGGGACCCCCGCTTGAGATTTTTGAGAAAGTCGAGTAACTGTCTGCAATTTTTACTCTCTGCTGCCGATCAACCAGATAAGAAGCAAGAAATTTCAAAAACTTTTCATCAAACCCAAAACGAGCGAGCTTTTGAAGCACAATGTTAAAATTAATCGTATCAAAAGCTTTAGCAATGTCCAAGTAAACTGTTATCGGGGATGAATTTTCGTCTAAAGTTTGATATAAGTTATCACAATATAGTAACAATTGGGTAACTGTTGAATGTTTTTGCCGAAAACCATGTTGAGCAGTGCAAAGCTTCCTTTCGAATGTCTTCTTAATTTGTTTGTAAACTATTCTTTCAAAAACTATAGAAATTGCACAGAGCATTGCAATCGGTCTGTAGTTTTTATTTTCCATTTTGCTACCATTTTTGTGATGAGGACGCACGTGTGTGTTTTTCCAGACTTTGGGAAATTGGCAAGCGTTAATAATGCAGCTAAATATATACAAGATACTATTTATAACGTACGGCGCAGAAGCTTTAAGGAGTGATGGTGTTATTTGATCATAAGAGTTGGCACCACATTTAGTTTGTGATATTTCATCTAGCACATCTTTTGCGTTGAATGTGATATCGTCTAGAAAGATCTCTGGTTGAGCTGTTTCAGGCACAACAATGTCAG
Organism: Convolutriloba macropyga; assembly: GCF_964194025.1. Lineage (NCBI taxonomy): Eukaryota > Metazoa > Xenacoelomorpha > Acoela > Convolutidae > Convolutriloba > Convolutriloba macropyga. Next base: position 6,108,040 of record NC_134468.1, read on the forward strand.
AATTATCTTCGATAAATACAGAAGAAAAATGCTCGGTGAAACTTTCCGCAATTTGCTGAGAACCCATTATATCTTGGCCTCTGTATTTCATTTTCTCGGGGAAAGTTTGTTCTTGGTTTAGTCGTCGCAAAAATTTGTATGCATCGTTGTTTGCTGAAATACAGAAACCCTCAATAAAATATTGTTTGTCCTTAAGCAAGGATAAATTTAACTCCATCTCTAAATTTCTAATTTCCTCTGCTCTTTTGTTTGTTTTCCTTAGCGTCTTCAGCTTGTTTTCTATGTGTACACTATGGGAAGACATATACGATGGTGCGTCAAGCCGGCGTTTTGTTATACGAGGTATTGACTTTTCACAAGCATTGTAGAAACTCTGATAAAAGCAATGTAGCAAGTCAATGGGACATCTGTTTGACATAGAGGGGATTTCAAAATGAGAGATGAATAAGTGCCAATCAGCCTTGTTGATGTTGAGTTTCTGGAAGAGAGGCTTTTCTTCTTTTCTTGTGAGTCTGACAGAAATTTCTACTATGAACAATTAAAAAAACTTTTTCTAACTTAAATCACTTAGAGAAGGAAATAATGCCACATTAGAGGCCCGATGAGACCTGCCATCAATCAAATAATGACAACAATATCTTAAAACGATTTTGCCATATTACACAAGAGCATTTATATTTCGTATAACTACGAATATCGATTAAAAGAGCTACATGAAACCCAAAATGAGAAAACACTATATTTTCCAAGATAAAATGCAATTTAAAATAATTTTAAAAGTATTTATTCAATACGCCCATTCATGAAAAATTTTGCCCTTACAGTTGAGGAGCGAAACCCAAGTGAATTCGGTTTGAACTATTATTTCCAAAATCCTCAGAGTATCCTAAAATTAAAACAGTTCACTCAAATTTCATGAACAGAAATAAACTAATGCGCTAGAAATAACAATTTACTTTACATAAGAAGAAGTTAAATACAGAAGTTCCTTCTTATCCTTTGGAACCGGCCACCACTACCCCAATTACCCAATCAGTAGCCTGAAAATTAAACACAAAAGAAATAAATTTATCAACTCTCTCATCTTCTCATTCTTGTTGTTCCCAACCCCACTTTAGTGGGGAGAGAGGAACTGTATACTCAAACGGGTTTTTTTGTTCAGACAAATTTGGCCGATCGATATATTCATCGTAGAGAGTTGTGAGTGGTATCATTAAAAAGCTTGTACACTCTAGAATATGGAAATAAAAAGATTTTTTTTTCGTTTTTTACAGGGAGTTATCGAGCTACAAAGTTTTTTGAATATTCAACAGTTTTTACTCACATTTTCAGTAATTTTTGCTAAAATTTGGCACAATTTTGCTAATGTTTTTAAGAATGCGTTGAAATTTTTAACAGTAGAGTTTCATTGTTACTATTAGACACTGAAGAGCGTTGCTGAGTTGTTTGATTTGAGTTTCCTTGGCCGAAAATTTTAATAAAGTTTTTAAAATTCAGACATTATTTATCAAAAATTGGACAAAATATGCATTTTTGGTCCAATTTGTTTAAATTTGCAGAAATTGGAGACCTAGAAACGGCTGACATAATCTCTCTAAACTCCAAAAGAGAGCTATTTGAATTTCGGCGCCTGTAAAATATTTCTAGAATTAAACTTTTGCCGTTTTTCACAAATTTAAATCGATAATTATACAAATTGCATAATTTTTTTTTAATATTTGAAAGATTTCACTCAACAATTGGTCTAATTCCGAAACCATTGTTACATTTGGTTATGTCGTTGGGCGCATGACAAAATTAGAAATAGGTTTGATGTTATCATAAAATTTTATAATTTCAAGAAGAGCTTATAGGTTTACATAATTTTACGGCTCGTATCGTAGATATGTTATATTTTAATTAGACTAAATTTTCCTTGAAGTACTTATATCACTAAATGAATCTAATTGGTGCTACCAAAAAGAGGGTTGGTAATGTTTGTCTGCATCTAGTTTTCCGACCCCGCTCATCCACATTTCTGGCTTAGTTGTCTCTCAAATGACTCTCAAAAGTTTCAGAAATTTAAATATTTTTCCAAAGCGAGTGAATAATGAATAAAAAACTATTTACAACTTAAATCACTTAGCGAAGGCAATAATGCCACATTAGAGGCCCGATGAGACCTGCCATCAATCAAATATTGCCAACAATAACTTAAAACGATTTTGCCATATTACACAAGAGCATTTATATTTCGTATAACTACGAATATCGATTAAAAGAGCTACATGAAACCCAAAATGAGAAAACACTATATTTTCCAAGATAAAATGCAATTTAAAATAATTTTAAAAGTATTTATTCAATACGCCCATTCATGAAAAATTTTGCCCTTACAGTTGAGGAGCGAAACCCAAGTGAATTCGGTTTGAACTATTATTTCCAAAATCCTCAGAGTATCCTAAAATCAAAACAGTTCACTCAAATTTCATGAACAGAAATAAACTAATGCGCTAGAAATAACAATTTACTTTACATAAGAAGAAGTTAAATACAGAAGTTCCTTCTTATCCTTTGGAACCGGCCACCACTACCCCAATTACCCAATCAGTAGCCTGAAAATTAAACACAAAAAAAATAAATTTATCAACTCTCTCATCTTCTCATTCTTGTTGTTCCCAACCCCACTTTAGTGGGGAGAGATGATCTGTATACTCAAACGGGTTTTTTTGTTCAGACAAATTTGGCCGATCGATATATTCATCGTAGAGAGTTGTGAGTGGTATCATTAAAAAGCTTGTACACTCTAGAATATGGAAATAAAAAGATTTTTTTTTCGTTTTTTACAGGGAGTTATCGAGCTACAAAGTTTTTTGAATATTCAACAGTTTTTACTCACATTTTCAGTAATTTTTGCTAAAATTTGGCACAATTTTGCTAATGTTTTTAAGAATGCGTTGAAATTTTTAACAGTAGAGTTTCATTGTTACTATTAGACACTGAAATGCGTTGCTGAGTTGTTTGATTTGAGTTTCCTTGGCCGAAAATTTTAATAAAGTTTTTAAAATTCAGACATTATTTATCAAAAATTGGACAAAATATGCATTTTTGGTCCAATTTGTTTAAATTTGCAGAAATTGGAGACCTAGAAACGGCTGACATAATCTCTCTAAACTCTAAAAGAGAGCTATTTGAATTTCGGCGCCTGTAAAATATTTCTAGAATTAAACTTTTGCCGTTTTTCACAAATTTAACTCGATAATTATACAAATTGCATAATTTTTTTTAATATTTGAAAGATTTCACTCAACAATTGGTCTAATTCCGAAACCATTGTTACATTTGGTTATGTCGTTGGGCGCATGACAAAATTAGAAATAGGTTTGATGTTATCATGAAATTTTATAATTTCAAGAAGAGCTTATAGGTTTACATAATTTTACGGCTCGTATCGTAGATATGTTATATTTTAATTAGACTAAATTTTCCTTGAAGTACTTATATCACTAAATGAATCTAATTGGTGCTACCAAAAGGAGGGTTGGTAATGTTTGTCTGCATCTAGTTTTCCGACCCCGCTCATCCACATTTCTGGCTTAGTTGTCTCTCAAATGACTCTCAAAAGTTTCAGAAATTTAAATATTTTTCCAAAGCGAGTGAATAATGAATAAAAAACTATTTACAACTTAAATCACTTAGCGAAGGCAATAATGCCACATTAGAGGCCCGATGAGACCTGCCATCAATCAAATATTGACAACAATAACTTAAAACGATTTTGCCATATTACACAAGAGCATTTATATTTCGTATAACTACGAATATCGATTAAAAGAGCTACATGAAAACCAAAATAAGAAGACACTATATTTTCCAAGATGAAACGCAATTTAAAACATTTTTAAAAGTATTTATTCAATACCACCAATCATGAAAAATTTTGCCCTTACAGTTGAGGAGCGAATCCCAAGTGAATTCGGTTTGAACATTTTTTTCAAAATCCTCAGAGTATCTTAAAATAAAAACAGTTCACTCAAATTTCATGAACAGAAATAAACTAACGCGCTAGAAATAACAATTTACTTTACATAAGAAGAAGTTAAATACAGAAGTTCCTTCTTATCCTTTGGAACCGGCCACCACTACCCCAATTACCCAATCAGTAGCCTGAAAGTTAAACACAAAAGCAATAAATTTATCAACTCTCTCATCTTCTCATTCTTGTTGTTCCCAACCCCACTTTAGTGGGGAGGGAGGAACTGTATTCTCAAATGGTTTTTTTTGTTCAGACAAATTTGGCCGATCGATATATTCATCGTAGAGAGTTATGAGTGGTGTCATTAAAAAGCTTTTACACCCTAGAATATGGAAGTAAAAAGATTTTTTTATTTTCGTTTTTTTACAGGGAGTTATCGAGCTACAAAGTTTTGTGAATATTCAACAGTTTTTACTCACATTTTCAGTAATTTTTGCTAAAATTGGGCAAAATTTTGCTAATGTTTTTAGGAATGCGTTGAAAGTTTTAACAGTAGAGTTTCATTGTTACTATTAGACACTGAAAAGCGTTGCTGAATTGTTTGATTTAGAGTTTCCTTGGCTAAAAAGTTTGATAAAGTTTTTAAAATTCAGACATTTTTCATAAAAAATTGGACAAAATATGCATTTTTGGTCCAATTTGTTTAAATTTGCAGAAAATGTAGACCTGGAAACCGTTGACATAATCTCTCTAAACTCCACAAGAGAGCCATTTGAATCTGGGCGCCCTGTAAAAGTCTTCTAGAATTAAACTTTTCCTGTTTTTTTTACAAATTTAACTCGATAATTATACAAATTGCATCATTTTTTTTAATATTTCAAAGATTTCCCTCAAAAATTGGTCTAATTCCGAAACCATTGTTACATTTGGTTATATGGTTGGGCGCATCACAAAATTAGGGATAGGTTTGATGTTATCATGAAATTTTATAATTTTAAGAAGAGCTTATAGGTTTACATAATTTTACGGGTCATATCGTAGATATGTTATAATTTAATTAAACTAAATTTTCCTTGAAGTACTTATATCACTAAATGAATCTAATTGGTGCGACCAAAAAGAGGGTTGGTAATGTGCGTCTGCATCTAGTTTTCCGACCCCGCTCATCCACATTTCTGGCTTAGTTGTCTCTCAGGTGACTCTCAAAAGTTTCAGAAATTTAAATATGTTTCCAAAGCAAGTGAATAATGAATAAAAAACTATTTACAACTTAAATCACTTAGCTAAGGAAATAATGCCACATTAGAGGCCCGGTGAGACCTGCCATCAATCAAATAATGACAACAATAACTTAAAACGATTTTGCCATATTACACAAGAGCATTTATATTTTTTATAACTACGAATATTGATAAAAAGATTTACATGAAAACCAAAATAAGAAAATACTATATTTTCCAAGATGAAACGCAATCTAAAATAATTTTAAAAGTATTTATTCAATACAACCAATCATGAAAAATTTTGCCCTTACAGTTGAGGAGCCAATCCCAAGTGAATTCGGTTTGAACATTATTTTAAAAATCCTCAGAGTATCTTAAAATAAAAATAGTTCACTCAAATTTCATGAACAGAAATAGACTAATGGGCTAGAAATAACAATTTACTTTATATAAGAAGAAATAAAACACAGAAATTTCTTCTTATCATTTGGAACCGGCTACCACTACCCCAATTACCCAATCAGTAGCCTGAAAATTAAACACAAAAGAAATAAATTTATCAACCCTCTCATCTTCTCATTCTTGTTGTTCCCAACCCCACTTTAGTGGGGAGGGAGGAACTGTATTCTCAAATGGTTTTTTTTGTTCAGACAAATTTGGCCGATCGATATATTCATCGTAGAGAGTTGTGAGTGGTATCATTAAAAAGCTTTTACACCCTAGAATATGGAAGTAAAAAGATTTTTTTTATTTTCGTTTTTTTACAGGGAGTTATCGAGCAACAAAGTTTTGTGAATATTCAACAGTTTTTACACACATTTTCAGTAATTTTTGCTAAAATTGGGCACAATTTTGCTAATGTTTTTAGGAATGCGTTGAAAGTTTTAACAGTAGAGTTTCATTGTTACTATTAGACACTGAAGAGTGTTGCTGAATTGTTTGATTTAGAGTTTCCTTGGCTGAAAAGTTTGATAAAAATTTTAAAATTCAGACATTTTTCATAAAAAATTGGACAAAATATGCATTTTTGGTCCAATTTGTTTAAATTTGCAGAAAACGTAGACCTGGAAACCGTTGACATAATCTCTCTAAACTCCACAAGAGAGCCATTTGAATCTCGGCGCCCTGTAAAAGTCTTCTAGAATTAAACTTTTCCTGTTTTTTTTTACTAATTTAACTCGATAATTATACAAATTGCATCATTTTTTTAATATTTCAAAGATTTCCCTCAAAAATTGGTCTAATTCCAAAACCATTGTTACATTTGGTTATATGGTTGGGCGCATCACAAAATTAGGGATAGGTTTGATGTTATCATGAAATTTTATAATTTTAAGAAGAGCTTATAGGTTTACATAATTTTACGGGTCATATCGTAGATATATTATATTTTAATTAGACTACAATTTCCTTGAAGTACTTATATCACGAAATGAATCTATTTGATGCGACCAAAAGGAGGTTTGGTAATGTGCGTCTGCATCTAGTGTTCCGAACCCGCTCATCCACTTTTTTGGCTTAGTGGTCTCTCAAATGACACTCAAGAATTTCGGAAATTTAAATATTTTTCCAAAGCAAGTGAATAATGAATAAAAAAAATTATTTCCAACATAAATCAATTAGAGAAGGAAATAATGCCACATTAGAGGCCCGATGAGACCTGCCATCAATCAAATAATGACAACAATAATTTAAAACGATTTTGCCATACAACACAAGAGCATTTATATTTCGCATAACTACGAATATCGATTAAAAGACCTACATGAAACCCAAAATAAGAAAAAACTATTTTTTCCAAGTTAAAAAAGCAATTTAAACTAATTTTCGAAATATTTAATCAATACAACCATTCATGAAAAATTTTGCCCTTACAGTTGACGAGCTAATCCCAAGTGAATTCGGTTTGATCTATTATTTTCAAAATCCTCAGAGTATCTTAAAATAAAAACAGTTCACTCAAATTTCATGAACAGAAATAAACTAATGCGCTAGAAATAACAATTTACTTTACATAAGAAGAAGTAAAATACAGAAGTTCCTTCTTATCCTTTGGAGCCGGCCACCACTACCCCAATTACCCAATCAGTAGCCTGAAAATTAAACACAAAAGAAATAAATTTATCAACTCTCTCATCTTCTCATTCTGGTTGTTCCCACCCCCACTTTAGTGGGGAGAGAGGAACTGTATACTCAAACAGGTTTTTTTGTTCAGACAAATTTGGCCGATCGATGTATTCATCGTAGAGAGTTGTGAGTGGTATCATTAAAAAACTTGTACACTCTAGAATATGGAAATAAAAAGATTGTTTTTTCGTTCTTTACAGGGAGTTATCGAGCTACAAAGTTTTTTGAATATTCAACAGTTTTTACTCACATTTTCAGTAATTTTTGCTAAAATTTGGCACAAGTTTGCTAATGTTTTTAAAAATGCGTTGAAATTTTTAACAGTAGAGTTTCATTGTTACTATTAGACACTGAGGAGCCTTGCTGAATTGTTTGATTTGTGTTTCTTTGGCTGAAAATTTTAATAAAGTTTTTAAAATTCAGACATTTTTTATCAAAATATGGACAAAATATGCATTTTTGGTCCAATTTGTTTAAATTTGCAGAAATTGGAGACCTGGAAACAGCTGACATAATCTCTCTAAACTCCAAAAGAGAGCTATTTGAATTTCGGCGCCTGTAAAAGATTTCTAGAATTAAACTTTTGCCATTTTTCACAAATTTAACTCGATAATTATACAAATTGCATCATTTTTTTAATATTTGAAAGATTTCACTCAACAATTGGTCTAATTCCGAAACTATTGTTACATTTGGTTATATCGTTGGGCGCATGACAAAATTAGAAATAGGTTTGATGTTATCATGAAATTTTATAATTTCAAGAAGAGCTTATAGGTTTACATAATTTTACGGCTCGTATCGTAGATATGTTATATTTTAATTAGACTAAATTTTCCTTGAAGTACTTATATCACTAAATGAATCTAATTGGTGCTACCAAAAGGAGGGTTGGTAATGTGCGTCTGCATCTAGTTTTCCGACCCCGCTCATCCACATTTCTGGCTTAGTTGTCTCTCAAATGACTCTCAAAAGCTTCAGAAATTTAAATATTTTTCCAAAGCGAGTGAATAATGAATAAAAAAAAGTCCTGTAAAAGTCTTCTAGAATTAAATTTTTGCCGTTTTTTTGCAAATTTAACTCGATAATTATACAAATTGCATCATTTTTTTAATATTTGAATGAATTCACTCAACAATTGGTTATATTCCGAAACCATTGTTACTTTTGGTTATATCGTTGGGCGCATGACAAAAATAGGGATAGGTTTGATGTTATCATGAAATTTAACAATCAGAAGTTTTATAATTTTAAGAAGAGATTATAGGTTTACATAATTTTACCGGTCGTATCGTTGATATGTTATATTTTAATTAGACTACATTCTCATTGAAGTACCTGTATCACTTAATGAATTTATTTGGTGCGACCAAAAGGAGGGTTGGTAATGTGAGTCTGCATCTATTGTTCCGACCTCGCTCATCCACATTTTTGGCTTAGTTGTCTCTCAAATGACCCTCAAGATTTTCAGAAATTTAAATATTTTTCCAAAGCAAGTGAATAATTAATTTAAGAAACTATTTCCAACTTAAATCACTTAGAGAAGGAAATAATGCCACATTAGTGGCCCGTTGAGACCTGCCATCAATCAAATAATGACAACAATAACTTAAAACGATTTTGCCATACTAAACAAGAGCATTTATATTTCGTATAACTACGAATATCGATTAAAAGAACTACATGAAACCCAAAATAAGAAAACACTAGATTTTCCAAGTTAAAATGCAATTAAAAATAATTTTCAAAATATTTTTCCAATACACCCATTCATGAAAAATTTTGCCCTTACAGTTGACGAGCGAATCCCAAGTGAATTCGGTTTGAACTATTTTTTTCAAAATCCTCAGAGTATCTTGAAATAAAAACAGTTCACTCAAATTTCATGAACAGAAATAAACTAATGCGCTAGAAATAACAATTTACTTTATATAAGAAGAAATAAAACACAGAAGTTCCTTCTTATCCTTTGGAACCGGCCAGCACTACCCAATTACTCCATCAGTAATATGAAAATTAAACACAAAAGAAATAAATTTAACAACCCTCTCATCTTTTCATTCTTGTTGTTCCCACCCCCACTTTACTGTATACTCAAATGGGTTTTTTTTGTTCAGACGAATTAGGCCGATCGATATATTCATCGTAGAGAGTTGTGAGTGGTATCTTTAAAAAGCTTGTACACCCTAGAATATGGAAACAAAAAGATTTTTTTATATTCGTTTTTTACAGGGAGTTTTCGAGCTAAAAATTTTGTGAATATTCAATACTTTTTACTCACATTTTCATCAATTTTTGCTAAAATTTGGCACAATTTTGCTAATGTTTTTAGGAATGCGTTGAAATTTTTAACAGTAGAGTTTCATTGTTACTATTAGACACTGAGGAGCGTTGCTGAATTGTTTGATTTGAGTTTCCTTGGCTGAAAATTTTAATAAATTTTTTAAAATTCACACATTTTTCATCAAAAATTGGACAAAATATGCATTTTTGGTCCAATTTGTTTAATTTGCAGAAATTGGAGACCTAGAAACAGCTGACATAATCACTCTAAACTCCAAAAGAGAGCTTTTTGAATTTCGGCGCCTGTAAAAGATTTCTAGAATTAAACTTTTGCCGTTTTTTTACAAATTTAACTCGATAATTATACAAATTGCATCATTTTTTTAATATTTGAAAGATTTCACTCAACAATTGGTCTAATTCCGAATCCATTGTTACATTTGGTTATATCGTTGGGCGCATGACAAAATTAGGGATAGGTTTGATGTTATCATGAAATTTTACAATCAGAATTTTTATAATTTTAAGAAGAGCTTTAGTAAACTTTAACTGAATAATTGTGTTTTTCTTCAATTGTTATTCTTTTTGCGTTCTGATTACTAAATCTGATTTGCTTCCGCAAGAGGTGTAGGTGAATTTGTACCATGCATTCGGTTGTTATCTAAAATCTCTTATGTCATTGCATATATTTGTTTTTATGAAATTTGTTTTTATTATTTTAAGAAAATACAGGTCAAGTTTTCTTTTCTAAAAATTTTGTGGCAGGTTGTTTTGAAAGAATGGTATCTTGGTTTAAATGCTATGAGTTTTCTTACAAATTTGCCTGATTTTTGTTAATAATTGTCCATTTTTGTTGTTGTTTTAGTTTCTTTGGCCAATTGTCACATTAAAATTACCTAGCAGTCTATCTGAAAAACATCTTCACAAACAAAGTTTAATTAAACATGTTTATTGTTTTCTTAACATGAGATTTTAAGGGCTGCGACAACGTTCTCTTGAAGAATTTGGTAGATTTTTTTTAAAATTTTGCCAGGAATTTGTAGTTAGTTATTGTTGTCCTATGCTAAACATTGGGTATTTAACGTTCCCCGTGGCCAACTATTGATATTTAAACTAAATTTTCAACTGATATTGATATATATAGCGAATGGTTTTAATGACTTTCAAATTAAAATTTTTCAAAAATTATTCTTCAACTTATCACTTTTTGTTCTGGTTTACGTTTTTTTGTGTTTTTCAATGTCATATCAGTTTCGTAATTTGGCCTCATTATTGAGAGATGTCTTCAATGTTTTGTCAAAAGAAACAATGATTTTTCGTTTTGACTGATGTCTTCAAGTCTTAAACAATTTGTTTCAGAAGAATTTTGTGAAATTCAGATACATTTCATTTTTGTGGATTTTTACTGTCGTTTTGAAAAAGTCGTTTTGCAAAAAGACTTTATAATGTCCAAATGAGTCGCAAAGGAAGATTTAGGTTTCTCGCGGTTACTATTTTATAATTCTAATGGCTTCATTACTGTAGTTTCGTAAAGTTTGTGAAAATTTTTATTTCAGCTTGTATTTAATGTTGTTTTGCAATCTAATGACTTACTCTCACTAATGACATGAGCAAATAGTTTTCAGAAAAGTTGCAAAATAAACTCTCAATTTTTTTAGTTGAAAACTTATGTTGGCTATAAATTTTGAAAATATTTGTCTTTTCAAAAACACTGGATTTCTGAGATTTGCCAATCTTATTTCTGTTAACTTGTAGCTTACAATCCCTTTAGACAAGTCACATCCTTTATCTAATCACTTAGCTTTTGCTCTTTATAGTCATTTGATTTTCCTGAAAAGGTCTTTGTTCTCGTTTCAACCAGTTTTCTTAAATATTCGTGATTTTTGCATATTCGACCAATTTTTTAGGTTTTTATTTTATTTTCACAGTATGAAAATAATGGGGGCTCCTCTGGTCATTTGACAAAAACCCAATCAGTTTTTTAAAATTTTATAGTGAAGAGCTCAATGTTTAATTGGCCGGTACATAGCTTTTTGTGCAACCTGTTTTCATGCGTTTTTTAAAAATTTTTTTGCCTGTATTTGCCGTTCTTTTTGTAGTAGTATGACATATCCTGGATAGAAAAAGGTCTCAATTGCTCCCTATGGAGGTAATAAAGAATCTCTCAATGATTTTATTTATTAATATAAATAGATATTAATATAATCAGTTTGACGTCAATTCTTTTCAAAAAAAGAACGTTGCCCTTTCGTTCATTTCTTGTGGACTTGTCACCAAGTCGAATTAAGGAAAAATCCCATATTTTGCTCTAATGAAGTAGAAGCTAAATTTTTTAGTATAATTTTCATGTGATGGCATTTTGATTTGGTTATTCTTCGTTTTCAAAAAATGGACAACAAGTTTTCGTCGTAATTATTATTTCTAATTATTTGATTTTTATCACCGTCTTTTCTGGTAGTCATAGTATGGTAGCCACAGGTCTCATCGGCCCTCTGAGGTAGATTGTTTTGCTCATATAGTTTTTTGTTGAACGAGAGGGTGATATGTTGCTATTTTATCTCTTCCTCATTTGGTAGACAATTAAGTGGCAAATGTAGATGAGCGGGGTCGGAGCTTTATGTGCGAACACACATTACCGAGCCTCCTTGTTGTACTGAAAACACATCTTTCTACAGAATGTGATCATAGACTATATATTGCCGTGAACACTATTGAACCAAATGATATTCACTGCACAGACTTTCACTAAAAATTGAGAAATCTTAGTTCAAACCTATTTCTTCACGCACCTTTACTGCACAAGCAAAAACTTATTTCGTATCAAAAATATACAACCCATTTATATACATGTACCTAATGCAAATTGAAACTAATATTCACATAGAAATATGATAGTCAAAAATTCAAGTCTCCCATGTAATAAAATTTGCTCGGTTTCTCGCCTGAAGTTTGCTCCTTTCAAGCGTATTTTAACGGCGCAAAAGACTAATTCCAACAGTCACGGTTGTGCAGTAGGGAGAAAAAACGTCTAGGGTGCGGGAGACCGTGGGTTTGATCCCCGCACGGAACTTTTATTTTCGCACTTGGCTTAGACTTGCCAAGTCTTGGCCAAGTCTGACAATTTTAAATGTGTTATAATCATAATTCTGAATGATTACTGATACCTAGAATTGAAAATAGACTTGCCCAGTACTGATATTGACTTGGCGTTAAGTACGGGACCACCAACCAGTTGAATTAAAACAAGGAAACGACACTCCACGCATTTATTTTTTCATTATTCAATGCATTCATGCAGAAATTGATTAGCAATTAAACCTATTTTGGGTAGAAAGCTTCGACTTCATTCTAAAAAGACTTCAACTAATTATTAACAAATCACAACCAATTTCTCCTTTCCTTTTTTATACCAACACACACTTTTATTTCAATAACGACAGTTTAACGAATTTAATTTTATATTTGTAAGCCAAAATGAAACTAAGTTTACTTTTATCTTCACGGATAAGTATCTAAACATCACGCACAAGTATGGATTCTATGTAAAACAGTCCATAGAGGATTCGTATTTTTTGAATCTCACACTAGATTTTTTTCTCTGTAAACCTCCATACATTTTATGATACAATTTAACTTGAAAAGTTTAAAAATTTATTTCAATAATAGTTTTCTACTTGGCAGTTTCCAACACGCAGATGTTTATCATCAATTCTAAAAAATAATTGCGTTTAATTAGAAACTCTTGTTCAGTTTTTTTTGTAAAAAAGGGCCAAATTGTGAAATTTTTAATATTTTCACTTTAAAATTATTTGGTAAGATGATTTTTTACACTATGGTGGGTTGTTTAGGACAATTATCGACTCTTTTTTTAAAAAAAAATTGTTGCTTTTTTATGTTTTGTCGGAATTTGAAAAAGATTGAAAGAAAATTGCTAAAATGCACATATGTCGGATAACTTTCTCAACCCCATTTTGTGTTTATATACCATTAGTCTTTGTGTCAAACAAATATTATTTTCATTCTATATACTACCAAACTATATGCCGACAAAAATATTTTCTTTTAGCTTAAAAAATTATCAGAATCGGAATAAAATTGATAGTTGAAATGCCATCTATTAATTCTTTTTAATGGTATGTAGAACTTGGTAGAAAATAGACAGCTCCAAATGATATTTCACTTTCACAATGGCAATTGTAATGTCCATTCTAAACTCCCAATGCCATACAAACTATTAGTCATGCAAAATTCGCATTATTTTTGTTCCCATAGGCTAGGGAAAACGAGAATTTTAGTCCAAATGGCGGAGGAGGAGGGTTAGGAGAGGGGGGGGGGATGATTCCATTACAAATAATCTCCGTTATTGAATGTTATGGAAAAGCTAGTAGCACCAGGAAAAATGTGAAAGTAGATATGTCATTTGTCAATTAGTACTACTGAGAGACATTATCAAATAACCGATGCTTATTTTGTTATCGCTGATCAGCTTGATGTCATTTGATATGGATACTTTAGTTCCACTTCAAGAAAACATCAAATTTTGTTCCCATTTTGCTCCACTAGTGTTTATGTTCACGTGTAATCAAAAGACAGCATTATATAAGAAACTAGTTCACTGCATTTTTGAAACTCGAAATTGAAACGCCCTCACTGAACAGATCAAATAGCGCCCCAGACCGACTTTAAAAGGCTCATCTGATATCATAAATTTTCCGAACGATCCTTGTTTGTTATTAAGTAACCGGACGGAATTCATTCGCTATATTGATGAAATGGATTTCCGTTTGATTGTGGGTGAAAAGCCTGATTCCATAAATGGGCCCTGCTTAAGGAGGATTCACTTTCGGATTATTGGAACAAGCTTGCTTGACAATAAACATAGTTGTGAATAATATTTTAAAACTGCCCACGTGAACATATTACAAGTTGCTACTATTGCTATTCGACTATTCGTCTTGCGCACCAGGACTAATTTCAGAGAACATTTAAATTTCTGTTTTTCACAAATTGCAGCAGCAAATCAATCATATATATTTATATTCGCATCATTTTACGGAATATGGTGAAAAAAAGTATATATCGTGAGACATTCACGCAATTACATGATAATATGCGGTTAAAAACGGGACACTCCTTACTATAAATAATATAAGAGAAACAAAGTCAAACATTAAGGCACTTCTTTCGACAAAATCAAGCAATAGTGAAAAAGACTGGGGAAAATTAAGGAACTGGAATAATTCACACCCCAGTAAACGAAAATTTAAATTCGCATCTGGATGTTAGAAAAACAATATAAAATTGTATAGTTGCTTTCAAAGTTTTCATAAAACAGTTTTACTTCTTTATGAAATCAGTGGAGATTATATATTGACCCTCCGCAGCAAACGTCGAAGATTGTGGAAAAACTCGAATCAGTATGAGCGCTGGTCTGCGAACAACTCCTATAACTTTCTAGATGTGAAATCTTCTGGCTCTGTTGTCTTAACTCCATTGAGTAAGGTCTCAGCACCCCTTAATGTCATTTTGAGACAGCTCCTTGCTTGAGTGGTGCCATTTTGACCTCCTCACACTTCCTGGGGCATAGTGGTCAAGCAGTGCTCGCCTCAACTTGATGTCTTCGGTGGAGAACCGCTGAAGTGAGCTTAAAATTGGTTTTACACAAACGCTCGGTCATCTGATTAGGAAGTCATGCGGTGTGATTGGTCCCTCATCTGAGAAAAAGTTGCTGTGATGACTTGATGAGGTTATATCCAGAGTCTATTTCATCTGATGCAATGTGTTCCTCAATTGGTTTGACAGGCTGGTACTTTTTCTTGAGTGCTACTCTTCGTTTGAGTAGTCCTACCCCTCTGAACGCAGTTTTCAAGATGTTTAGTGCTCGTGCCTCAGCTGAAAAATTCTCCACAACAATCCAAGGACAATATGATCGTTGGCTTGTCATCTGAGTTACACACACATGAGTAGGATTATCCTCTGACAACCTCCAAGAATCTTCGGGTGTCCGTAAAAGGCATGGTAGTGTGGTGAAGAGATTAATTATTTGTGTCTGGCTTATGCCTTTTGTGCCATGATCTGACGGATTCAGCCAGCCTTCCAAGTTTGTGCTTCCAGTCATCATGGCTTCAATTCTCGAGAACTAGTGCCAATTGACTTGCAACAAATATCTTCTGGCGTTGCTTGGAATGAAACCATCGGAGCGTGGCAGTACTGTCAGTCAAAAAAATTTTGAAAGTGATCTTTGCTGTTTTTAAGTTATCACAAGTCCCTAGGGACTGTGCCCAAAGCACCGCTGCCTCAAGTTAAAGCTTTGGAATGCTGAGTTGTTTGACAGGGGAAACTTTTGCTTTGATAATGACATATTGTGTGTTGATGGTTTCAATTGGTTGAGTGCACTGCAGCAGTTGCCCTCATTGATGCGTAAATAAAGATATATAGATGGTATATCTCATTGGCATCAGTTACCAAACATCTGGGAATCTGGATGGTGGGCATACTTTTTTACACGTTTGGTCATTGTTCAATTTCTTCTTGGTGGATCCCAATTTGTTCATTCTTTAATACTACTTGCAAAGGCATCTGATTCTGATAGCAAAAGGTGAGATCAGTCCAGCAGAGTCACACAAAGGTGCAGCATTTAACAGCACTCTCCTTTTCAAAATGTCTTTGTACGTGATATTGAGTTTTGTATGAGCAAACAACAATGTATTAAGACATGGATGGATCCCTTGTCTGTCCAAGAATTCTCTGCGGTTTCGTCATTGTCAGCTTCATTTTTGTGTTTCAGTTTTGTCACTGTCTGGGAACGTGTTGACGACATGACTCTCATTGTTGAGAATATTGGTTAAGTTAAAAACACCACAAATTTGATCTGATTTGCAAAGATGCTGGCTTCTTCACCATTTAGGTATGTGGAAGTGCTGCAACTATGTAAAACTGCTGAACGATTGAAGTGTTGACTTCCGGGATTTTTTGTTTGTTGTCTTCCTACCACTTTTGGAGCTTAAATATTTCACACTTTTGCGCCAAAGGTCAGGCGTTTGCATATGAAAAAAACTTTGAAGCGCCTCACAGAAAGCAAAGTTTGTCTTGATTAATGGATTGCATTCTGACATGCATGAACTTTGCCTCAATATATGCAGTGACTGCCACTGGGTATTGACTGAAGCGGAGAAAAGGGCCATTTTTGTTGCACGAAATGTCAGAACCGGTCAACAAGGTGTCTTTGTCCCTAGCACTTTGAATAGGCATTTATCGCTCTTCGTTTTTTGGCCGGCTACTACTTGTTAATCAAGGAAATATTAGACAAAATTGTGTGTTGCGGTGCAACATTAATTGAATCACTTGCTTAGAAACGCTTTATTATAACGCTTTATGCTTAAGAATCTCAAGCTCGAAAAGACCAAGTGAATGTGATATTATCGTTTCAAATTATGAATATTTGGTTTCAGCACGTGGTTAATTATCATTGTTTTCCTCATCTTGCTCGGATTGCATTGAAGGTCATTGTATCAAAGGCTACTGTAAATCGTAACATACCGGCCTCCTTGAACTGGTTCAACTTTATTAATATATCATTGAAACTGGCTTTCTGGTTAAGTGGTCAATTGCGGTAAATAGTTTTTCTCAGCAACCCATCACAAGTTTATTGATACTTTCTTATATTCAATCAGTTCTTGTTTGTCAGTTTTGTACAGTTGTAATTTACATTTCCTTGCTGTCATTCCTCGTCTGCATCCTCTGTTGTTCATTCTTCATCTGTGTCATCTTCCTTGTCAGATCTTAATGGCGGCATGTCATTATCGTTTTTCATTAACAAGACAAGCTTGTTGACTGTCCACATAAATAGTCCAGATGATATCTTTCATTCAACAACTCAAACTATTTTATCATTTCCATCAAAGACCTTTGTTATTCGTCCCATTGGCCACAGAGTGGGTGGTGTGATCTCTTCGTTGATTATTACTACATCATTGATGTTAAAATTTGTTTGTCCCGTTTGCCATTTTTTCCGTTGTTGTAAATTTGACAAATATTCTGTTGACCACTTCTTCCAAAAATCCCTGATAAGATGTTCCATCCTCTTCTTCTGTCGTGTCAGGGAAAATGTCTCTTTTCCAGTTGTTTTTGGTTCAGGCAATGCTGTGATTGGTCGTCCTATTAAAAAGTGTCCTGGTGTAAGTGCTAAGGCATCATTGGGATCATTTGAAACGGACGTAATAGGCCTTGAATTTAAAATTGCTTCAATTTGTGTCAACAGTGTTGTGAAGTCTTCAAAAAACAGTTTTGTTCTTCCGATGCTGCGGTACCTGTGGTGTTTAAAAGATTTGACAGCGGCCTCCCATGGTCCTCCAAAATTTGGTGTTCTCGGCGGAATAGTAAGCCAAGTAATATTGTTCTCCTTGCCGAATGTTGATATCAATTCTTCAAACTCCTGAGTAGCTAAGGCTTGTCGAAACTCCAACTCTTCCTTAGTTCCAATGAAAGCTGTTGAGTTGTCGCTGTATATTTCATCAGGAATACCTCGACGAGATACAAATCTTTTAATGGCTTCAAGACAGTCGTCCTTGGTCAGAGACATAACTGGCTCTATGTGAACTGCCTTCATACTGAAGCAAATGAAAATTGCAACGTATGTTTTCAAAAGCGTTTGAGTTCCAATTTTTGTGTAGAAAGGTCAACAATAGTCGAGTCCGCAATGACTGAACG
Organism: Convolutriloba macropyga; assembly: GCF_964194025.1. Lineage (NCBI taxonomy): Eukaryota > Metazoa > Xenacoelomorpha > Acoela > Convolutidae > Convolutriloba > Convolutriloba macropyga. The sequence continues at coordinate 6,126,337 of NC_134468.1, forward strand.
CAAATGACGGCACTACTCGTTCTCGAGGTAAATCTCCCATCTGAGGCTGTAACAATTTGGCATCAAAACGGATACATGGCTTGCATTTGTATAAGACACCTTTCACTACAGAAGGTCCTCCAGGTATCCAAATAGTTCGTCGAAGGGTGTATAACGTCAGTTGAGGTCCTCCGTGAAAATTTTTCTCGTGTGCTTCTCGAATAAGCATTTCAGTGATTGGTGATTTTCTTGGAATAAGAACTGGAAATTTTCGATCTATTGTGTACGGTGAATTGGCTGGGCGTCCTCCAACTCGAATCACTTTATTTTCTTCATCAAAAAATGGTGGAAGGCTGTTGAGACTGCTGCTTCTAGAAAACTTTCGTCTTCTGTGTCTCCCCTTAGTGGTTGCTCCATAGGCGTTAACAAAACATTTTTTGTTCTCTGGTTTCACCTTTGTTGAATTGATGTACTGTTTCGCTAAAATTGTCTGTATTCCCGGTAGACACGATGTACAGATGATCCCCAGGCCCCCGGCCCAACCTATACCATGGCTGACATCATCCTTTGAGACCCCGACACCATCTACGCTGACAAGACATCCTGGGCCTCCGGCCCTACCTATACCTAAGGATTTCGTAGAAACTGAGCTCGCATTTTCACATGCGCCCCCGGCGCTTACATGACAAACTAGAACCCCGGCCCTACCTGTACCTAAGGAATTGGCAGTAAAAATTGAGCTCGCATTTTCACCTGCGCCCCCGGTGCTGACAAGACTACCTGGGCCCCCGGCCCTACCAGTACCTAAGGAGTTGGCAGTAGAAACTGAGCTCGCATTTTCACGTGCACCCCCGGCGCTGACATGACTACCTGGACCCCCGGCCCTACCTGTATCTAAGCAATTGGCAGTAGAAACTGAGCTCGCATTTTCACCTGCGCCCCCGGTGCTGACAAGACTACCTGGGCCTCCGGCCCTACCTATACCATCAAACCCCTCTGGTCCAGTGAATTTGTTACGTTGCTGAATGTCTTGTTGTGTCGCATCTCTGCTGCTGTTGCTTGCATCTTCAGTGGGCTGATTCCTGATGATCTTTTATTCATGAACAAAGTTTTGCTGTATGAAGCTGTACAGTTGAAGTCTTCCTTCGTATAAATCTTTCCCTTGTAAGGACACTGAATTATAGGTCCGGATCATGGGTTGAGACGTAGACTCATTGCTATCAGTCCTTTCCTTGGGCGTTGAAGAGCATGCTTTTAAGCTTTCCGACAATTTTGTTGTCCGCTGTTTCACTTTTGAAGATTGAATTCTTCTCTTAATACTGCTGATGAACCTTTGCACATACGTAAATATCCTTGTAACTTTGTTTATTGAGGAATGCCGATTTATCATCAAAAAAATTGCGTTATCTTCTTTTGATGAAATCATTGTCACGTTTTCAGATTGTACTTTTACTTCTTTTTCGGTCTCTTCTACTGCAGGTGACAAAATGTCAAGTGAAGGCCAGGCGTTCTCAGGTTGCCGCAACCACTCTGGTCCATTCCACCAAAGCTTATGGTTCAACAGATCACCTGCTGCTAATCCTTTTGAAGCACAATCTGCTGGATTATCTACTGTTGGAACATATTTTCAACTACTGGCTGGAATAATTTCTTATATTTTGGCTACTCGGTTGGCAACAAATGTTTTCCATTTCCTCGGATAATCTTGTAGCCAAGCAATTGTAACCGTAGAATCTGACCACGCAAAAACCTTAGGATTTGGAATCCGTTCATCGCTAATAGCATTTGTTACTGCTTCGACAAGCTTAGCTCCTAGCAGGGCAGCACAAAGTTTCAACCTTGGCACACAAACTGATTTAATTGGTGCAACTCTTGTCTTTGCTGTAATCATTTTTGTTTCAATGAAATTGTCTGTCTCTTGTCTGATGAAAACGACAGCAACATATGCTGTAGTGGAAGCGTCGCAAAAGACGTGCAACTGCAAATCTGATTTCTTGGCTGGCTTGAGAACCTTCGGTTGAAGACTAATTATTTCAAGATCCTGCAGTTGTGCTCAAAGTCGGAGGTACTGCTGTAAAATTGGTTCCGATAAAGGTTGATCCCAGCTAAGTTTGTCCATCCACAACAGTTGAACAAAAGATTTATGTTGAATAGTCGATGGTGATAGCCATCCGAGTGGGTCAAATAAACGTGAAACTTCTGAGAGGATTTGCCGTTTAGTAAACGGAGCTCCCTTGTCAAGTTTTACTGTGAAACCAAATTGATCAGGATTTGGATTCCACCTTATCCCAAGCGTCTTAATGGAATAGTCTTCGCTTTCAATTATCTTCTCGTCTTCCGTTTGTCTGAAAGTGGCTGCTGGTCTTGATACAAGTCTTTAGTCGCTAGATACCCATTTCCGTATAACAAAACCTGCTGAAGCAAGAAGCGTAATAATGGCGTCCTGGAGCTTCTCTGCGGCTTTTGAATCTTCGCATCCTGTAAGTAGATCATCCACATATATATCAGTTGTTAGCGACAAACGAAGTTTGTTGTTTGTTGTTTCTTCGGCAAGAACTTGCAGTGGTTGAATTGAATGAAAAGACGAAGAAGCAATGCCGTATGTTACCCGAGTCATACGAAAGGTTTCAATCGCCTCTGAGTTTGGATCTTTCCACAAAAATCGGCGATAATCTTTGTCTTCTTTGTCCAATTCCACTTGCCTGTATGTTTTTGCAATATCAGCAGAAAGTGCTACTTGATGTAGTCGAAATTGAACAAGAATGCTGAAAAGGTCTTTCTGAAACTTTGGTCCAACCATGAGTCTGTCGTTAAGAGATACTCCTGTTGTCGTCTTTGCGGATCCGTCGAAAACGACCCTCAGCTTGGTGGTAGTGCTTGACTCCTTGAACACACAATGATGACAAAGATAGTAGCAGTTTTCAACAGGCTTGACAAGTTCTGATGTTGGAACTTTCTCCGTGTGTCCGAGATGAAAGAACTCTCCAATGAATTCTGCGTATCTCTTATAAAAGTCGGATTGCGGAGTCGTTTTTTGGCTTGTTGAAGTGAATCTCCCAATGCTTTTGTCTCGTTCTTGAAGGGAAGTTTCACTATGAAGCGACCTTCAGGGCTTCTTCTAGTTGTTTCCTTGAAGTGATCATCGCAGCGTTTTTCTTCGGCTGTCCAAAGCTGCGCTGCTGGAACTTCTTCTATTTCCCAAAAACGCCGCAAATTTTCTGGCCCTGAAGAAACAAAGAAAGTCTGCAGATCGTTTGTATAGGTTTTGTCTGTCTGTTCCCTTCCAATAACGACCCAACCGAACATTGATAGCCTATATGTTATTCCACAGTTAGGCTCCTTTAGTCGATTGTTGACAATCATTATATCTTCATAATGAGATGCTTCGATCAAGATGTCAATTGATGACGGCTTGTTGAAGTCTGGGTCAGCAAGCTCCAACTCCTTTACTGTTTCCTATTGGCTGTTGTCAATGAACCGTGATGGCAGATTATCAGTCATTTTTGTCAAAATTGACGCACTAATATTGACAGTGGACGATCTGTTCCTTGATGGGATAAGAAGGTCCACGCGACCTTTGTTGTCTTGAACGTCCCACCAAGTCCAAAAACTTTTGTGTTGCTGCTTTTCTTCTTCAATTGTAACCTTTGTACTGCTGATTCAGTTATAAGGTTGTTTTGTGAAGCTGAGTCTAGAAGTGCCCTAAGTAAAATTGTGTCGCCGTGAACATAAACGGAAACAATTGCGGTTTGAAAAAAGACTTCTTCTGATGTTCGTTGAGTCATAGCTCCTGTGAACTTGTTTTCATCCTTGGATTTTGCAATTGCTGTTGTTGTTAAAGCGTTGTTCTTCTTTTTGTCATTTGTTTGAGTGCTGGTTGTTCCGCTAGTTGTTTGTTGATTGGTGTTTCTGTTGTGAGTGTTGTCACGATGAAGAAGAGTATGATGCTTTCTACCACATTGCTTGCATTCCGATCCATCACAGTCTTCTGATCTGTGTCCCGGTCGCAGACAATTGAAACAGAGTTTTCCAAACTTTATCAGCTCTGCACGTTCCCTTACTGAAAGTTTCTTGAACTTTCCGCATTTGAAAATTTTGTGCGTTTCTTCACAACATTCGCATTGTTGCTCAGAAGTCGCCAAATGTGTGTGCAAATGTCGTTGGTTCCCGTTCATTTGAGTTTTTGTCGCTCCTACTGCATTTGGCGCTGTTGCCTCGAGTGCTTGTGCGCGTTCCTCTAAAAAAGCGTATGCAAAGCTTGTGCGCGTTCCTCTGAGCTCTGCATACTTTTGAGGTTCCTTGACTTTTGAAGACAGCTTCCATTGTTTTCTTGTCTCTGTAGGCAGCTTCTCACTGATCAAATAAACAAAAAAGATGTCTTGACTGTTGACTGATTCTCCCAAATTCTGCAAGGCAAGTCGATGTTCGTCCATTGCTTCAATTAAATTTCGTAAGTCTCTGGCTTTATCGGTTGTCAGTGATTGATACGAAACAATTGAATGCAGGTGTGTGCGAATGATGATCCTCTTGTTCTCATATCTGTTTATCAGAGTATTCATAGCAATTTCGAAGTTGTGATCGGTAACTGGTATCAAGGCAAGCAGTTTGGCGGCATCACCTTTTACAGATGCTTTCAGATACTGCAACTTCTATCTTCCTTGAAGAGAACTGTTGTCGATGACTGCTCCTTTGAACAAATCAAAGAACGAAGTCCATTCCATATAATTACCCGAAAAAACTGGCAGATTGAGTTTTGGTAACTTGATGTTGGCTGACTTCCTCATAGCATCGGAGAGCGTTGAAGTAGATGGCGTTGAAGTATCTGCTGCTGTTGAAGGTCCCTCAAAACATTTCGTGAAGCGTTTGATTGCATCAATGTTCTGCGTCAACTTGTCATCAACTTCCTCGGACTCCAGAATGTCGTTGACCAGTGCTTCCGCCTCCGTCAAATTCTGTTGAAGTTCTTGGTTCAAAGTTACAGAAAATTCTGCTTTCGGGTGAGAAGTATCGCTACCTGATTTTGCCTGTTGATGTCTGCTTCTGAAATGGTGTCTAGATCTTTTGACATGATATTTTCAGCCTCATTGTTAAACCTTGTTGCAACGCTGCGGTGTGATCCCCGCGACTGTTTCTGCACTTCAAGATTGGACATTTTGACTCGCTGTTGCCTTTGAGGGCGTTTTTTTTGTCTTTTTGATGCTGGTCTTTATTCGTATTCTTTTCGTTTGTCTTTTTCGTGGATTTTGCTGTGCTGAAAGCTAAAAACACACTAAAAGAACGCAAAAGATGGGAAATCGGGTTTCACTTAATCCCCCCTTCAAAAAATGCGGCCAATTTTTGCGCGCGAACTTAGTGCTATTACTTCGGGGGAGCAAACCTAAACTAAAAATTTCGAATTCTCCGCGAGAACTGAGAGAGAGAGAGATTGTTTTCCCCGAAGTTTCAAAAAAAGTATTTGTAACCCTTGAGATATAGTTCTCCCACTAGATAACTTCACCGGGTCTCAGAAACAGGTTAATCAACCTTGTTATACAAGTTTATCAACTTGTATAACATGAGGGGGGATGTGTTATCTAGTGGGGGGTCCGCTTTTCAATTCCCCTTTAAGTTTCCCCTTTTAGATTTTTTGCTGAAATTTTGAAAGAGTTAATGCTTTTGGTGCCTAATGCTTTGACTATTTTAACCTTAACCTATTTGTCGGCAGACCAAATGTTGCGGTGCAACATTAATTGAATCACTTGCTTAGAAATGCTTTATTATAACGCATTATGCTGAAGAATCTCAAGCTCGAAAAGACCAAGTGAATGTGATAATATCGTTTGAAATTATGAATATTTGGTTTCAGCACGTGGTTAATTATCATTGTTTTCCTCATCTTGCTCGGATTGCATTGAAAGTCAGTGTATCAAATGCTACTGTAAATCGTAACATTGTGTTCTAGATCTTTTCTGAAAGTCTTAGTGTACCTTAGTTTAGATTGTCTTCCCTAATTGACATTTTCTGTGGTGCATACCAAAAATAAGGAAGGATTGATTTGGGCTGTAAAATGTCAACCGTTTCCATGATAATTATTGTCATTTGAATAGTGAAAAAGGAAGAGTAAATGAAACAGAAAAGGACAAAATTTAGAATCTAGGTAAACTTTTTGAAGAAAAAAAATGTGTTTCGAAACTGAAAGCTTGAAATTACTTTTGAAGGCTCCTTGAAAAGATGAGCTATTTCAACTTAAATAGTCATAAGAAATACTAAGATGAATAGCCAAATAAATGGGGATCCAAGAAAACTCTAAAAACAACAGAGTTTTAAAACAATGAGCATCAAAGTAGCATCAAAGTTTCGATTAATGTTGAGATACTTTTTTTATCAATTGTTGTTGAGAGCACGTCGCGCTGTGGAGAGGTGGTGAAAAACAACTCATTTTACGGCACCTGGATAAAAATTCTTTTCTCTCTCCAGAGAGGCTTTAAGGCGACTCGTTTTCTCACGCCTCTACCTCTCTGGTACAGATTAGAAGTTAATCCAAACATGACTTCCTATTGAAATCAATGAAAAAAAATAAACAATCATAAGCAGATTTTTTGAAAAAAAAGGTTCACGCTGAAAAATGTATATTGTTCGAATTGTAAAATTAGAAGCTTTATAGTAGGCATAAGGAGCACGAGAAGCTCAAAAACATCATAATCGATCATTCCAGCAAGTCACTAAAAGTTGCTCTGTTAAATCTTTTTTAAATCTCAAGATTGCAAAAAGAACAGCTGAATAGCCAACTGGTAACTTTTGAGAAATTCCAGTGAGTCAATCTTTCCTCTCGCGCAATTTATCCCCAAATTACCTCATTATTTGGCTTTCAACGTTCGATATAGGTTATTTTTTTTATAATTTTTGCAACTTTAATCAAAAACTCGGAATTTTACTGAAAACACATACAGTTTTTTTCCAATTCAAATTTCAACGGTATGTGGTTGTGCAGATTTTCAAGATTTCATGCAAATCATGATATCAGAGAAACAGAACTTTCACGGCATCGATTTATCAATTTTTTTTGTTTTCTAAAATTTTGAAAATTTCGAAATCTGTTAGAATGAAATACAGGCCAATAATGAACAATTTTATTTTTTAACCATTAACATGTGTTGCGATACCTGCTTACAGAATGTTGTGTAAATATTGAACCAACTTTTCAAATATCGCTCTAAATTTTGAAATTGAAACCCCAAATTTCAAAAAAAAATTGCGTTTTGTGGAAATGAGTGACACCAGTTGTCACCAGTTTCGTTATTCACAACCATTTTCAACAACGGCATATATTCAAGTGAAACGTGAAAATGATTTATTTATATCGTGCAAAAGTGTCACCTCATGTAACTATTTTTTTTTGGTAAAAGGTACGCCGTTTCCACAACTTTGAAGATGCAAATAGCTTAAAAACTTAACCACCCAACTTTTATTTGTAATAACTAGATACTCAATTCAAAATAATCATGCCTGCGAAAATGATGTGTAATTGCGAAACTGATAATTTTCCACTTAATTTGCATTTAGCTTTGAGAGGAAAATTTCTGAAAACAATCATCAATTGGGCTTTCTTGCATTTCAATCTTAATGTCAATATCTTAGTTGCTTGGAACAACTTAGTTATAGTTTCGAAACCAATGACTTATGGCGTTAAAATTAGTGCATAAAATAGTTCCTAGTTTTAACCCTAGCCCCATAAACACGATTTGGGAAAAGTGAGTGATCTTACTTTCACTTTCGAATCAAATTTGAACTGAGTTAGCCTAGTGTAACTCGTTTCCACGCACGATTGCAATTCTAACTTTAAAGAGGCCCGCTAATTTTTTGACACAACATTTCGACCAAAGATTCCATGTGTTATATTGTGAAGAGTTTTGAGAAAATGAGAAGAAACGACACGGAAATATAACACAGCCATCTTTCTTAATTTTTTTTTAATTCTGATACTCAACTATTTAATAGTTTAAATTTTTAGAATTTAATAGATAAAAACTTTTGTTTAATAGATTCAATAGTATTTAAAATGAAAAGTTTAGGCCGTTCAAGAAATTTGATTAAAAAGAATTTTTCACTGATGGCGCTATGGTTATTTACACTCCCTTTTTCTTGAGCCAGTAACTAGTTCACTTAACTAGTTGATGCTCGTGTTAACATTGCACAATTTTAAGGTTTGGAAGTTATTTGAAAATTTTTTGTGCAGCTTTAACAAATAAAAATGTAACCTCAAAAAGAAGGAATAGAATTCCGTTTGAGGCACGAATTTTGAGGATAGTAGATAACAGCAGCTGGGTTATTAGAAACTTCAGCTTTTATGACTCCAATATGTATATATAATTTCCGACCCTATGAGCAGGGATTAAGAACAACTCTAGGTTGAAGTACAATACAACGGACAAAAAATGAGGAGTGAGGAGGTCAACCTTATGAAAGGTCAATATACAACATCAATGGGTTGTCTCAGAAGTCACTAAACTTTTTAAAAACTCTAAGGGCCCCCCTAACGAATTGCTGGTTGCTCTTTTTCATCTAAATGACCAAAATTTTGATAGTCAAGCTGATTGTAATTGAATTTTAAATAGTTTTATATCTGGGTTCTACGGTTGCTCCTTTTTCACGTTTTTGCCAAATACTGGTTTTCATAGATTTTTCGGAGCATTTGTAAATTTAAAAAAATGGGGTATGAAATCGAGTTGAAGTCTTTTTTCGAACTTTTACATTACTTTTGTGGAATAAAAGGGAGACATTGTTCTTTTCAGCAGATAACGCATTCACGTGTCAGTGTCTGTAGGAAAACAGTATATTGCAAAATGCGAGCTTATACTAACAGCAATTTCAGCTAGATTGCACAATTACAAAAGTACAGCACCTGCTTTTAATTGAACAAAAGTAGTGCGAACAATTATAATGTGAAAAAAGAGTGCATCCATTTCGATTCTAACCATTTTCATTCTTTTCGTACGTCATTAAATATAAATTGAAATTCTTTGAGTCTCAATTTTTTTTTATTCCATAATTGAACTCTGCTGCCATTCAACTGTATGATAGTTCTTTTTAAACTAGTATTTTGAAGTAGATTTAATTAATAAAATCAAGTTAACAAAATTAGCAATTAAATAGTAGTAAATTTTCTTGAATACTTATTCACCTACAAAGCCCGTCATGAGCAAAAATTTTCCAAAAATAGATTTGAATTGAACGAATAACTTTACAGCAATCTGTTATTAAACCAAAATTACAAACAAGACGTTTATATCATTTGTTTCGTCATTCTAAAAGACGTCTTATTTATTTTTACTTTCCCGAAATATTTTGTTTGCAAAACAATTGAATCTTTTGTGGGAAGTGGGTTTGATTGTTATTTGAAATTTTAATTAATGGAAAATATCAACACCAAAATTTTGCCCACTGCTTTGCCCAATATACAAGGACGAAAAGCCTTTCAGGCACCAAATAAGGAGTCCTTATCCCTTAATTGCTACATTTTCACAGTCTGTCAAACACAAGGTAATACAAATTGATTTCAAATACGTATAATCGAGAATTTAACCTCATTGATATATTAGACAATGTCTTGCGCTACATTCGATCTAGTGCGATGAAAAATAGCTGAAAAGGCTGCTTGAAAAATAATTAATAATTGCTACTTAGAAACATTTGTAGATAGATTAGATTTCAAAGAAACTGTGCTTAAAATAAATTGTATTCTGTAGTCAACAATATCACGAGTTAATCACTCATTTACACTCAATCATTTGACTACAGAGAGACCACTATTGGGCCAAAGATCGGTTCTCAAGTTTCTTTGAGGATTAGATAAAGTTACAGTTTTAATTCAAAAACGCTTGAAATTCTTTAAAATAGTTTGAAACTTAAAAAAAGAAATGGAGAGAAATCTACAAACAAGAGTTTCGAAAATTTAACTAACACTATTTAAATACTTTTGCGATTCATGACCTCCCACAAACATAGCAGATAGAAGATTATGACAAAAATAATTGGATTGCCTGTCTAAGAACTAAGAAATTACTTGCATCTTGCAATATCGACGTGTAGAAAACTCGCAGACAATGAAGAAACTTTTTTTGCAGGAACCTCAACTGAAAATTTGTTCAGCAGCTTATTGTCCCCAAATGTTGCATTTTTTGCACTTTCGGTTAGCTGACTACACCTTTTTCAAAATTTTGAAAATTGTGACTTGGCGACTCAATGGCATTTTTCCCTCCAGATGTTTTGATCATTAGTTTTGCCAGCTCATTAAAATGTTGCTCGGTACCTGAATACATTCTGTTTTTTTTTCTCGACTGTGCCTAACACTATTAATTTTTTTCTGAAAAAAATTCTAATTAATCTGTTTCTTACAGTCAGTTCGATTCAATTTATCTACAGTTCTTGATCCGTAGACGAAAACACCATACTGGACAACTGGTTGCACTTATAATTTGTACGCTCTAATGAACTGATTTATAGTCATTACTCTAACTAGTCTGTGAAAAATTATTGGAAAATTGCTCAGTTTGTTTTCTACATTTGTTATGTGTTCATTCAAGCTCAATTCAGCATCAACTTGTACGCCAAGATACTTGAAACTTTCAACAGTTGAAGATACCATCTCGTGCATTGTCAGTTTTTTTTCTATACTTGTTCGGACTTTGACATCGAGAAAACCATGCTGTTTCTTATATTCGTACAAAGATTTCATGGATTGTCTGAGAGCCAATCAGAGGTTGCTGTTTAAATTTTCTGAGGACTATTATCAACATTCGATATAAGACAATGTGTTTTATAGGCTGAATCAGCATAGAAGAAAAATTTGGAGTTTTTGAATAGTTTTTAGATCATTGATGTACTGTATGAACTTTAGGGGCCTCAATTAGAGCCTCGGAAAACTCCGTATTTCAGAAATTTTTTTATAATGTATTTCCTTGACTTGATGTGTATTGCATACGCCTTTTCAGATAAGACTCGAAGATTACCAACAGATGTTCCCTTATTCTATTGAATCTACATTTTTGAACAATTTCTATGATCTGCAGTATCAAAAGATTTTTATGAGATCGAGATTTGTGCACTTGGTAGAATTATTTACGTCCAAAATATGATGTTCTTCGATCAAAATTGTTGCACAGTCTACGGTACTTTTGTCTCTCCGAAAGTCAAACTGTTGTTTTGACAGAATAGAGAAATTTTCAAGGAAACATATCAGTCTATCAAATAACAGTCTTTTTGTATTTTTTGCTGAGTGCTCGTACTAACAGTATCGGCCTGTAGTTCGTTAGATCATTATCCTTGTAATATGGTAATTCAAATTCCAGAAGCTTTGGTGGTCACATGACACTTAAAAAAAATTTATTAAATGGGGTTAGTTTCACATTTTAACAATTTAATTTGGGGTTAGGAACGTTCTGCTATTCGAAGTTTTATGTATTGTTAATTTTGACCGCCGATCGATATCTTTTGCGAGGTGCAAAAGTATTAGAACTGAAAGCCCTTGGAAGTTTGAATTGAGCGTTGCAAAGATTTTTTGTTGCAAACAAAAAAATGTTATTACGAAAATGACAATCCAAAACCCGATCCCTCAAAACTTTTTTTTTCAGGAAAATTTGAGGCATTCAATTTTTAAAATTGCCAAGCATTTTCCATCTTTTCTCTAAAATAGTGTAAACGTTTTTGTCCTTTTTTGGTCAGATATTCTTTTTTTATCTTTTGCAGTGTTTTAAGATCGATGAATGTTTAGTGGATCTACGAGATACAAATGAACTAATGTTATATATATATATATATATATATATATATATATATATATATAAATATATATATATATATATATATATATATATATATATATATATATATATATTATATATATATATATTATATATATATATATATATAATATATATATATATATATATATATATATATATATATATATATATATATAATATATATATATATATATATATATACATATATATATATATATATATATATATATATATATAATATACATATGCAAATGAGGTTCCATGCCTAAGGCTTCAAAAAATGATTGATGAATGAAGATTTTGAAGCATTTTTGAAAATAAATGACATATCCAGCTTCTTCTTATAGCCTATTTTCAGTGCGCAAAAACAGCAAAACTATATTGTTTAATTTTTCATAGCTCAATTCTGCTTCGCTGGACAATTTTACCATGACGTCTTTGCTATCAAAGGAAAAAAAATTATGAAAATTTGAAACCTTCTTTCTCATTTCTATTTGTCCATAGAAATTGAAGGCAGAGAAAATTGCCGTGATCCAATTGACTGCGTAATAAGCATAATTAGCGTAATAGGCTGGGGAAAATGATGGATGAAAGCAAATCTTGAAGCAGTTTAATCTTTAAGTATAAGAGTTGATTTATCTGATTTAACAAAATATTTTCGATACTTTTTTTATGCTGCAAAAAAACAAGTGTAATTCTATCATCTTTTCATTTCAAAACCTAAATCGACAATCGAAACTGAGTTAGTGTGTTTACTCTGATTGCCAGAACGCCCAAAAAATTCGAATACAAAAGTTTTTTCAGAGTTGCTCAATTTTGAAATTCTCTAATGCCAAAATAACTAACACAAAGGGCTATTGTACAAAAACTGAGTCCATTCAAAGTTGTACATGAAACCTGAACAAATTTTTAATAAAATGAATACAGAAAATTCGGTGTGAAAACAATATAAGAAGTACTGTAAACTAAAAAGCAAAAAACGGTTGAAAGCTTAATTGAGAGCTTATCAACTGCAAATTGAGAGCTTAAAAATTTTAAACCTTATTTTGCATATTTTAGTTTTCTGTATAAAAGATTGAAAATCAAATCATTAGAAAGTCTGAATGCACAAAAAATAGCAAAAGTTAAACATTTGCAACTTTAGTTTCCTAATACAAGCAGTGAACAATTAGGAGATTTTTTACTGGTATTGTATAAGAAAGACTGTTTTGTTCGTGTTATGAGAAATGTGCTCACGACTTTGGTTGAAAAATATTTCCTAAATTTTTTTTAAATTTTTTTATGCTCAATTTTAAAATGGAGTTCACAAATGCATGAAAACCGTGACGCATGGAATAAACAAGTAGATGTCAATAGTCCAAAGAGATATCCTTTGAAAGCTATAACTTATGATAGGAAGAAGTTGTCTGTAAGTTATGTTTTGCGTACTTTTCATGCGCCAAGAGAAGTGTAAAAAAGTGAGTGTCATACTCTCAAATTGAAATCTTAGAAACGGTTATAAAAAAGCTTCATACGTTAAAAGTTTTATTTCAGCTTTCAAAAAGGTAACCAGTAACAGAATCTCAGGTTACATGATCAAGAGAAATGCTGTTTTCTAGATAGTGAAAACGTGAAGTGGTGAAAAATCAGTTTCATTTCTTTTGTGAAGTAATTTTTGTATTCTTTTTTATATTACTGAAATTTAAGTTGAACGACAAATATTATATTATTATTATACAATTGAATTTCGATTACTGAAGAGACAGACGCCAACTGGACAAAATTTTGTTTTCTTGATGACTTATATTGCAGTGATTCAGTGATTGGATTGGTTTTCACAGATTTTCGGTGTGATAAAAAAATGAAAGACGTCTTTATTGTAAACAAATAAAATGCATTATACATCGTCGAGCATTTTGTTCTCTCTCCAACAAAAATTATGTTATTAAATTGAACAAACGAAACAACTTAATGTCTTTTGATCATTCAAAGCCACAAATTGAATAAAATTCCAAAAAAGCTGATCTTTGCATAATTTTCGTTTTAATAAATTCAATTTTGGGAATTTTGCATATTTTGACTAGAAAGAATTTTTTACTCTTTTTCATTTGTCATAAAAATGTTTATCAAAATTTTAGTGAAAATGGACTCAATTTCTAACGGTTTTGTGAGTGACGTAGTTTTAAAGGCTTCTAAAGTGTCGTAAGAGACTTAATAATTTTTGATTCGATAGCAGCAGTAATTTTCTGTTTTCAAACCAAATTGCCATATTTTGAGGATTTTTGCAAATACTGAAACATGAAAATTTTGCTTACAATTGCAAAACTTGATAGAATTTTTCGGACAATGCATCTAAATATTTTTGAAAGCAATGTTTACTTCCTCAGGATTTATTGCAATCGCTAATTAAGATTCCTGAAGTGCCAATTTGTCAGAGATACCATCGGTACATGCTTTCAAAGCCGAGAAATCTAGTTTCCATATTTTTTACCTCTCCATCATAATAACCTACAAAACTTGCCCAATCATGTCAAGTTTTTTTGCCAAGCTTTCCGCCCTATAAGCTACAATGTGTAAAGCCATTAATTTTTTCACAGATACTTAGGGCGGATCTTGAAATGAAGAATGTTTGAGAAAATTGTGTATTTTACCTGAATTTTAATTATAATTTTCTATATAGAGACAATAATTACGTGAAATTTGAATACTTTAAATCTTTAAGTGGGTTTCGAATCACAGTCTTTAAAAGTTTTAACTGGTTTTCGCTTAATTGATGGTTGGCAATTCTCGCCTAATGGAAACAAAAATTGGTACTGACTAATCGAGCTTCCACCTAATACCTAATTGCCGTGGGGCAAAAAAACGGTAGTTGAACTAAAACTCGTTGTCTCTACCGTGCTTTCTTCTTCACACGCGTCAAGTTAACGTATGTATTTACTGCTATTACGAATTTTTTTTATCGGTTGTTTACAAATGGTTCTCAAAGTCCATTCTTCGTCATTAAAAAATCTAGCTTTCTGTTTGGTCAGTAAAAATTTTTTGAATTGCAGCGCAGGATATCTTCTATATTTTACTTAAATCAATATTCAACAAATATGGTCTGCATCGAGACTATTTTTGCATGCAGTTATGATTCTTTTATCATTTTTGATATTCAAATTTGAATAGGATGTTCGAACCATGGAATCAGACAGTATAAAATAAAAATGAAGTCGATAACGCATCATTGAGTTTAGCTATTGTCAATAAAACCAACTGAGCACATACAACCCAACCCGTCTGAAGGATTATCAAAGCATCATCTCCTACCACTATATCTTTATGGTCCAGGGCAAATTTTTCCTCTATTCTTTCCTTGACCTTCTTTAAAATTGTAGGGCATATTGATGCTTGGCCTATAAACACAAAAGTTCAGGCGAAATGCTGCCAGTAGACCTCCAAAACATTAACACACATAATTGATGTTCCTACCGTATTTTCAGCTTTTAGAATTTAAATGAAGAAGCTGGCCACACCCCTCATCAGCCATCCAGACTAGTCTTATCAATAATTTAAGATTAGTTAGGGTGCTCGCTCATACTTGCAAAAATTAAGAATTTTTTTCCCGGAGGAGTTTGGAGCAATTGAATTGGCCACAAACGTATTCAGTCAACCATTTCTTTTTCATTAATAAAGGATGAATTCTGAGAATGAAATATTTTATTGCTAACATCAAAAATAAAAATGAAGTGAGTTGAGCATTGGCGTTAAAAAGTGCAAAAATATATCAGCATACAGCTCCAATTTTTCACTGAAGATGACATCAAACTGAAAACTGCTTGTGTGCGTTTTAAAACATGCTGAGACATGATTTCTTATTGATAAGTTGAAAGTTGTATCTGCTAGTTGCTAAAATATCGTTCTTAAAAAATCGCTATAACTAGGAGCAAAAACCCTGTAAAAGTTTAGGGTCTTAAAAGTTGAGCAACCGTCAGTTGACAATATTAAAAAAAATCTGTTTTACTATTCATTTTCGATTTGTCAGTGAGCTTTCCAGTGTATTTTAAAAGAACTACTAATATGCTAGCAAATAATAATCTTTGCTTCCACTTCAATACTAATGAAACAAAGTAAGTAAATAAATAAGAAACAAAAAAACTGAATTTTATATTGAAATTATGATCTTTAATTTTTGTTTGGCATGATTTATTTTCCCGTTTTTCGGTACAGAATTTGCCGAGCGTCAATATCTTCTGATCGCAAATAGTGTTTCCCGTTTTTGACAGATGGTTATGCCTGCCTTTCAAAAACTACCAAGAATGAGTTCAACTTGTCAACAAACGGTTGCGACACTTTGAAAATACTTTTCACGTCATAACTCCAAGGAAACTATGGAGATTAACTCTAAATTTTAACAATTTTCTGTGGACCTGTAGGTCAGTCCCCACTAATGAAAACTTGCATATTAATTTTATTAGATCGTATTTTCATTTGTTTGGTTTTTTTTTGTTTTAACTATGAGTTTTATGACTTTATTATAACATGTTTTTCTTTGAATACTTTCTGTTTTTTGACTTCTTATCTTTAGTTTGGTTTTTCTTAAGTCTTATCTCATTGTCGCAGAATTATCATTTTTCTTTGAAGATGCAAGGACCCTCAACTGAAACAACATAAACTGTTTTCGAAATTCTCTTGTCGTTATTGCTTTTAACATTTTCTTCTCGATTTTTTCTATTGAATTTGTGGTGTTTTCTTGTATTTAATGTTATTTTGAAGTTTTTAGAATTCTTGACAAGTCTCAGGATTCTTTTAGGATTCTTGACAAGTCTCAGTATTTTCCTGGCATTCCACAAAAAGATGAAAATTTTTAATGATTCCCGTTGAAAAAAAAGTTCAATGACGTTTTTACTAGGAATATTTGTTAAAATTTCGTTATTATTCTGTATCTTTTATTCTTTTTCAACTCGCGTTATCGCAATATTGAAGGCCATTTTCTCATCAAAGTTCCATTAGTCCATTATTGACGAAACTAATTGACGTTCAAATGAGTTTCAATGAACAAAATTTTTGTTTTCAGGGAATAATTACTGGTTTTTACGGTTTTTACACTATGTTTTCGTAAACTAAAGATTAATTTTGAAGTTTTACCTGCATTTGTTGCTTTTTGTTTTTGTATAACTTAGCCTCCTTAAAAAAACGTGCAAGAGGCTCCCATGGAGTACTGGGTGAATCTATTCAAGGTTTTGATTTGATACCCAATTGTTGTTATCACTTCAAAAATGTTACTTCAAAAAATGCGAGAATTTTTGAAGAGTTTAAGAGTTTAACACTTTTATGAGGCATGTTTCTGTGGACGTGTAGGTCAGTTCTCAGTATTGAGAGCTCTCATATGATTTCAACTGAAACGAAAGTTCGTCTGAATGGCAGTTTTATATTTAGATATAGGTGTTATCAATTTGGTTCTCTTTAGATTTTTGTCGCAATATCAGAACAGCAGTTTTCATTGAGGTAAAAAAATTAACTGTTATTTCATAAAGTTTTATCAATATCTCATAGTTTTAATGGCTTAAACAGTTTCGTTTTGCATCACTTCTCTTTTGAGTTTTTGGTTTTTGCCATCATCTGTTGTCCTTTTTGTAACAATTAAAATTAAGCTGATTAGCAAATAGTCCGTATTGCTTCTTGGATTCCTAAAAAATAAAAAAATACCATTTTTAAGCCTTCTCATTGCAAGTTTAAAGTTCAATGGCTTTGATGCTACGAAATTTTTTACAAATCTAAAGGAACAGTTTATAAACTCGTATTTGTTGATATGTTTGAGATCATAAAAAGGAATCTTTGGCAGATATTTTTGGTGATAAAAGGATAAAAATTTACGATGATTTTTATTTTATAAGTTTTTATAATTGCTTCGACCATTTTCTCTAGCAGTTTTTTTAATTGAATTTCGGCTTTCGTTGTTCTGTTGTAATCGTAAGTATTATTCTGATTAAACAAACGTGTCAATAGAATCCCATTGAGATGAAAAGAAATTTTTTAAGACCATCAGCTGAGCGTTAATGGTTTCAATGATTTCGATATTAATTTTTTTCCAAAACATTGGAATGTTTTTGAACTTTTCCCTCTTGATTATTTAACAATTTGCAACTAAGTCTCGTCAATGACAGATCTCATTCACTTTTCTGTAATGTAACGTTCAACTTCTAATTTCACTTTTGCGTTATAACCTACTTATCTGTTGTGGCATTAAGTATTCTGATGAAATATTTGGGAGTGCCCAATAATTGTTTTTTTTGCTGTCTTCTAATATGTTCCCTTTTTTCACAGGTCCAATTGATTTTCCAATGAGACTCAATATTCAATTCTTGGTTTTCTTTAACTAAAACAGTCTAAACAATAGCTGGAATAATAGAATTAAAAGAATAAAATTTTAATAGAATTAAAAGCTTATGATCTTAATAGCTTCTGATCTTAATATCTTAATAGCTTAAACTAAAACAGTCTAAACAATAGCTTATGATCTTATTAGCTTATGATCTTAATATCTTAATAGCCTAAACTAAAACAGTCTAAACAATAGCTGGATTAATAGAATTAAAAGAATAAAATTTTAATAGAATTAAAAGCTTATGATCTTAATAGCTTCTATGGTTTGTGTTTGGGTAAAAAGTTTCATAAATATTTGAGTTTTTATATTTTTGTTGTTGTTGTTTTATAGTCCTATGCATAATTTAGTCTAACTAAAGACACAAATAGTTTATTGAGAAGTTGATTGTCAGAGTTTTGTTTAGTTAAAAACTAAAGGTTTTTCAATTTGCAACTTATTTGGTAAAACATCCATATTTTGGTCTTTTTTCAATTTTGTCATACATCATAAATTAATTTGGTGCAGTAAATTTGTTATACGATGTACTTAATTTAATTTAGTGTACTTATTCCTGAAGGGCATGTGTATAAGTCAATGTTATTTCACATGCTAGTCTGTTATTCCCATCTCCCGTAGCGGGAAATTATTGTTCATATTTGTTGTGACTTCTGTAATACCAGTTGCCTTAATACTCACTCTTTTAGTTTTGCACTTCGCGAACAGTTGCCTAATTTAACTGATTCTTCATTAACTGTCTTAGTAGTCAAGTAAAGTAGACAAGTAATTACCAAGCGATTCGCTAAGCGGATTTATTTAGAAATTGTGTAAAGCGCAATCGCCGCGCAAGTTAGGATATAAAACATAATCGTCACTCGCGACTCAAGATTAAGTACGCAATCTCACTTGCGTACGACATGGCGCAGTCAGCAACTCAGAAGCGGACCCCACTCGGCATTGAGCCATTTTGGGATAAACCTAGTGCAGACCCTCCGTTGAAATGGGAAAAGTGGCAGATGCAGTCCAAGTTAGCTCTTCTTGCGAAGGAAAATATTACACTGGACATATTGTTGGAACCAAAACCCGAAACAGTACAACTACCACTTGAACCTATCTATGAGATACGATAACAGGATCATCGGCACAATCGGAGAGGGAAAGATTGGCGAGGAACGCTCAATCAAAAATGAACTGGGAGAATCGGTGTCAGAGACAACTGGAGATAGGAGTAATGTGTGGAGATAAAGCGTGGGCACAGGCCGATCGAAAGACTGTGTCAATGCTATATCTCAGTTTGGGCACCGAAGGACGTCGAATTGTTTTGTAGCAGAAACCCATACCTCAAGATGGACATTCTAACAACAGCAGAACTTTGGACAATCATGGAATCAGCATTTATTTGTCAGCGCAATATCACATTTGATAGGTACGTACTTCTCACTACAAAACAGACAAGAGGAGAGTCTATCGAACATTTCTTTGGACAATTGAAAGAACTTTCTGAAAATTGTGAACTCGGGAATCAAGAAGATACTCTTATCAGAGATTTATTTATTGCGAATATGTTAGATCCGGATATCCAAAAAAAATTGCTGCGAGAAACTCTAGAACCAGCTCAAGCATTACGTTTGGCAATAAATATGGAATTAGGTCAATGAAATCAACTACAAATTACAAACTCGCAACCTGCTCCACAGGTTAACGCAGTAATTTCCCAACGACCTTCTCGACCACCGAGTCAACGGCCGACTACATCTAGTTTCACTCGACCACCAAATCAACTCTGCAGAAACTGTGGTTTAACTTGGTCAGCAAATCATAAAGTCAAGTGTATTGCGAGAGGCAAGATTTGCAATAACTGTGGTTTACAAAATCATTTTTCGCGAGTGTGCAGGAAACCGAAGTCATCATCAAATAAACCTATCCCATCTAATGTTAACTCTGTTGAAGAAACTTCAACTGATCAGACAGCAATTGCCATACAAAATATGAATTATAACCCACAATGCGAGTCAGATTACGATAGCTCAGCTGATAATATGGTCGCCAGCATCGCAAGTAACGCAATACAGATTGAACCAAAGAACACCATCTTGCAAATTGGTAATACCCAAGTAGGACTCCTCATTGATTCAGGCAGTGTATGCAGTATTTTACCCGAGTCTCTTGCTGCGAAAATAGAGGAAAATTCTCCCCTTGCTCGATGGTTGATGATAGCGCCTCCCCAGGAACTCAAAACATTTTCAAACGAACCCATAACCGAGACGGGTATGATACAGGCACCAATTGCGAGCAATGGATGGCGACTTGAAGAAGCTGAATTTGTGGTGGTCCGTGACGGGCTAAAACCACTAGTTGGTAGAGACTTGTTTGACGCTCTCGGAATCTCAGTAACTCAAACCCCAAAATATGAAGGTAGTATGGTCAACACTATCACATCCCAATGTCCATTTAAAACACGTATTGCAAAACAATTTCCTCAACTTATTACACGTATTGGTCGCTCAAAAATACACATTGTTAAATCCAAATTCAATAGAAATTTTCAACCAAAACATCAAAAGGGCAGAAGAGTACCCATTAATTTACAAGAACGAGTAAATAATGAAATTAAAAACCTTCTTGAAGAAAGACATATAGAAAAATTGAATAACTGTTCTGATCAATATTTTATTTCACCTATTGTAATCACAGTTAAACGTGATCAAACAATAAAGTTAGCATTGGATTCCAAAACTCTTAATAAATCAATACACAAGAATAAATATCAGATGCCAAATATTGAAACACTTATGGATTCCATATCACAAATAATAACAAACTACAAAACAGAACCAGTGGATAAAATATACTTCACTACTATAGATCTTAAATATGCGTACAGCCAACTAAATCTTCACCCTGAAACTGCTAAACACTGTAATTTCAATATTGTAAGTGGTGACATGACAGGCACATATCGTTTCAAAACGGGATTTTATGGTCTTACTGACATGCCTGCCGAGTTTCAGAAGGCAATGGATTACACTTTGATTGGCCTCAAAAATACATTTTGTTTTCTAGACGACATCTTTATTGTAAGTAAAGGTTCTGAAGATGATCACTTACAACTTGTATTAGATTGCCTTAAGAAACTGGACGCGGATAATCTCCGAATTAACCTTCCTAAATGCCATTTTGCGAAGCAAAAAATTTCCTGGTTAGGATATAATATAACTCAATCTGGGATATCACCACTCGAATCTAAAACATCCTCTATTATGTCATTAAAACCACCTAATACACTTAAAAAATTACGTTCATTTCTCGGTTCAGTCCACTATATTAGTAAATTTATTCCCAATTTAGCTCAACTCTGGCATCCTTTAAGACCTCCTCTTTGTAAGTCAACTAAATACATTTGGACTGACGCTCATACTCTACATTTTAATGCCATAAAAACTCGAATAGCAAATCAAACAGAAAACATTCACTATAACCTCCAACTCGAAACACGAGTCAAATGTGATGCTTCTCGCTCCGGATTGGGAGCAGCACTAGAACAATTAACAGTTGATGGTTGGAAGCCGATCTCTTTTGCAAGATTTTTAAATAGTAGTGAAGAACGTTATAGTATTAACGAATTGGAACTTCTTGGTTTGGTATGGTCCATAGAATATTTAAAAAATTATTTGTATGGTAAAGAGTTTACTATTATCACTGATCATCGCGCATTACTTTCTATTTTAAAAGAACATCGATCAAATAAAAGTTACAATAGTAGGTTATCACGATGGGTTGATCGTCTTTTGCCTTATCAATTCTCAATAGAGCATCTGCCCGGCGCGAAGATGGGACTAGTTGATTACATCTCTCGATATCCATATCAACCAGCAAAAAGTATTTCAAAATATGATGAGGAATTTTTAGTCGCAACATTATCAAGCATACACTCTGATGCTCAATTACTTCAACAAAAACACAACATTTTAGCTCATTCATTTTAGCTCTTAATAAATTATATATTGATATTGATGGTGAAAATAAAAATTCCACCACTAATACTGAACAAGTTTTAAATATAGATTATGTCAAACCAAATCCTCAAACAAAAGTTGACGAATTATTCGCTCCGCGAAACAATAGTTTAAAATTATTCTCAAAACAAAATTCTAACTTTGACATAAAGTCCGCTCAGCGTTTACGCTTAACAAATGTTAGTTCAAATCTCGCGGCGCGAAAATACAACTCTCACGTAACCTCCCTTAAATTCAATAATCAGTATAGTAAACACGCCTCGCGCGTACACTTAACTCAAAATATTAAATCACTCGCGGATCAAAAGTATAACCCGATTTTTAATCCCACTTATAGTATTAATTGTACTAGTGCACATGATCAGCGAGTACATTTAACTCAAAATGAATCAGTATTCGCACATACATATCCTACTTCAAAAGTAAACACTTACAAATTAATTTATACCAATTCTGATCTCGCATCGCGAGTACGCTTTTCATTGAACAAATTAACACTCGCAAGGCATAATACTTTATTAAACACTCAAAAGATTAGATTGCATTCTTCAGATGCCTCTTTTGCAAAGCAAGTTACTAAATACCAAATTCATTCTAAATTTGCGTCACATAGTCTACCAATTACAATTAAACCTCTGCAAATTGAGTCTCAAATGCTTGTAGAAACAAGAAAAGCGTCACCCGCTTACCAAAATACTCTTAAATTTGCTTCAATAGGTCATTCTCACTTGTCAATCAAAAATCAGTCTCAAATTCCTACCTTATTTAGTAATCCAAACTCAAATACTTTAAATAACCCACGTGTTCAATTATCAAACTACAAACAAGTGCTTTTTGCCCAAACTCAACCTGAAATTCAGTTGTCTTCCTCTTTGTCAATCAATTTAATTGAAAAAACTCAACTCTTATCAACAATGAGTCAACAAGCTTCATCTCTAAAGGGAAAATCCATCTCATCCCAAACAACAAGAGCTTCGCCCGCGTATCATTTACGGATAATGCAACAAGCACGCCACGCAGATCATCATCTCACTCTAATCTAAGCACCCCACTCACGGATAGCCCTCAAGTGGTGTCTTTTGAGAAAGTGGTGGGCAAGGTGTTCAACAGAGGGCTAATCACATCCCTAACAAGCAAGGATGCAGTTCTGAAGGAGGTATGGATTGCATAATCAGGGGAGATGAAGAACGATTAAAGGCCCTCAACCCGTATCTCCATAGCTATTGGCGGGACCTTCATGTGAATAGCGGATGTGTTTGTATGGACGAGAAGGTAGCCATACCGAACGCGCTCAAAGATGCACTCATTGAAGATTTGCATACGAGTCACCCAGGTAGCTGGGGGATGGTATGTATGGCTCAGCACTGCTGGTGGCCATACATGAATCGTGATTTGCTCGTCAAAGCAATAGAGTGCAAATCTTGAAATACTATCGGTAAAAATTTAAAATCTGTTATTCCCGCAAAACAATTTAAAGCACATACACCATGTATAGTTCCGAACCAAGAAATACATATAGATTTTGCAGGACCTATTAATAACGAAAAAGAACATGAAATATACATTTTAACTTGTATTGATAGATTTTCAAAATATCCTTCTGCAGAATTAGTTGATAATGCAAATGCATCGAATGTAATAAAATTTTTAGATAATTATTTACAAATTCATGGAGTTCCTCGTTCCTTAAGAATAGACCAAGCTCGTTGTCTTATAGGTAACCAAGTAAAAAAATTTTGTATGAAAAATAATATCACATTAATACCAGCTCCGGTGAATGACCATCGTGCAATAGGACTAGTTGAAAGACTTATTGGTACTATTAAACAACGCTTAGCATGTATAAAAGAAGCAAATAAAGAATTAAATTCGCTCACCATTAAAGCAGCATTAAAATCAATTATATACCAGCTTCGCATATGTAAACATAAAACAACTAAGCTTTCGCCATTCGAATCTCACTTTGGGCGCAAAGCCAATACACCGCTTAGTAACATAAGTGCTCAACCAAAGTCATCTGATCTAAGTTATCAAAAAATTTTGAATCATTATTTAGATGAAGAAACAGTAACTCCTAATGAATTGTTGAAGGAGGACCACTGGGGTAATAGCCGTAGCGACGATGAAATCGAGCGCAACATGTGCAAGGCAACAAAGGACGCTACCACACGTGAACGTCTAGCAACAGACAACGAATCCCGTTTCCTTCGCACCACAAAAGCCCATCGTCCACTACCTCTAAAAGAACACGCCGTACAGTTGAACATTGCTCGGAAGAAACATCTCCATAAAAGATCCAAGAAAAATCTTCATGGACTGTACGAGGTGTTGGCTCCAGGATCTGTGGTACAAAAGACTGATCAATATACTTCTGTCATTCGCGAACCGGCGAAAGTGGAAGTAACAGTGCGCAATGGTGACATTGCCAAATTTGGTACTCGAGAAGATCGGAAAACGAAATTTACAGAATATTTTAACCGTAGAGGACCCCGCACGCATGAGAAGACAACTGAGGCTAAGATACTTAGCCACATAAAAGAGTCCACGCGCATACAAAAGGGAGATCGGAAGATGAAGCATTGCAAGCGAGAAACTGGAAGCGGTGTCTCATCAAATAAATCAAACATTGCTCGTGCAATGCTGGTACGTATGCCCAAAAATCCGGAAAATTTCGCTCCCCAAGTTTTACCCGAAACTCCCGAGGTTGCTCCCGAACAGCAAATCATAACTGGAGAAATATTGATTGCACCCCCTCCTACAAATAACCAACCAGAATTAATCTTGCCATCTACATCGGCTCCAGCAATAGCATTACAACAAATACCGATAAGAGCAACAAAACGGACTAGAAAAAGTCCTAAATATTATGGATACGATAAAGAAGACTCGTCTGGTGACTCTACTAATTCGTGCCCCCCTAACTTTGCTCCACCCCGCAGGAAACGACGCGTAGGAGATATTGAATCGATACAACCTTCAGTTGTACAAACAATTGTAGACAGAGCATCGCGGGTTGAACCCATAGAAAATGACTTCCCATCGCCTATCATAGGATAGGTATCACCAAAAGGTCCTCGTATACGACCAGCGGATCACAGTACATCAAATGAGCTCATAAATGATGAAGAAGACTTGTGAAAACTTTGAGTAATTAAAACTTGATACATTATTATTTATGACTAGCTATGATAACCAGTACATATATTGTTGATACTATTTAACCGGTGAATAAGTATTAATATTATTCATATTGTTATTAAAATTTTATTTTACGCAATTTTAATTTTTATTGAAGCGGGAGAAATGTCATACATCATAAATTAATTTAGTGCAGTAAATTTATTATACGATATACTTAATTTAATTTAGTGTACTTATTCCTGAAGGGCATGTGTATGAGTCAATGTTATTTCACATGCTAGTCTGTTATTCCCATCTCCCGTAGCGGGAAATTATTGTTCATATTTGTTCTGACTTCTGTAATACCAGTTGCCTTAATACTCACTCTTTTAGTTTTGCACTTCGCGAACAGTTGCCTAATTTAACTTATTCTTCATTAACTGTCTTACTAGTCAAGTAAAGTAGACATGTAATTACCAAGCGATTCGCTAAGCGGATTTATTTAGAAATTGTGTAAAGCGCACTCGCCGCGCAAGTTAGGATATAAAACATAATCGTCACTCGCGACTCAAGATTAAGTACGCAATCTCATTTGCGTACGACAAATTTATTGCCAAGTCTTATTAGGAACAAATCTCTGATATTCTTTTGTAGTTAAGGACAAGTGAATTTGTGTAGTTTAGGTTTTATCTGATAGTATTTTGAATTTGTCACTTTAGTTCTTTTAAAATTACTACATAGTGTTTACTGAAAGTAATGTTTTTGTTTTCGTTTTTTTTTGTTTTTGAGATTTTGTTTTTTGTATTGTCTCTTAGTCTTATTA
The DNA here is from genome assembly GCF_964194025.1 of Convolutriloba macropyga. Taxonomy (NCBI): domain Eukaryota; kingdom Metazoa; phylum Xenacoelomorpha; order Acoela; family Convolutidae; genus Convolutriloba; species Convolutriloba macropyga. The sequence goes on from NC_134468.1 coordinate 6,152,377, forward strand.
ATGGCAAGTCGTCTGCATGGACGCTCTACATACGATGACACTCTAAAGGGCCTTTAATTTTTTAATTCATTAAGTTTTTCTTGTACAGATTTTTTAAACTCGAGTATCTACTTTCGAACATCTTTTCATTTGGTAGACAATTATTAAGTCAAAAATACAAAAGAGTGGGGTCGGAACATGTGATAACTTTTACTACTGAGTTTTTTGTTTTAATCAATGATTAAATTGGAACGGTTCATTAGGATTGAGTGAGCTGGTGTGACAATTCATTCAGAACAAGGATGGCCAGTGCTCTCAGCTTCACGGAAGCAACCATGGCAGTGTTTGTTCAATGTGCGACAGGAGGATATGTTCAATTAGTCAATAAAAACAACAAAAATGCGTTAAAAACTGACAATCGAAAATTGTGTAAAAAGTCAAAAAAAAGTTATATCAAGCGAAGTCAGTCAAAATCATTTGCAACTTTGACTTCCGGCTGTATAAAAAAGCATGACAGTATAACATCTTGACAACTAAATCAATTTAATTAAAACCTTTTTGACCACAATATTACGTCTCACCGCTTTCTTTTGACGGTTTCAACCCAAATTAACAGGTTTCAATTTCATCAATGAAATATATCAAAACCCAGCGGATCAGCACTGTTCTCCAAGTTCAAAAGTTTTTCTGGGCTGTTCCCTTCAGCCTCGAGCTACTCACAATGACAAAAAGCTTGAATTACGTCTCTTTCAAGACGTTCAAAGCTGACGTGTATGCGTATTTCTGGGTGCTCAGTGTTGTTTACAAGTAGCCTCAGAAAACATTTGTCTGAAACGACCCAAGTATCTTGAAATAAAGATCGCTAACTCTCAGCTTTAAATTAGTTGTCGGTTTTCAGGGATTTTGTTTGATGATAAAAATTTGCTTTTAAACTAATTTGTTGGCTTTTGAGAGTTAAATCAGTTCATTTAAAAACAATGCTTTCTTTAAAAGGCATTATTTTACAGAGCTCTTAGTTTTATTGTATTCCTATGAGCAATAGCTATTAACTAAATTTTTGATTGCGTATAAAAGCAATTTTACCGTTTTTTTTTTTACTAATTTTCCAGATTTCATCAAAGCAGCAAAGATTTTAAATTTCAAAGTTTCTTTTGTGTATCTTAATTATGCAATTGTTTATGTTTTAGGTGAGCAGTACTTGATGCTTGGAAAAGTGAAAGACATCATAGGAGACAAAGTAGACATTTGGCTATTCTACCCATCTCAGGACACTCCCTGGACATTTTTAAAACCCCAGGAAGAGGACATTGTGAGACTAGCAATCCGCCAGTTGATCTGTGTGATCGACAAGGCATTTGTGATGGAGAGACAGAGAAGGTTGACTGTGAATGAAACTGTATACAACTCTGCTTTAGTCTTCATCAGTCCAGACCTCAGTTTGATGAAAATTACAAAGTCACTATCTGATATTTCTAGTGATACCTCTTCAAAATAATTAGTTCAAAACCGATTCCTCACAACCTACGTTGATTTTAATCTAATTATAGTTAGCATCCTTTCACCGTTATAATGGTACAAATAAAAATTGACCAGTGAAATTCCAGAAATGCTGATAATGAAAGGTTAGAGGTGGGATTATCCATTACGCTTATTACCTAGGTAATAATAACTAGGTAGTAACTATACTACCAATAAGGGATAGTCTACCTGAGTCTATGTGAATCATTATAAGTACATATAGTGATACCTGTTCAAAATGAGAGCTCACCGGCCCTCTACCGGCAGATCGTGACATATGTTTTTTTAAACTAAATTGTGACTATCAAATAATATTAAAATACATGCCAATTTTTGTCTTTTTTAAAGCAAAAATTGTCTTTTATCTATACTACTATAAAAAGACTACACCTTTTATAGTAGTATAAATTGTCCTTAAGGAACGATCACAACTTTCGTTGAGCTATAGAACCCGCTATCAGTCAAAAAATACAAAATAGTGTATCAAAACAGGATAAAGAAAAAGAAATTTCGTTCACGGGGTAATGAAAACGGTTCCGAAAAATTATATTAATATTTATAACATTTATAGTTTTAGATATTAGAATATGAAGATATTTAATTGTTTAAATTTATACATTTTTTCATTTTTTTAAACTATTTATTAAAACCAGATGGCTAAGTTTAGAAATTAAAAACCACTGATATTTTAATACTTTATACAAACTTTGTGGTACGATTAAAAAAAATCTGGGTTCTTCCTATTATAGCCCTCCCCCATCTTATTGGTCATACAACTTATAGCCTCCCGATCATGGTAATTATACCATAATGGGGTGTCTATAATTTTGTGGGGAGTGGAGGTATTGTAAGTGAAAAGACCCAGGATTCCGTTCTCCACAAACCACAAAAACAAATTGTGATGCAACTAATAGAGAATAAGAAGCTGCTTTAACAGCTTCTCAAAATTCCATTGGACAACAGAAAGAGTTGTCCAATGGAATTTTGAGGTTTGAAATTTTATGAACATTTGACTGATTTAATGATCATATACAAAAACTGAAGCAATTATTAAAGCAAGCGTGTTGTCTTTTTTGTGCAAAATTTTGGCTCTTTGAGTTTTTGAGTGGCTTTTACGCCTTCGATTTTTTTTTGTTTTAGGTAATCTAAACGTCTCTCTCATTCGTAATGTCAGAAGCTGAACCTAAATGGCGACAGTTCATTGGTAAAATTCAATTGAAATATTTTTTTCTATTTTTGGTGGCTGTAGTGGTAAAAAAATAACCTCGAATGACTTCATTTGAGGACCCCCTTTGTTAGTTTAGTAACCATACATTTGGTGTGTGGAAAACCCCAATCCATGGCTGAAGCAGGCTGCAATATATGCGAGCTTCCATTAGTCGTCCGAGAGCAATTCCTCCGAACTTAGCCGACTTCTTTTGTTGATTCAAATAAGTTTCTTTAGCCCCCATTATTTAATATTGACGGGATTAAAAAAAACTAGAAAGTGTTGGCGAATATTTTTCAAAATCCGATGAGGTCTAGTGTTACTTTTACTTCCTATAAAAGCATTCTGGAATTTAAACTTGATTTAAACTTGTTTTTTTTACTAATTTAACTCGATAATCCTTTAAAGTTCATTATTTGTTTTTTGTTAATTTTTTTTCAAATAATCTACTTGGTTTATTATGTGGAACAATTAATAGTTTTTAAATTACTGACAGGAAATGCAAAGATAATTTTGGTCCAATCCTGGGTTTTTGAAAAAGCAAAACTTTTCGAATTGTAACGGGGCACTGGCTTTTTAAATGTTTAATACGGACTAAAATAGCTTAACATCAAAGCTCAAATGCCATTTACGATCAAATGAGACCCAACAAACGTTGTAAATTCAGTGAAGAACTATTTGTTTTATGGCGTTAACTCTTGTTTTATGGCTTTTACTCTCTTTGTGTTTGCGTTGAAGAAAATAGTGACATTTTGTATTTCGACATTTTGTATGGGTGGTTGTGTTGTAGTCTTATGACTTCGTCTCACTAATGACAGGTCTTGTTGATTTCACAAGGAGTTACAATCTGTTTTTTCAGTAAATATTTAGTGAAAGAATAAGAGAACTCTTCTGGTTAATATGACTTTCGAAAGTATTTAATTTCAAAAAATACAGAAGTTTGAGTTTTGCCGCTTTTCTATTAATGTCATTTTAATGTCTATCGAATTAAAATTTATTCCACACAGCGGCCAATTATGCCAAAAAAACGTTCAAATTGTTGATAATTTTTTATCGGGTCTGAATTAAAGAAAACTTGGTAGCGTTGAGCAGACGATTGTTTGAAGAATTTCAAGTCTTCGATTGCACTATAACAATTCAGTTGCACTTTCTAAACATTTTCTAATGAGTGCTTTTTAAAACGCATTATTTTTTCATATTACTCGTTGGGTAAACTGAGGCTTAACTATAGCACTTTTGGATTGGGTTAGTAACGACTTTTGTGTTTTTTATTGAGAACAAATTGCTTTCAAATCTGTTCATTTGTTGTTCATAAGAATTAACTATCAATTGATTTCATCAAGTGACGAATTGGATAAGATTTCATTAGGGTGAAGATAAAAAAGGAATTGAATTTCTCCCATCATAGTTTACAATCAGCTTTAGCCAATCAACTTTGCTAAAAAGTTTAATCAAAGCCAGTTGAGAAAAGATGAAATTGTAAAAGATTTCAGGCTTTTCAATTTGATATAATAGTAGTGATGAGTTAAATAAGATGCTAAAGTAATTTAACTCGTTAAGTAATTTTATCTAGTATTATCACTGTTGAATACAACCAATTTGATAAAATTTGACAGAATTCATTCAGATACGAATCGAAAGGTAATCAGCATTGATTTCGGGGAGAATTAAAATCTAATTTTATGGAAAGGAAGGAAATGCCCCTAATTGAACCATCAACGATGTAATTCAGTTTTCAATCTGTAATTTGATAAGAAAAAGATATTGAGTTTCTCCAAATCACCGAATAGAGTTCAAACTACCGGGTCAAGAAAGTAAATATTTGTTACTTCTTTATGATCAATACTATGCAACAGCTATAATCCTATGTCGAGATGCCCGTTCGAAATCACCCGTGATCAAAATAATCCAGGCCAGAAATTGGTATGATAGAAATTACAGGCTCGTTTTCAGCAGGTGCTCCTCGGTGTAATTCGAAGCTACCTCGCCCCCTGCTTTTCAAGCACCTCAACTTGTAAACGCAATACTAATTTCAGCATTTCATAATCAGACCGTTCCAGACCTTAATTACGTATGATCAGATCCATCCAGACGATAATCACCCATGATCAGCCCTTAGCTCCTTCAAAATTGTTGGCACGTTCATGTCCCCGTTCAAAAATAGCAATGATCAGATTTTGACTGGCTCAAAAAACTGGCGTGTTTTTCCTCCTTCAGGATTTTATGAGTGCGTTTTTGCCTCTACATTTTTGGGTGCATTTTTGATTCGACCGAAAAATTGGGTGCGATTTTGGTGCCCTCAAAATTATCTATGATCAATAATATGCCACACAAAAGATGAGTGCATTTTTAGAATTCGCCGCTATAAACCGCATATCTTATAAAAATTAACCGCTAAATTCACCGCAAATCGTCAGAAAATTTACCGTTCTCAGGAGTCGTAGGAATACTTGCAAAAATTGCGGTGAATGCGGTAAGAAAATTCTCAGTATTCTTTGTTGAAGGGTAATTCTAGTGCAAATCTAGAAAAATGTGTTTTTCATCAAATTGTTTTGTAATAGCTAATGTGACTTGGATAAGACCCATGATGAGGGTAGCGAAATTTCCTAGGGCAAAACATCAACAATACAGTAAAAAAATAAAATTTGATTTAATTTGTCCCATTCAATACGGGATAGACTTCGTCACCTCAGATAAAAAGCTCACAAAAGTTCATCAAAATTGTTTTGCTAATAGTTTTGGAGATATTAGTTCTCATCCTAACTGTTCAGAAAACAATGAAGATAATGATGGTGTGGTTTTAAAAATGCAAAATTTATTGACCACAACTTTATTGACCAAAATGCAAAATTTATTTTTAACTATTCTACAGATTTCTACTGTAACCTTAATGAAAATCAGAGGCAAAGTAAAAACAAGTGTTTCGCCTGAAGAGCTGTCTGAAAGTTAGAAAACAGTTGTAGGCAATTTTTTGGCTTTGTGAATGCCTCACTCGCACCGCAAGGTTCATTTTCATAGATATGACAGCGAAAAAATACATTACCCTTAGTTTCGCCTGAGCAATTGAGTTTTAGGAAAAAATTTGATAAATAGAAATGTGTTCTGGTTCACTTATTTAACAACTTTATTCTAAAACGAGAGTTTTTTCAATCGGATCTGATACTTGTCAAACCTAACAAGAAATCAACGTAAGATTTGCATTTATATGTGGGTCTTCATCTATCTTGCCTCGGGAGAAACTTAGTTCTTCATATTCTAATTTCCGAGTGTTGGGGGTTCTATGCGGGCGCAACTACTGCGAAAATGGACCAGTACTTTATTCGAACCAGCATCTCTTACTTAGCATAGCTCAGGCCTAGTGTGCTACCCATTTAAACCAATTGGTGCTTAGATCTCGAGCTGGAGCTTGGGCATCTCTTATAACCCGTTCTCACGTTACTTCTTGTTCCTCAAGGCTTCATTTTTCAGCCAAAAGTACACTGAACAAGTAGAGCTTCTTACGAAACTATATCAAGCTGACCCTTTGCACAATTTGCATTAGATTGTTCTGTCTCACCTTCTAACACCGAGATTTTGAAGTTCTTTCTATTGGAATGTCAGTTTCCTCAGTCGTATCAAAGAGTGATTCAAACAAAGTCAAACTTAACGTGGGTGCCGTACAGTGAAATTGGATTATGAAACTGCAGATTTTTTAATCTAGCCTGGTTGCCAAAAGCTGAAACATTTTTTTCCGTTTATGGAAGTTTAATTCTTCACGTGGCTCAAGGAGTTTTGCAAGTCATATAATTATTTCTTAGTACTTAATTTGCTGTTTTGTTGTACGGCTTTCTTTTGTTAGAGTTTATGCCCCCTTTTTTGCGAGAGCGCTGCTGAATTCTCCTATCGTTGTTTCATATAATTTGCTTTTTTGTCTAGTTTTTGTTGGAGATGGAATTTGGACCTCATTTCTTGCTAAGGCTTTGCTTATTTCTCTTATAGTTGGTTGTTCGTTTAAAATTTGCTGATTTTTGCTTAGTTTTTTTAAAGATGGAGCATGGGCCTGATCTTTTGCTCGTGCGCGGCTACGTTCTCTAATAGTTGTTGATGTTTAACTCCGCTGTAGTCAGTCCCCAGCCCGCTTGACAAAGAGAAGAGAACACACCCAGAATATACTAGAAAACTCTAAAAAAAAATTAGGTGTTTCAACTTGCTCTGATATTACAGTAGCTTTTTCATCAGTTCTCTTGCTCGACACGTAATATGATTGCCCTTCACTTTAATTATCTATGCAGGAATTTTCGCTCGACTGAAAAGACCGACTTAAATGGGAGCTATGCTCAGACCTTGCCTCGTCTCATGAGCAGACTTTGGTTCGTTCAAAATTGGCCATGATCAGACTTTGCCTCATTTGAAATCGACCATGATCAGACGTTTCCTTCTTCAAAATTTGCCATGATCAGACCTAAGGCAGACTAAGAACATATCCTCGACGGTATAATTTTGAACGCACTGCACCCCCACTCCCCATTGCGTTTTTTGATGGTCTGACCATAAGTGATTTTGAATGAGGAACTCGGCCTGGACAGTTTGTCCCAGCGTGCTATTTTAAAAATTGGCGGTTTTCACCAACTCAGCGTAGAGAATTTAAAGAATGCTGAAATCTGAGGTCGAATCAGAACCAAAACTGACTCAGACGATCTTGCTTAGAAATTACAATTTCTATACTTGAAGCAAGTTGCTGGTGCTGAGCTAAAGAATGCCAATTGATATAATCACTGACACATTACTATTCAATATGTTGTTCTAGAATATGATCGCTTTACACTTAAACCAACTACTCGGTCTGAAACACTCAGATTTACTAAACAAATTGTAAATACAAAAACAGCGAGTTACTGCAAGTTGACAAAGGCAGAGTTATTATATATGATTAAATTAGGTTAGGAGAAAAAACTAATCTCAGACTTTTTGTATATCATTTTTTGAGATGGAGAGATAACTGACGTATTACAGTATTTGACGAATCAGAAAAGAATTCCTGGAGAGTTAATAAAGTCAGCAAAACTAACTTCAACAATCATCTAGAGGACAAAGCAATAATGAAAAAATTAACGTAGAGATTAGAAAAAGATTTTTTTGAATTGCTTTATCTGCCAAAAACACTTTGAAACGCGAGGCGTTATTGCAACGCAGTTTGATCCTTTTCCTTACTTAGATCATTGAAATTTGATTGCTATTGCTTCTTGAATTTTTTAAAACTTTTTCATCATAAGCTAATGCAATGGGCCTCCATAATATTCTTTCATTTGCAACCCTTAGTGTCAGATCTGTTTTTTTTTAACTTTAAAACACGTTTTTATGCATGTAGAAAAAGGGAATTTTATTTTAAAAAATTGACAGGAAAACAGATACAAGAGAAACTAAAAAAAATTGGGGTTTTTTGAGGGTAACGAGGAGTCTTGAACTATATAAAAAATTATTTTTGTTATCAAAACAATAAATTATGCTGACAAAAAAACATGTGGGATTATAAATTTTTGCTGAACCAAAAAAAGTTATTGTTCCCTAAATTTAATTGAAAAAAAAAACAATCGGACATAAAGCCGAAAGAAAAAACTTCTCAAAAATATCCCTCCTTTAAATTATTTCTCTCCTTCTTAGTACCTTTTCACGATATCAATTTTTTTGTAGGCAACTAGCTTCACAATTTAAACAAAGAAAGCTTAAAGAAAGCGCAGAAATTGAAAACATTCAAGATGCAAAAACTTTAATAAAAATTGATTTCCGTTATTCCTTTAACACATACATGCATTTGGACATTGTACTTATTTTATCATATTTCAGTTGCTTAAAAATGTATCCAATCATGAAACTCTGATATTTTTGAAGTGTAAAATATAGAAAAAAATTCTCTAAAGAACAAGGAATAACAAGAAATTTCGCTATATACAATTTATATACTATTTGAATACTATTTATATACTATCTATATAGTATTTAAATACAATTTATTTACCCTGCTCTATATAATATTTGATTAAACGCCAAACTACAGAGTTACCATACCGCTTTTGGATGACATAAGAACAAGTTGTTGAAAAGCTAAAAATGCAAAACAATTTCCCATTCTTCTTTCAGTAGCTCCGTTAATAGACCTATGAGCCATGTGTTATTGTTCATTTGAAAAATAATTTGATTGAGAAATCCAAAATTTGCCAGAATATAGGACAGTTAAGACAAAAAGACCAGAAAACTAAAGTTCTAGAGATTAAATAATTCATTTTTAGTTCGGGGTTATTCATTGGCTGTTGGTTGGTTACCGGTTCGAAAATTTTAAAAACTAAAAAATTTTGCTTGAAAATTATATTTAAAATCTACCTATGCCTGTTATGACTGCCACTTGGTTCTTAGGGATCAATGTGAAACAAAATATACACATATGGTTCTTTATGAGACATTCAAAAACAAAACAAAAACAACAAATTGAGGAAACAAGAAAACTGTATTTAAATCTATTTTCAACTTTGGTTTCCGCGACTTAAATATACTTTGATTTTTCTGTTGTCCTTTCTGTTTTGTGTTATATTGAGGAGCAGTTCAATGCAATTCAGAGCAAATCCATTTTTATTTTTTTTTTCAATCAATAAAAATAGGTTTAAGTTTACTTCAGTAAAGGATATTTTCTTCTTTACCGAATGTCAGTTTGTCCACAAAAAGCCGATATTTGCCATGTTCTCCAGTTAATGTATGGTTTAATCCATGTAGAAAAAACCAAATTAACCACAAATTGGAATTTCTTAACGCTTGCGACAAAAACGTTAAAAAATTACATCCTTTTCAACATTTAAGCGTTCTATTTGTTTTAACTGATGTTCTATTGACTTTACATCACATTCTTTAATTAGAAGAAATTGAAAACAAATTCTTATTCAGAAAGCACCTCCTCGAGTTGATTTATATACGACACAATAGGATTTGAGTTTAAAAAACAAAAAAAAATCCCTTTGTCATGTAAACACTGAAAAGTAAAATTTTTGGTTTTCTTTGATTTCTCAAAATGAGAAAATTTTTGAATCTGGAACCTTTGGTTCACGGTTGAACAAATACTTGATATAAACCTACTGGATCTTAATTAAACTTGAAGTTCTCAAGGATCTTGAAATAAAATCACTGGATCTTAAGTCAAACTTTTTGAAGCTGTCATTGATAAACTCAAAGAAAATAGAAAAACGAAAAATCTGCTGATAAAAAAGTGCCAACTGATTGCCACAACTTGTTCTGCAAAGTACTGTCTGTCACTCTCTATATTGAGTTTTCATTGGAAGGGATTGCTCTTGTTCGACTCTAGGCTTCTCTGGAACATTTTGAATGCATATGAACGCATTGAATAATTGACAAAAATTTTTTTATCTCGTAAAAGTATAGCAGTACGAAGTTTCTGTTCTTCAATTCACCTATTAAAATAGGTCGTGACTTCTTTAATTTTAGCTTCGCAAAAATGATAATCAAAGGAATTTTTCACACGCATGAGAAGAACTTTTCTGAGCTTGCTACGCACGGTCTCACACGAGAATTCTCCTGTCATTAGTTACAAGTGTGGTTTTTGTTTGTCACAATCAATGTGTCTTCAATTTCCACTGTTTAGCATATGGGAACAAAATTCCATCGAACATCGACTCAATCGAACAACCAAAACCAAATACAGCCACAAAAAATATAGATGGCATACGCATGAGGACTAAAATAAATTTTTTCGAAGTTTCCCAACCGATTATATAAATTGCGTTCTAAGAAACCCAAACAGATTAGCAATCAGTTTCAGCTTAGGCAAAAGGAAACACTCAATTGAAAATCTTAACTTTTGTCTCCATTCAAGTTTCTAAGCAACCCAAGGAGGACAAAAACAATTATAAAGTGCAAAAAACATCAGAGCGAATGTGATTCTTTTCGTTTAGTGTCTACGTCGAGAAAACAAAAACCAATTGAGTGTTTTTCTCTGCGTGTTTGTTCGGAACACTGATGATTACCCTCCAATTAAATAATGTTCACCAAAATTAATAAAAAATGTTTAAAAAATTCCACTCTCGCGCGTGATAAGAATATCGTAACCAAAATCGCAGAAATAGTGAAATAAAAGAATACATGACAACTGGTTAACTCTAAGGAAAATGAATTAAATTGTTCAATTGAAAAGGCAAAATCTTTACTTTAACAACAGCCTTCGTGAATCAAAACCTAAATCTACAGACGAGAATATAATCAAAACAGAAAAATGTGAAAAAAATTAATCATTCTGTCATAAAATTAAAGTTGTTAATTTATCCAAAAAATGCATTACAACAATTTGAAATTATCATTACAACACCTCAGTTCCTTAAAAAACAAGACAATTAACGGAGATGACAAATGAAAGTTTGAACAAATGAATTTTTCTGAAAGTTAGTGTTGTAAAAATTAACGAAATAGGTAATCATATATTTTTTTCGACCATTTCATACGGTTCATGGCTGATTAAAGTGATTTAAGACTTGAAAAGTGACTTTGTCACCATAAAAATTTTTATTACAATCTGCGTGGTCTCCATTACTAAATAGTCTTGGTTTATCTTGATCTAAAATTCAAATGTTTGATGATTATTTATTGCCAATCTTAATGTTTTCTCCGATCTTTGATGTTTCTTCCTCTCTCCCTGAGCCTTTTAACTCTCTCTCTCTCTCTCTCTCTCTCTCTCTCTCTCTTTAATATACTCGCGTTATTGAACTTGAAATGATCACAAATCCCCTCTTGTTGGATGACCTTGCTTAAGAAAAGGCTCCCCTTTCCTTGGGTGAATTCAAAAATGAGTCTAGGCGTAATTCCAACACATCAAGAGATTGATTCAGCTCAACACAAGCGCCTAGGAATAGTTATCTTCACATTGCGTCCCACGTAATCTGGTCGCTAATTATCAGACGAGTTCAACTAATTAGTGCGTTCAACTACAGAGCTCGCAACAACAGCATAGTAGCTGATCCTCGTATAATGACAACAGAAAGTGACTGAACTGCTCTATCGAAGGCAGTGGAATGTCTCACTGAATGATAATTTGTGCTATCAGCTAACAACGATATGCGCAGTAGGGCCTTCTTCAGAGTCCTCGACAGACCACCCAAAACTTCGATTGGTAGAGGGACGAACTAAATTCCTTGTTGGGCACAGCTATTTTCATACTGATCATATTTTCGATCTTCAGCATCTTTAAATGCATAGCCAGACATATCAAAAAATTACAAACGTAATGCAAATATCAACCAAAAACGTGTTCTTATAGCATTTTCGGAGTCGCTGGCTTTGTGAAAAGATCCATTTTTATTTTCTTGAAGTGTCTTAAATATGATGTCGTTCTATCATACCAGACACGTTGTTGTCCGAAAAAAAAAATATTCTCAGAGTGGAGTTAAAAAGCATTAATATATATATAAACAGCTATAAAACAATTTGTATAAACACATAAAAATTTGAGCTGTTCATGCAAGAGAACCAGGAATATCAATTCCAGTTCTCAACTGCAGTTTTTTTCACGCCAAAACTGATCCATTTCTATTAAGGTATAGAAACTTAAAACAAGACCAATAATAGCTCTTCTCCCCTAACGTTATCACAGCTTGTGCGATATCACTTGAAACCTGCTTATTCAAACAATCGATGTAATCACTTTTAGCTGAAAAAGGCCGACCGTCAGTTTGACACTCAAGGACACTTTTTTCAAACATTGACCATTATTACATGATCTCTTGCGGTAAGAAAACAATCGACTACAGTCCAGCGAATTGCTCTCAAACAGCCGGCGATCGGTTTGGTGGGGGAGGGCGAGGGGTTACTCAAGGGTGGAACTAACTTTTCAGACGAAGAAGATCCCTATTTGCTGGAGAACTAAGCGATTCCCTTCCTTACCAAACATTGACGTCATCAAAAACATCAAGCTCGGCGTTGTAATTAAAGAACAAAATTATAACTCCGTCCCATCGTTAGCAGAATCCGCAGCCAAGTCCGTATTTTATCATTTGATCAGTCAGTTCTCATCAAAACCTTCTTCGTGTCACCCCATATATGCTCCATCCTTTACCATCATACGAAAAAAAACAGTACCGTCGACGGCAGCATTATTGACTCTGTTCAACTTGCCAATGCTGAGCGACAGCTCAAATAGTTTGGATTTATCTTCACTTGTCAGACTACTCTTACTGTCCACGTTGACGTCGTCCCGTTCATGGGCACTTTCCAGGGAAATGGGAGCGGAGAAGTTGGTCCCGCCAGAGTACGCCTGCTATTATTTGCTCAGACACTGGTACAAAATTTACCCAACCCGAAAAAGAATTCCGTGAGATTTTTATTAATTACCGCAAATAGCGTAAAGGCATAGAGCGGAGCTTCGGCCAAACCAGTGCGACACAGAAAGGTCCGTAGTTTTCAGAGAGTACAGCATATCATCCTCAGTACACGTCGCCTCAACCATGACGTTTTGAACACATTTTGCTTAGTCGGAGACACATTGAACGCATGTCCGTTAACGCCTGTCAGCACCAATCTGTTCGACTTAGGCGCAATAGTATCTTATCATTTTTTCTCGTTAACTAAGAATAACACAGCTCCGTCAGCCGTTGACGAGCTCGATCACCTTCGGCGGCACACTCGCGCGCAGTCCAATGCAAATGCAATTTGGTCACTTTGGCTCCAGGAGTCGGTACCTGCTCTGAAGTAAAAAAAAATAAGAGTCAGACTCCTGCGGAGCAACACCTCAGGGTCGGCGACATATTTTGGATAGTTACAGAAAGCAACCCCAGGGGTTACTACCCCAGGGCTCGGATAGAGGAACTGTGTACGGTTCCGACAGCATTCCACGCTACGCTGACGCACACACGTCGTCCGGGTTGCTCGTCCGTGTGCTTGTTCCTTTTCTCGATCATCCGAACACCTTCCGGGCCAAAGGTTTTTACTGCGTACTTGAAATGAGCGCTCGATCCAGCGAGAACGTTTTAAATGCGTCAATTCTAAAAGACACGAGCATTGAAAAGATTAGCCAATCAGATTCGAGTATTTATAATGCACATAAAATACGCTCTATGTTGATTAGAAAACTGAGAAAAAATTCATTAAACATAACTTCACGTAAAATTAAATATGAAATATATTTAAAAAACAGTTTTCGGTTTAATAGTTTTTGATTTTGAGTGAGCTGTAGTCAATCGGTGACCATCTTAAACCTGTCAAATGATATCTAGATTTTCCGTTTGATGCAATTTGCGTTTCGCCTTTAAACTCATGATGTTAATGCGTTTTTTGCCTCAAAGTTGCAATGTTCAGCGTGTTTTCAGCTACCCACCAAAAAAGTGTGTTCACCAAAAAATTGAGTCCCCCCTTTGATGAAGCGCATACTAGTATGGCGTAAGGTTCTACTCTACGAGAGCTGTCAGCTACTTTGGTAAGGCCCTCCGGGACTTACAGGTATATCCCGTTTTTGAGGACTAAAAGTCAAAATGGTCAGACCAAAAATTAGTCAAGCAAAAAATTGCATTAAAAGTCCACAGGACTAATATAATTGCAACGAAGTTTGTTTGAGAGCAATTAATAAAGGTTCGGCAACGGCTCACTTTTTCTCGGTATTGAAAAGAAAATTTGTAAGGCAAATCTCAAGATGTTCTTAACCGTTGACGAGGAACAACAGTAGTCAAAGGGTAGCCCAGGTATGTCGTCCCAAAAGGAACCAGTATACCAGGTCTTTGTAAACTCCACCAACACTAGTGTCAGCGAAGCAAGCTGATTAGTTTGGTTCTCTGACGCTAGATTGCACCACCATCATTAATACACAGTCAAAATTAAATTTTCACCCACCAAATATAGTCAAAATCAAGTCAAGGCGGAACTCTCGCACATCTCTCGTCACATCTTTTTGAATATCTTAAATTGAATACATCTTTTATAGATTATTGTTAGAGGCAATTAATCATTATTTTAACAGACTGCGTTCTGACATATTTTTGATCTGCTCCATGATATGGAAACACATTGTTGCGTGATTTCTACTGTTATTAAACAATAATAGTTGCCCGAAACATTTTAAATTCAATTTCACGTACCACCCGATTTGAATAATTAAATTTTGTACAAAATTAAGAAAATGCGCAAACATAGGCACTTCAGAAAAAAGTTTACAATTATATTAAATCAGTATTTCATTGAAAGAACATCTTTACCAAATGAAGAGTTAAGCAGCACATAGAAAACCAGCTAACACCACTTCATATTAACCCAGCGATATCGTGACATCAGATAACGCACGGTTCCAAGTTCTCTGTCAACATTACAGCTGTGCTTCGAAGAGAACTTTCACGTTCTTGTCGTAGTCAATCGGGAGTTCTTTGCTTACATGCTTGGCGCCTATGAGGGCAGCACCTACAGCACTTCCTACAGTCAGTTGCACCAATCGGATACCAGTTAAGACTACGTCATTAGGGTACTTGGGCTTGAGGCCTTCCAGAAATCCTTAAAAAAAATGAAAGTTAACTCAGTTGAGTATTTTTATGCTCTGGTGAGGAACGACTAGTACCAGTAATTCATTGCCTTCAATCAATTTGCTCTCAACTTCTCTACTTTCATTGCATAGATGTTAAATCTTCGACTCATCGCTTAAATTTAATATTCCACTTAAATTTAAAATGATCCAAAATTAATCCAATCTCAATCGACGGACGATCAGTCAGGTTCAACAGCTCTAAAGCATCATCTCTTCATCTCCATCGAACCCTTTCTTTCCTTTTCTTGCAATCCTTCAACTGTCTTGGCTGTGATCATGGTTTTCATTTTGACTCCCTTGATTCAATTTTAATGGGCTAATAAGTGAAATCCATTTAACTGTGGTATTACATGCGTATTAGTTTCAATTAGGCTTTCACGTCTGTTTGCTGTTTCAGCCATGGATGGAAGCAAAGCATTTATCTATGTTTGACCCCTTGTGTCAGACAGGACTCATTGGTAATTGCTAGCAAATAAGTCTCCAATTTCGATTTTGTTTTAAAGAATTGAAATAAAATGTCCCAGATCTCACGATTTTGGTCAATCACTGTTTTCTATCAGTTCAAAAACTATCCAGTATGACTCTTTATGAAAGAGGCAGCCTCCACAATCCGCGGGTTTCCATGAGATACAATCATTAGCAATACACTGATCAGCCACAAACAAAGTTAGAATTTAAAAATAAGTTTCCGAGAAAGTGCCGAATGTGGAGGAGTTGAAACGACGTTCATGACTAGTGACAGACAAACCTTCTTTGAGTAAGTCGAAACTCTTGAAGATGCTCCCCACTGCTAGGACCTGGATACACTTTTCATTGTAGAACAGAGACTGAAACACGAACAATAGTCTCCAGAACACAGTAATTAGCAAACAAATCGGTTTAGTACAACCAAACGGTGTCCTGTTTTTTCACCTCTATTCTTTTAACCCCCTATATTTTAACCCCGATTTTTTAACCCCTACATCATTTAACCCCTCAATTATTTAACCCCTATACTGTTTCACCCCGATTTTAAGCTTCCTATAATTGAGGATAATTAAGCCTCAATTAATTCAATTTTAATTAATGGAGATTAAAATCGGGGTGAAATGACTGAGGTGTGAACATACTTTTCACACCTCAATCATTTCACCCCGATTTTAATCTGTAAATTCATGGACCATAATTGTCAGGGACATAGAGCTAACAACACAATAGTTTAATGCAAAACTATAACAATTAGCGAATTAGTTATCTCAACTAATCCTTAATGGGGCAATTAAAAGCAATTGAAAAGTGGATGGAACATTTCTAGCATGATAACCGCCGACTTTGAGTTTACTATTTCTTCAAAAAACAAAGAAATATTAGTTGTAGAAGGCCATGAGTTTTATGTTAAAAGATTAAGTAAGTTTACCACTGCCTGGAATTGCTCAAAATATCAAAGTTACAAGTGCCGCGTTTCCGCTTTAACACATTATGACCAACTTATTCGCGTGAACAGTGAGCACAATCATAGTGCTTCGATTGGAAAGCCGGCAACACGAAAAGTTTTTGGTGATCCCTATATGACATCGGTTCTCGAAAGCTCCAAGTTTTGGCTTGGGGATGGAACGTTTAAAGTATCGCCCAAAAACTTCTATCAAATATACACCCTTCATGTATATGTTCTCGGTATTGCCCCTGCTTGTTTATATGCCACCCTTCCCAACAAAACGGAAAAAACGTACAGCCGATTACTTGATGCCTTAGACACCTTTGCCCCAGATTGCAAGCCGGATAAGGTTCTGTTGGATTTTGAAATTGCCCCTATTAATGCCTTTCAAAAACATCATCCAGCTTCAATGTTGTCGGGCTGTTATTTCCATTTAACTCAAAATTTTGTGAGAAAAATTGGAGAACTTGGACTAAAAAGCTGGTGTCAGAAAATCATGAAGTGGCCCTGGCGCTTAAAATGATCCCTGCTCTAGCTTTTGAAAAAAAAGAGCAAATAGAAAAATCTTTTGAATTGATTGTCGAGGAAATCACTAATGTGGCGGATCAGCAGAATTTAGATAGCTTCGTTATTGAGAAAATAGACAAGCTTTGTTTATATTTCCAAACAAATTATATCAAGTGTCCACTATTGAGCCGTCCTGCCACATTCCCCCACAAATATGGAATCAAAGAGACGCAGCCGTTGAGGGAATTGCCAGAACAACCAATGCTGTTGAGGGCTGGCATTATTGGCTACAAACCTTATTCAGCGGATCCCATCCCGGAACTTGGAAACTTTTGACTAATTTACAAAAAGACGCTGCGGTGCAAAATTAAACATTTTGAATGCCTCATCCGGTCACAAATTCCCAAAGAAGAAGAAGTATAAGAATTTGAAAGGGAAAGTGCAAAACTTGATTCAAATTTACAGGGATTAAACTGATATTCAATTTTTCAGGGCTATTGCCAGTTTGACTTAGTTGTGTATTTATTGTGTATTATATTGTGTTTGTTTTTGTGTTGATTTAAATTCGAAATCCATCTTAATATTTTTGAGTTGGCGCCCTCCTTGCGTCCTCATGGAGTTACGTCGAAGCCTCATATCGTGACTCATTAGGGAATTTGATCCCAGGCGTTAACCCTATGATGGGACTCCTAATTGGAAACACAGTTTTGCAACATTTAGATATGAAGCTTGCACAGCGTAGCTGCTAGCAAAAATATCAATCTGGATTTCATTGGAAATTCTGTTAACGACACGGTTGAATTTTGTTTTGAATTGCTATTTTATGCCTGCTCAGAAAGTAGGTTTTAAAATTTAGCTTACATCCTTTCATTTGAAAAGTACCGGTTCTTCCGTCTTCTAGACTAGGACAGTTTTTGAACTTTTTTGATTCAAATCAAAGTGCAACATAAAAGAGGTCAGACTTGTCAAGTGTTCTTTTTCGATCAAAGGCATTGTTCTAAAAAGCAGTCTCGTCATTACTCTTTGATTTGAAACAAACGCAAGCTGTTCAATGCCGCACTCTTGAAGGTCAGTAGTTTTGTGTTATTTAAGTCCTTTGAACTTTAGCTTTGCTAATTGTTCTTTTGGATGCCGAAATAGGTAAAAGATTTCGGTGTTAAACCGATTTCGGGGTGAATAAATTGCGGGGTTAAATGACTGAGGGGTGATTATATACGGGGTTAAATCACAGCGGGTTAAATAAATCGGGGTGAAAAGAAGTAGAACCCAACCAAACATAAGTCACAAAAAGAGTAATTTTGAAAGTACAATTTTATCATTCGGCATTATTATTCCCACATTTTTTATGCGAATAAAAATCAGGATATTAACAAACCCACGCTTTTGGTGGGAAGACTGGGGACGAAGCAAACAGTTTAGAAGGGGAGCACAGGCTAGAGAAAATATTCAGTGCAAAACTTTTTGACTGGGCAGGGCTTTGAACCACCAAATTTCGGATAAGAGTGGAGGACATTAACCTGTACACTATACGCGCTATGTACATTAAATGCTCGCAATTGGTTTTATTTTAGGAAGAATCTTAATTTCTGAAGCGCAATTCAAATCACTCAATTCAAAATCTAAAAGTCAAGCGTGAAAAGGTCACTCGACAAGTGAAATTAAAAAGGTTCTAGAAAAAAAATTGGATAAGACACATATGTTTACAATAATTACTTCATATCTCTTTCGAAAGCCATTAATAAAAAATGTTACATCCGACAATTATTAAAGAAACCACGCGAAAATCAAAATATATCTGACAGCAGCACTTCACAAATAAGATTAACACGGCTCCTCAACTACTTCAAATTATTCCTAACTATAAATAACCAAACATGCGCTTCGAAGCGTGATGAAGTTTGAATCAAATAGGATTTGCGCTTTGGCAGCGTCAAAAGCATCAATTTAAAATTTAATCTAAAACGCACTCATCGAATCATCTACAAAAAGTGTCGAAAAATGTGAATGAAAGACGGACAACTTACAGGATCTGCCTTATCGCATATTCCCACAATACTTCTGCCCAGGAACCAGCCTGCCTCGTAGAACAGGTGGAGACAGAATGGGTCTTTCAGCTCCCTCGCTCCCTTCAGCACTTCCAGAGTGAACCTGGCCACGAAAGACTTCTCCAGTTTGTAGAAGTAAGGCTGCACGTCAAACCACGAATTGAGCTGCACAAATAAAGGAAATGATCAAATCACGAAGTTGAATTCATGGCTCTCTCTTATATCGTGTGCCCCTTTAACTTCTTTAAATAGAAATAATGAAATGAACAGCACCGGAATTTTAAAACTGTTTGAGTATCTGAATAAATTGAAGACTCGACTGTGGGGGGGGGGGGGGGGGGGGGTTTACTTTTTCATCGAAACCCATGCAGGTTAACTTTACACTGATATAACTAACTTTATGTTTAAGCAAATATGTGAGTCAATAATGTGAGTCAATATGTGAGTTTAAGCAAAAGTCAATAATACTTTTTGGCAATATCTGAAAATCAATTTATATCCTATAATAATTAGAAAAATTACTTTGATTTGGAGAAAAGCTGATTAAAAGATGATATTCGTAGCCATATATGTCTTTAAAACGAGTGAAACAATTTGATCAAATGGAATTCTACGAAATGAATACACATTTCAGACATCTCTTCGACTATTAAGTACATCATCAGTTGTTGATTAATAAGTACAATGAACCAGTTGCAGTGGTCTTGTCTCTTGACATACTGACCTTGAAGTATTCCCAAATTCTGCCTCTGACATAAGAGAGGTCGTAGTCACTCACAATGAGACGTCCATCATCGTCCATACATGTCTTTACAGCCTTGTGCGTTATCCAGTAAGCTAAAAAACAAGAATTTTCAAAAATTACTCCAAAAGATACCCGGACTATATCAGATTATTGCCCACAAAACTTGATTTGGTTTCTTAAAGTGAAATAACGGCGAATAAAGTTATAACGAATTGCTATCAAACTATTAACCTGGGCTTGTTTATGGTCTTAACTCGCTCAAGCCTATCTAGGCATGCGTAACAGACTGGATAGAAAAAGGACCACCATAAAAAAGAATCTGTAATCTCACCGGATCCTTCATCTGCCAGAATGTGTCCCCACCCCCCACAGTTGAATGTCTGGCCATCTGGGTTTATCAAGAGGGTGTTGTGTCCAGTACCACTGATACAAACTATTCCTAAAATAATCATGCAGTAAGTATAACACACATTAAGTGATAATATTAGACTCAACTACAGTTCGCGGCTGGAAAGCAAATGCGTACAAGAACTTTAGATTTCCATACTCCCGTATATCCCCTCCCCCACAAGTGCAAAGTTATCATACGAGGGAATAGCACTTTATTGCGGGGGGGGGGGTCGCCGACTGAGTTGGGAAAAGGCAAAAAAACTGGTAAGAGAATGTTCACGCGATCGCTTGATTACTCACTTTTTTACTCTCGCATTCATGTAATAATTTTTGTTTCACCGTAATCGAAGCATTAGGCTTTTAGTTTGCATTAACAGTTTTGTTCTCAGCTGTAATTTGTTCTATTATATTGATCAATAATAAAAATTTACCTTGATCAATATAACAGATTGCTCAAATCAAGATAAAAAGCCAGGCACTAGAACCTCAAACCGATTGCACTTGAACAGGTATCTCATAATATTATCTTTTAATGTTGTTCGGCTATTGAGAATTTACGGTGACTTTGACTTTGAGTAGAATAGTGGCGTTTACCGAATTTAGCGGATGTGGCTAGTGCCCCGAATGTGTCATTGCACATGTTGTACTCTTGACTGTCTGTTGGGTATCTCTCATGCAATAGTCTCACCATCTCCTTCTGCATCGCTGCATTGTCACTCCCACTCAATGCAAGGCCCTGCAATGTGAACAAATTTAAAATGAAACGCTCTATCATTTAACACTTCTTGAAGATTTGCAGCGAATACTCGGTGTAATTTTTTCAAGTATATTTAACAATTGGATTTGTTTAAACAGGAATTTACATTTTTAGGAAGAAATTACTTTGGATAAGCACGACTTAATAATCACGGCCAAAATTAAATTTATAGATGATAAGTGTCAGGCAAAGAACTGCCACGGCATAATCGTTGCAGTTCAAGGTAAACCACGAAAAAGACAGGATTACCTTGAACTTGTAACAAAAAATACTAAAGCAGCTAGCCACTGTCAAATTCCAATACATCACAACAATTTCTAAGTCAGACTATTTACATTTAAACTAAAAACGGCCACTTCGGCAAACGGTATGCTTGATTATTTGTTTAAAAAAATACGGATCTATTCTGTTCCCCCCCAGTCTTTTTATGAACCCCAGTTAGAAATTATTTGTTGTTATATAGCACGTTACTATGGAAGAAAACAGCACGTGCGCCTGGGGGTCATAAAAAATTTATGTTCACTAAGCTGGGGGGGGGGGGGGGACAGAATAGATCCAAAAATACTTCGATTTCCTTTCTCATCCGCAGATGACATAGATATACAGAATACAAGGGTGTGTAATATAATGTTACACTGTTAAATTGAGGCAACTTACCAATGACTTGAACTTGAGTTCCTCAGAGATGTTGGCTTTCTTCTTGACATCTTGGACCATATTGTGGATTGTCTCCAGACACTTGTCCACTCCTATCACCTGTGCCGTCACACGAATAAAATCAAAACATTACCAAAATAGTGTGAAAAGAAAACGTTCGAGTAACTTTTTTCCAACATTACAGTGTCTTCTGCCAAATAAGCGGTGCTGAAAGGCCTAAATTATTTAGATCTGTATCTTTGTTCGTAAGCTGAACTTATTAAACGCTGAAAGAATCCCATATGCAACTACGATAAGAAATACGTTTTTCAGAATTAGGAAAGCCTACTTCAGAAGACTAAAGGCCATCTACACTGCTCTTCTCTATCTATACTTTAGTGCTCATTGATAGGGGAAAGGGCTATAGAATTTTCTCTTTTAAATGCCTCACGAATCGATACATACCCAGACATTGCTCTCTGTTCCAACTGCCTCGGCAACAGTGTTTCCCTGTTCGTCCAACACAACTATCTCCGAATGACTGCCACCCCTGAAAAAAGTATTAAAAAACTATTTCCCAACACTCGTGAACAAAATTATTGTTTCTTAGCATATGTGAATCAACTGATCAGATATTTTGCTCCACTTTACTCCGTAAACCTCGTAAAAATTCTTATCATAGTGTCTCAAAAACATCATCAATTGGAATATCACGAAAACTCACTTGTTAAGCTTCCAGGGCATGTCAACATCTATCAAAAATTCTATTGTAAAAATAACCGATGAAAAAAGCCTAACTGAATTAAATCTATTCTGAACGTTAACGCTGAACTGTGAGCGCACTTGTACAGGTTGAACGAAGTTTTTCAAAAGGGTCATTGGGAGTCTAAACTGAACACATGTACAAACTAGAAAAAAAAAGGTGAAAACAAAGTGGATCACGTGGCTTTAGAGAGACTGATTGCCCTTGAAACCCTGCCTTTTAGTCTTTATGTTGAATTGCATGAATTTGTTTTATTTATTGCAATTGCGGATGGTCAATGTGTTATACCGCGTGAACCGTTCAAGTGACAAACTTCTTTCATAGAACGCTACAACTGTGTAATTTATTCCAGAAACTTTGGAACGATAGAGAACTGAAATAGACAAAAGCATACGAAAAAAACTAACGGATTGTTCTTTATCTCAAAGTACTCAGAATCAAGCAATTGTAGATGGATATTTCTATGTAGGCGTGTAAATTGCAACTTAAGGACCAACTGGAATAAAACTTTTTTCGAAAATTTCTAATTGACGGACAGGGTGAGAGGAGGTTGTCGAGCACAGTGGGCTATAGGTGGAATTATGTGTAGGGGGTGGGGATTGGGGTGATGTGGGGGAGGTGGTATAGTTGGGGGAGGGGGGGGGGGGGGGGGTGAAGAGGTGGGGGTGGGCGTGAAGATGAGTGGGGGGGGGGGGGGTGAAGAGAAAGGGGTCAAATTCTCAGAACCTCTATTCCCTTCACGCCCTGAATTTATGTCTCCAAAACAATTTCGATGACTCGCTTGATTAGAATCTAGTCAGCCGAAAGGCGTTGAGAGAAATTAATATCTTCGGGGCGTTACCTTTGTTATTCCGTTTTTGGGTCCAAAAATTAATCAAGCAAAAAATCGCATTAAAAGACCGTAGAATTAATACAAATGCTACAAAATTCTTTTGAGACCAATGAATAAAGGAGAAAAGATATTTACGAAAGACTGTCATAATTGACATGCTCTAAGTCTTCCTAGCTGATTCATGTCTTCAATATTTAGAATAAGTAGCCCCTATCAACTCGTACTGACGTGAATATACGCTGCTGATCCCACTAACCATCGAAAAGGTTGCATTTTCTGTGTACGATCACACAATAAAAGGGCAAAAATTATATTTTTCCAGCGGTATAAAAGTTGGTTAATTCTTTTTTTTTCAGTTTTATTTCACTAATGGTTTACGTACTAAGGCACTAAGCAAAATGCTCAACCGATTATCCTTAGTAGTATTTTGAAAAACAGTGTGAGCTGAGCTAAATTTGATTATTTACAAACAGTCGGCCGAATGATGTCAAAATAAGAGACAAAATGTTTACATGCAAATCTGAACCAACATGGAGAGAACAAGCTTTTTAATGCTCATGCAGAAATATGTCTGAACTCTTGGCAAAAGATATCGACCAGGGAAAAAATAAAAAAAATTGTGGCTTTCAATCTGCTAAATCCATGTAGCAATAAAACAACTAATCGATAAACTAACTTGATTTGCATGTTTTCATTTATTCAGATGAACTCAAAATATATTTTGAGCATTCCCACTGAAAAAAAATTTTGTTCATGTGAACTAAAACATTGTGAGGATATGCAAGATGAAAATCTATGATCACTTAGCACCATGCCAATGAGTGTTTAAAATTCTCAAATTTCTTACCCTTCGACGCCAGCATAATAAACCTTGTCTGGAACATCAGCCATAATTGTATGTGACCAAACTGCTAGTGAGGTAGAGTATATCGAGGGCTTGATTTGTTAAACCTGAGCACACTAACTAATTTCTTCACCACTAAGTCACTATAAAGCGAATCTGAAATATCAAACAGATTACAAGAACAAAAGGTCGATTCAAACTATTCAGTTTACACAACTTAAGAACTCAATACTTTCTTTCTATCTTTCTTTATTCTGTAATCTGCAAGAATGCAGTAAATGAATAGAATAAATTCGATTTGAAGAAAACGTGACAAACAAATCATACTTTACATAAATTTTCAAACAAACCAAAGTCCGCGAAGACGTCGTTTCGTTTGAGAGTTCTTTCACAAATAGTTTCAGAGCCTTATCGTTTCAAGATTACATAACAGATACACTGATTCGGAACCCCACAATGATCTGAACTGACATTTACAAGAATGATTAACAACACTTTTCCTAATTAGGGCGACTTCATTATGAGCCACTAGATTTTACACTTGTTCAATTGAGATCAAAGCGAAGATAACATCAATTTCAGCTACAAACACAAAACTCAAACTTGATATGATTGATGAAAAGTGTCAAGGCAAACAACTGCCACCGAATAATCGTTGCAGGTCAAGGTAATCCAAGAACATGACGGCTCATAGGAGTTCAACAAAATGATAGTCCTTAGTGGACATCGAAACCCTAAAACATACTGGGCAGATTACCGGAAAATAGCCGCCATTGATTCCTATAACCCCGATTGGGATTGAAAAAACAGTAAAAACGGAAAAACACTGATTGATGTCAGAACATTTTTTTTAAGTGCAAACTAATTTGATGTCATTTCGTAGTTAAAAATACTCCTGTTTCTTAGTGAGAGGATACGAGGGCTAGTATCAATACCTATAAGCACTAGAGATGGTAACTAAGACTTATCAGAACACACTTCAAGTAGCGGGTATCTAAAATTGGGCTTTATCTCGTTTCGATTTTTAATTCCGTGTTTTGATAATGATTCTGTTCATTTTAGATTGCTTCCCAGAGCAACCGTTGTTTAAAAGCACTTTGAGCACAATGAGAGAAGAATGAAACTAGCCGAGAGAAGTCAAAAAGATTTTACGCAAAATGTCGAAAAAGCAAAATGTCGAAAATGTCCAAAACGAATTAAAACAAAATTTTATTCGACGAAGTGAAAAATAAAAATAAGAGCGCAACAATATTCTGCTGAGAAGAGGAGGGCAGCAATTAATACGAATAGTTTCTGACATGTACGTGCTCCTCTCAAACTATGCCGATATCTCAAATAATTAAAAAGCTAACATTAAAGCTGAGGACTTCAGGGAGGACTGCAATTAGTCGGTCCTCGATGATATAGAAATGATAACACGAAGCAAACATCGTAAAACCAAAAATTAAAAAATATTAATAAATTTCAGACCATTTAATCAATAATGACGAACTGTTTGAAAGAGGAACACTATTTATTTATACTAAGATCAGGGCAAAAAACATTTTAAAAAGTATCACTTTCGTGGCTGTGTACCATAGTCTGTTCGGCGGGTCATTTAAGCGTTTTTTCGGTTTGAATTTCTCAACTGATCACCTCCTTACATTTTCATTAAAGTAGTATCAAAGATACTAGTGGATGATTGCCTTGTCACATGTTACTGAGGTGTGTCGACCTTTCGCCATCAAAGCTATGGTTGATGATTTGTAGGTTAAAAGCACCAGGAGGAAAATCGCAAATTGTTGTGGAAAAGCTCAAAAGTTGATTTCGCTGAAATATTTGTTCTTATTCGCCGCATTTTTTGAGCATCCGCTCTTGTTCTTCATCGGCTCTGGGACAGTACTTTTTAAATTTACCAGAGATAAGACCGAGGAATAAGACTATCAGAGAACAATATTGTTCTAAGTTTTGCCATTCGGATAGGTAAGGAGCATGGCGCCGTCAAATCTTTCATTAAATTTGCTGGCGATGATTTGGCTTTTAAAATGTAATTTTGCGTCCTATTACATTTGCGCACGCACTATGCTAGTGGATGCTTAAACCGCTTGTCTGTATTTTCTGTGATTCAGTTGCTGTCTGTTTTTTGGGTATAATTGCTTGCCACATATAGGGTATCAATTAGGGTCGGTTTCATGAGAAAATATCTGGTTGAGAGGGTAGCGATGAGCTTAGTTCTTAAATTTTTTGAGAAAATTACGTAAAATAGACAGATTCAAATGCAGAGCCGTTTTATGTTTCCAGGAAACGAATAAGCTTGCAGACAACAAGAAAAAGTTAGTTCAATAAAAAATTGTTTTATAGAAAATATTTGTATTATAATTTCAAAATTTATATTTTGTGAAAAAATCGGTTACTTATGTTAATTGTATCCACTATCTTGAGATATTAAACTGTCTCATGACTGTTACTTAACATCAACATCCGCCAATCAACCAGAGTCGCATTCAACAGCCACTGAGTCAAGTGTCTGCAACAAAACCAAATAAAAAAAGCAAAACGCCTGATTTTATTAAACCCTATATTCTCAGAGACCACTAAAACTATCACCACAGAGGCCATGGTGTGCTAGGAAAACTATTAATTCAAGGTGTTTCTGGTTCCTCTTTTAAGGAAACAAGACGATAACTCACCAAAGTCCGGGATTGTGATCAGGTGCTATAGATCTGAATGGATATATAAATAGTGGCTTAAATAAAGTGGCAAGAGAAAAATGTTATAACCGACAAAATCCAGAAAACTGTTTAATAGAATTAAACTTGAAGTAAGACGTGATGTGAAACAGATTAACTGCTTAACAGCGTTTTGGCGCATAAAAAATGTGTGACTACGTGGTATGGTTGAAATCACTTCGTATGAGAGAGAGAGAGAGAGAGCGAGAGTAGTAGTATAAAAAAAATGACTAGAACCTCAACGGGGGGGGGGGGGACGGACATTTTTGGAAGCCTGATTTTCTCGGCCCGACAACAACGGGGTGGGACAATTTGAAATTTCTGCGGGGTGGCCATCTACAACGGGGTGGGACAATTAAAATTTTTTAAAATGAAGTTAAATGTCCCCCCTATTTTACATATTTACATACATATATACATATACACAATATATAAATACATGCATATATATGTATATATGTATATGTATGTATGTATGTATGTATGTATCTATGTTTGTGTGTATTGTTGTATGCATGTATGAATGTATTTATGTATGTATATGTATGCATGTATGTGTATGTGAGTATCTATATATGTATGTATGTATGTATGTATGTATGTATGTATTATGTAAATATATATATGTATATGCATGTATATATATGTAACGTGTATATGTATATATGTATATGTACGTATGTATGTATGTATGTATGTATGTATGTATTATGTAAATGTATATATGTATATGCATGTATATATGTAACGTGTATATGTATATATGTATATGTACGTATGTATGTATGTATGTATGTATGTATGTATGTATGTATGTATGTATGTATGTATGTATGTATGTATGTATGTATTATGTAAATGTATATATGTATATGCATGTATAAATGTAACGTGTATATGTATATATGTATATGTACGTATGTATGTATGTATGTATGTATGTATGTATGTATGTATGTATGTTTGTGTGCATTGTTGTATGCATGTATGAATGTATTTATGTATGTATATGTATGCATGTATGTGTATGTGAGTATCTATATATGTATGTATGTATGTATGTATGTATGTATGTATGTATGTATTATGTAAATGTATATATGTATATGCATGTATATATGTAACGTGTATATGTATATGTGTATATGTATGTATGTATGTATGTATGTTTGTGTGTATTGTTGTATGCATGTATGAATGTATTTATGTATGTATATGTATGCATGTATGTGTATGTGAGTATCTATATATGTATGTATGGATGTATGTATACATACACACACATTCATACATACATAAATACATACATACATACACATATACATACATACATACATACATACATACATACATACATACATACATACATACATACATACATACATACATACATACATACATACATACATACATACATACATACATACATACATACATACAGATTTGTACAAGAAAAACAAGTTTTTACCTAAGTATGTACACAATTATGGTCATAATCACTTATGTCCATAAATGCATACATAAATTGGTGAAAACAACAGTAAAACAACTAACCTGTTAGTGGATGTATAAAATCATTAATGATATATCAATTGGGGGGTGATCGGATCATGCCCAAACATGTTAAGGGTCACAAAACTTTCCAAAATAAATTGACCAATCGCAGTGCCGGATTTATTATTCGAGTTAACAACCAATCAGAATTGAAAGATTTATAAACAAAAACTCTAAACGCTCACGTTCAGTAAACAGTAAATAATGAACACAATAGGAACAAGACATCAAGCTCATTCATGAGAAAGTTTTATCACTGAGAGCTAACATAAATTATACATACATATCTTATCGACAATTATATTTTGTAGCTGCTTGTTCTTTGTTAGATCCAGAAGTTGACGGAGAAATAGCACTTAAATTTAGACCCTATGGTGGTTTCATTGGAATTGATAATTCAAGACTCGGTCCTTTACTGAAACGGAGCAAAGTGCTACGACTTCATGCTGCATTGCATGACGCCGCTGGATTTATAAAAGATTGCAGAAACAACGGTCCTGGATATGTTTACGCTTTCCGTTACTCACCAGTAAACAATTGTCTTTTTGGACACCTGACAGGAATATTATTCATTCTATCAGTGAAAATTTTTCATTCACAATTGTTTTGTGAATTGGAATGCTAGAAAATTTTGGCAGCAAAACCACAAATATTATTGTCCTCCATCTCGAGGATTTCAAACTCAAGTCACTTGGATTCATTATAAAAGAACTCAGTTTGTGTTCCAGTTACAACGATACAATATTTTTCAAACCCCCACTTAAATTCGCTGATTTACCCGCACACGATAGACAAACTGTTATTTGGCTGACCAATAACCTACACGGTCTTGATTGGGACGCAGGTGATATACCTTACTGTGATTTGAAAACAATCTGTCTGAGTTTCAGTTTCCGATTCACACGGAAAAAATTTTTTGCCAAAGGCATTGAAAAGTGTGAGCTCCTCAGTAAGCTTTTACAAAAAACTGTTTATAATCTGGAGAATCTAAATTGTCCCCGAATCTCAGAGATAATATCACAAGAACAAGTTCCCTCCTGTTATCTTCATTCAAACATTCGTTCAACAAACGATCAATTATCAAATCACTGCGCGGAACGTAAAGCAAGAATATTTTCACAGTGGACACAATGTGATGCACAGAGAAGACACAGCAACTTTAACAACTTATCTGTCAGACAACTTGAAGATATTCACTTGCTTGACTCCACTTGACGATCAGCCGATTGTAATATTCAACAGAGTTCAGGATCCCTCTCCACCAATACAGAATCATTTTTCAAGTGATCAACAGAACCGAGCGAACTATCTCAACAATAAGCCAAACACAGCACAACAACCGCGTTACAACTCGCTTTATAGCGCCGCAGCGAAACGTTATTTTGCAACCATTACTTTTTCTCCCGACGAGCTAGACAGCTTTAGGGCTATCCTGCCCGTGATAGATAATTTCTATCACTTCCAACTGTACGTAAAAAATAAACAGAGCTCGAGAACATCGGAATCAGTTCAATTATGGCTATGAACAAAACAAACCAGAAGCCTATGCAGTCCCCCAAAGAGCAGCGAATCCCACGTTGGAAGCAGTGGGCGGACAAAAAAGTTCCTCAATTTAGATTGAAAAAATCACCACCAGAACCGTGGGCTATCACTTAATGAGATGCCGAATGAGTTGCGATTATATGTCTTGGAGCACCCTGAAGTTGAAAAAGTCTTCAATCAACCATCGTTCGAGGAAAATGACTCATCAACCGTTTGTTATAAACTAGAGATAAAAAGTCATATTTCAATTTGTTTGAGTTCTGGTACATGAAACAGTTGCCCAGTGAATAATTCAAAAATTTAACATTTTATATCATTTTTGTTTTAATTCATTTTTCAATTAAATATTTTTCTCCAATGAATCAAAGAGACGAGGTTGACACCGGTATCAGTAATTTAGTCTTCGATGTAAACAACAAGGAGAGGCCACCATGGCGTTGTTGTTCAAATTCAACAGTGCCAAGGTCCGAAGTAATATTTTTTGTTCAAGTTAGTATCATTGTCTTAATGATCATTCTTTGCTTCTCTATGCTCTTTCTATTATCAGAAAGCTGTGAAGAGAAATCAATTTGGATTGCTCTCTTATCGATTTTAGTTGGTTACATTTTACCTAATCCCAAACTATGAACAAAGTTATTCTTACACATGACAGGGTATTCATGTCAATTGTAGGACCAAGTGGTTGTGGTAAAACAGAACTCTTGTTTCGAATGCTAAAAGGTTCAACCTTTTATCCACGCTTTGAAAAAATTTATTATTTTTACAAAGAGTACCAACCACTTTTCAAAGATATGCAACGAGTTATACCAGGGATTGAGTTTCTAAAATACTCAGGCTTTGATATAACAAAAAATCTATCACATTGTCTGCTTATCTATGACGATTCATGTGAAGAAATCTTCAACGATAAAGAATTTGTAAAAAAAGCTACCTCAGGCCGTCATCGCAAATTACATGTTATATACGTCAAGCATAATTTGTTCCATCAAAGCAAATGGTCCAGAACCATTGATCTGAATACAACACACATATTATTATTCAAGCCGCTTCGTGACATTCAACAAATTGAATATCTTGGAAAACAGTTGAATTGTCTCCAACTGATAAGAGAAGCATACAAACTAGCAACTGTGGAGCCCTTTGGACATTTGATGATTGATCTCGACCCAAAAACCAGTCAGGGTTTGCGTTTTTCATCGCAACTAATTGGACCGGATCCTTCTATTTTTTACATTTCGTCCCCTGACGCAGTCATTACAACAATTACAAATGAAAAAGAAACATTTGCTTATGGTCAAGCAATGGGCAAATAAGAGGAATGAGGAAACCGCTCAAATAAAAACATTACAACAGGGCGAAGTCATTTGGTTCTTGAGTGACTGTGTGATGAACGTACTCTCTGGAGTTGTACCAATCAATAAAGTTGAATTAAAAAAATTCGAGAAACCACTACGTAAACTTGCAGACAGGCGAGTTGAAAAAAGTGAGATTCAAAATTTTTTGATCAGATTCTGGAATCCGTCTAATTAAACTGATTGCGTTACCTTGTATTGCTTTTCTGGAGCAAAATGCACACTGAAGAGTTTGTGCTAATTCCTCGTCAAATGTATGCGAATGAACAACCTCAAATTCCTCAACTTCTCAACAATAAAAATGTCCGAGAGAAAGCAAAAAAAAATCACTGTTGCAAAGAAGCAAGTCTCCACCAGCACTTTCTACCACGCAACAAGATACGCAACAGCAGACCGATAATATTTTGGAGAATATCAAAGATGAGTTGAACGAGACTAGAGATGACAAAATTGATACAAAAGTTTCCAGGGAGCGAGTTTTGAGAGATATTAAACACCTTGACAGAAAAAAATTTGAAAAAGCGAGCATAATATTGGAAAAAATAGAAGAGTCAGAATCTCTATCGCTGGATCAGACATCAAGACTAATGGTTAATATGTCAAGCACGGGAATTCTTGCCGCAGATTTTCTTTACGATTTACAACAAACAACATCTAAGCTTTCACTTGAACATTACAAAGTCCTGACCTTTCTAGATATCAGTTCACAATTAACTTGTAATACATATGCAAAAAAATTTCTTGCCTTATCACTAAACGAAAAGTTAGTTGTTTGAGGATGAACCAGAAAACGAAGAATCAGGCGTCCCGAGAACAGAAGAATCAAAAATTTCTGGCGACGATGAAGGAAGCTTTGAAGATGCAAAAGAAGAAATCCAACCGTCTAGCTCGTGGACAAATTACTTCCTCTCACGTTAAACAATTGAACAAATTATACACAAAAGGTAGTGCAGCTTTTGGTAGCATTGCTAATTTGAAGAAAGCCAGTGGTTTACCAAGATCCAAAGTGGTTAAATACCTTCAGTCGAAAGCCCCATACACAAAATACAAACAATTCAGAAAAACTTTTCCGAGACTAAAAGCTGTTGCATACAGAATAAACGAAATCTGGTCTGTCGATGTGGCGTATATGGATAAAATTGCCCAACACAACAATGGAGTCAAATACTTACTGGTGGCTGTTGATGTTTTATCGCAATACCTACGGGTGCATATGCAAAAGATGCTGTTGAAGCGTTCAAAAAATGATGAAGCAGAAAACGCCAGAAAGGGTTTGGAGAGACAAGGGATCCGAGTTTAAAGGTGAATTCAAAACATTTTGTGAAAAGAAGGAGATTCATTTATATACAACAGAAAACGAAACCATGTCGGCATTTGCTGAGAGGAACATTCGATCGCTCAAAAACATTATTCATAAATACCTGGAGGAAAATTGGACTTGGACTTATATTAACGAATTGCCCCAGTTTGTAAATACTATAAACAGTCGTGTTAATCGTGTTACACAACTTGCACCTAATAAAACTTTTAAAAAACATGAACCGTTTCTAATATCCCTAGCAATTAGCACAAAAAAGTACAAGCCGAAATACGAAGAAGGAGACCTGGTTCGGATTGCAAAGCCAGACGAAATATTTAGCAAAGGTTATAAACAAAATTACACAGACGAAGTCTTCACAGTTTTCAAGGTTGCCACCCTCAGTCCACCAACATACAACCTTATAGACGCAAACAACGTTACAATTGAAGGTAAATTTTATGAACCAGAATTAGTCCAAGTGAACGTCATTCCTGTCGAAGACTTAACATGAGTATTAATAAAGAATTTACTATTGATTTGATATCGAATGCATCAATGGGAATTTTTACCAATAATACTATGGCCAAGTTCCGAAATCAACTTGCCCAACCATTACAGTTAGATGGAGGTTGGCAAGTTGCCCTTGCTTCAATATCATTTCCATCAAACATCAATAATGTAAACTCAGCTGAAATAGTTGCGTATGTCAGTTCTGGCGCTGAACTTGATGCTTCACATAACCGCACCGGACAACTTCGAAGAATTCGCAAAGGTATATACAACAGTTCAGAAGAGCTTCTGGAAGAAATTTTTCGAATCGCTCAATTGAAACAGTTCGACTATGATTTTGACACTGTAACGCAAAAGTTGGTTTTGAAATTTTGACCTAACGAAGGTTTGTCATTCGAAGATGATGAAGTACCCAGTATTCTTGGTTTTAAAGGAATAAGAGATATTTCGAATCATGGTTTTATTCATATTGGTTACAAGTCAGAAAATGCAGGCAACTCTTTGAACCGACAAGTTGGAGATTTTCCAGTTGATATCACTTGTGGATCACAGTTAATATTTGTATACATTGATATAATTGAACATCAGAACGTTGGTGATGTGAGAGCTCCGGTAATAAAAATCATTGAGTCTGAAAGAGGTTTGAGAAACGGTAGCATAAACACAGTGACACCCATACACCACAAGTCCTACACAAATTTGGATTACAAGCCAATATTATCAAACAATATTCAAAACATCCAGGTAGAGTTGAGAAACGAAACTGGAAAACTAATTCCTTACACTGGCACCGGAAAAGTTATAGTCAGTTTAAAATTTCAAAAAATTATTTGATATGGAGGCATACTACAGCAATCAAGCATCTCAATCAATGCCGCATTTTTCCGGACACTACAGACAAAGAGGCAGCGGTTTTGGAGCGCTGGCTGCAGGTATTGGAAGAGTTGCTCTGCCATTAGCACGCAAATTTCTCTAGCCCGCAGCAAAAAAGATTGGTCGTGATTTATTGGTTCAAGGAGCACCGGAGTTAGTAGAAGTTGCAACCAAAAGAAAGTCAGCAAAACAAGCACTGAAAAGTACAGTAGCCAAAACAGCTCGCAAACAAATAAGTGGATCTCTTCAATCACGTATTGCATCAGGCGTAAAATAATTAGACGAAAAAGACGACAATACACGAGACCTCGCTCAAACCAAAAACAAAAAATCTCAACCAGAAGAATCATTTCTCGAAAACCCCGTCCAAAAAGGAGTAGTCTAGATTTTTTCTCGCGAGTGAAAAATGCGAACTAATATTGTAATACCATCTGAAGCCACTCACAGTTCTTTAGACTTATTTGAAAAACCACCTTTGCTGGTAACATTTGATCAATCATTCGAGCAAAAAACAGGACCGCTTTATTCGCCCTCAGGATCATCATTGGAATTTGAAGTTGTTGGTGATCGCAACAATTTTATTGACTTGCAAAAAATTTACCTGGAGATCAAGTGTCGAACACTTCAAACAGATGGAACGGATTTGCGGTACACAGCTGGTGACGCTAATGCCAGTGATCTTCCATATTATTCTAATAATACCCTCCATTCACTTTTCGCCGACTGTACTGTTTCTGCAAATGGTATCAAAATTTCAACAGCTAATGGACACTATGCACACAAAAGTTTCATAGAAACTGAATTCTCTCATGGGACAGACGCAAAGAAAACCTGGCTGAAATGTCAGGGTTACGAGTATGAAGAAAACCCCGGCACTATTCCAGCAGCAATATCAGTTATAAGAAAAAGAACAGTGCGACCATCCGCGCGCATAACATTATATGGAAAGTTGGCGGTTGATTTCTTTTCATGTGAGAAACATTTGGTTAGTGGAGTTACGTTACGCATTTCAATGAGAAGATCTCAAGATGACTTTGCCGTCATCAGCGAAGACGCAGCGAAACACTACAAGGTTAAAATAGATGAGGCTAATTTATTTATCAGGAAGATGACGGTGTCAGATAATGTTGTAGGTGCAATTGAGAAGACATTGAAAACTCCCGCAATTTACCGATACAATGAAGTAATTACCAAAACATTCTTGTTTACAACAGGCCAACAAAGCTAGAAACATGAGGATATTTTCACTAAAGAGCCAATCAGAAGAGTCATTGTTGCATTATGCGTTGGTACAGCATTCATCGGTACCAACACCGCTAATCCATTCCATTATCAAAAATTTGGTTTAAGAGAGATAACTATTTATCGAAATGGTTTTGCAACGGCTGGAACTCCAATGTCAACAACTGACAACAAAAGGTTGTACTACAATTCAATGAGTGCATTAGCTTATGTAGAAAATGGCCATGGAATACCTCTGAGTGAGTTCGCAAACCATTATATAATGGTATTTGATCTGACCAGCACTCAAGAGGCAACCCATGACTTTATTCATCCAGAGCTCACAAATTCATCATTGTCTGTCGAACTCAAGTTTGATGAAGCGTTAGCTCATAACGTTGAAACATTTTTTCTTGGGGAAAAAGCATATACGATCTACATTGACTCTGCAAGAAACGCATCTTAAAACGCTCTTCCATGATCACATACTAATGGACGAAGATCAAATTCATCTTCAAGTGAAAAAGTGTAAACAACTCAAATTCAAATTCAGAGGGGTTTATGCCGCTGATAATTATCCTCTGAACTTGCAAACCAACACATTTATTATTGTTAATGCATCACGATCCAACTCTATTGGAACCCACTGGGTAGTGCTAGCTAAACGATATGCATACCCAATAATATATTTTGCGGATCCATTGGCTCTACCCTTGACTACCTACAAGGATATTTTCAACCGTTTACAACAGTGTAAAGACTTGGAGATAATGATGGATATCATGGAACATAGAAGAGACATTCAGTCTCCATTGCAATCCTCAGACTCCCAGCTTTGTGGTTTATTTTGCATATATATTGTTCATTATTTTTATAGTGAGAAATTTCCATTTATACCTGATGTAAATGAATTAGAGTTGCTAGCTTTTGTAAAACATATGAAGTAAAAGTTAATTTAATTTTGATACAACAACATTTTTTTGAATATCAATTTTTACAAAATTGAAAAGTTATGAAAGAGTTTGAGGTTTCTCGCACAAAACTCCCGTGGCCACTAAGAAGAATATCCATTATCTGATAAAGAGTTGAAGAGTGTTCACCTAGCATAAGCTGGCAAAATCGTTTCATAGTTACATCAGGGACTGTGGAAGAACGTTTGTTGGTCGTAAAAGTACTAATAGATTTAGCTGCTGTCTGACTCAAGGGTGCTGGAAGTTTTTTCTGGTTCTTGGTAACTGAAGAAGAAGTTGATTTTGAAAGGTACTCAATAGCAACATGTAGTCGTGAAATTATTGCACCACGTTTAACAAAGTCTTTTTGCGTAGGCTGAATAAGTAATTTGAAACAGTTAACGAGACACGGTATCACCGCAGGTACATAAAGAGAATCGAATATAATATCAGCCTGCAAACCAAA
Organism: Convolutriloba macropyga; assembly: GCF_964194025.1. Taxonomy (NCBI): domain Eukaryota; kingdom Metazoa; phylum Xenacoelomorpha; order Acoela; family Convolutidae; genus Convolutriloba; species Convolutriloba macropyga. Next base: position 6,189,022 of record NC_134468.1, read on the forward strand.
TTCATACATAACATGATAATGATTGGAGCCAAATGTACAACCTTCGATAACTGTTGCAGATGAATGATAACCATATGCAAAATTTTCAATTGTTGTGTTTTCAAGTTTTGGTTCCGTCTCACAAATATTGTACTTGAAAAGTTTTTGAAATTTCTTGAAATATTCAGGACTGTTCTCATACATTGCCTCAACCATAACGAACAAAAAAGAAAAAGCTAATGAACTAACTATGAATGCATAAACAATGACAGGAAGCAAAAGGTATAATAGAAATTATTCCGATTCCTCATTGACTATTACAGATGTTTTTGGTATCTTCTTTTGGCGCTGAGTTAGTTTTTTGCTGGCCCGTTTTGCTGGACGCTTCGAGTCATCAGTTGAATCCGGTTTTAGAAGTGAGTCGATCAATCCAACTGGTTGATCAAGCATTTGTTCTAGTTTTTCTATGTTCTGACATATCAACCGAAACTCTGGCGCCGAAAGTGTAATTTTTTGATTGAAATCCCAATCGACCTGTTCACTATCACGTTTGAACAATTTCAAGGATAAATAGGTGCCAGTGGTATGATAAGTCTTAACAGCAGCCCTAACAAGCCGTTTTTCATTGAGCGAGAGATCCAAATGAAAGTCGCTGTACTCACCAACCTTAGACAAAACATTACCCATAATGTTGCATATATTGAGACAAACTGTATCAAAGTAATCTGAAATGATAAATGACTAATACATTACTGTTTATTGGAAGGAAAACAATTTCAAACCCCACGCCAACATGTCTAGACAAGATAACAGCTGAACAAACAAACCCACCCACCCTAGCGTGTAAACAAATTTAAACTCCTCTATATAAGCTATGACGTTTATACGAAATATGAAATTCAAAAGATCGGAAAAAATATACCCTGCTGAATCAAGACCCATTCAATGTCACAATTGTCCAAGGCAATTTAAAAATTTCCATTCGCTAATGCAACATCGTTGGGCCAAGCATTATAAAGGCCATAGCAGAAAACAATTTTACAAGTCCCGACCTCTAGATCTAAAAACTGACAAATTTTCATTAGCAATGGATAAATTAGCTCGCCTCCTCGAGTCTATTTATATTCCCCGAGGGAACCCCAATTCAACTTAGTTCAATATTACATAATTCTATTTATAGACATGACGGAATAATGATGAAATGGCTAAGTCGGTCTGCAACAATTTTTTCAATCTTTCCGCCATTGTTCTTTCTTGTTGTTCAATATAAGTTTTGTGAAAATTCTTTAGTTCTTTGGCACCTTATTATATTACTGCAAGTCTTTTGCTACTTAACCTTCTTCTAGAATTTGCTTTCATCCTGCTTTTCCATTCAGTTCCATACCATATAAAAACAAGTTTTCATTTCTCTTGTTACTAGAATTGGTTCTAGACTCGGTGCTGTTAAGTCTTTATAAAACTTTCCTTACAAAAAAAACTGTTTGCTTTTTTACCGCTTAAATCCGTAAAATCAGAACAAAAAACATCTCAATTGTTTATCTATCACCTGCAATATGGCTGCTGAATATTTAGAAATTGCAAAGACAAGTGAGCGGGGCACTCGGACCCTTGTGCGAATGTGTCACAACTTCAAAAATGTTGTCCTTGTAAAGGAAAGCTTTGATGATAAGACAGAATTATGGCACACAAAAAACAGCTTTATAGTTCCAGTTAATTACATTGAACCAATATTTGAATACATAAAACAAAACGATTTATTTCATCTTACAAAAACGCCAGAAAAATCACCAAGACAAGAAGAGTCTCCATATGCTCATCGATATTATGGATGTATTACTCCATTCAAACAAAAAAGCAGGATGAGAAAAAATTGACAAAGCGAACAAGAAAACTTTTTGCAGACTACAATCATGACTGCATTGAAATTTGGGAGAATCATTTGGGGCAGCTAGAAGAAGATGAGCAAATATCTGGTTTTTGGAATTTTGATCAGTCGCCAAGTGAAGAAAGAAAAACCCCGGAAAGCCTCCCATTGCTTGCAAACAGTTTTTCTGATGATGTCAGTATCGATGAAACACCTCCTTTGAGCCAATGCTATGCCCCCGTCAAGAAGGTCATCAAGTTATCTCGACTCTAAAGTACAACAAAGCTCTTTAAACTCATTGTACGTATAGTATTTGTTGCTTTTCACAATGTTTAATCATGGTAATTTTGTTAAAATCTTGAAACCAGTTCTTAATTAAACTTTAACTAAAGATTCATCTTAGCACTAGACAAACATTGTGAGACAGAATTAAGCGCTGCTTAAAATTTCAGACATTGAACAAACAAATATGCAAAACAATGTTTTAAACAAATAAGCAAAATGAGACTGGGTTGAATTAAACCCAGCTGAATCATGGATTTTTCAAAAATCACGGCAAACGACCGATAAACAATTTTCATAAGAAAATTGTATGCTGAAAAATTGACATTGAACAAACAAGTATGCGAAACACTGTTTTAAACAAATAAGCAAAATGAGACTGAGTTGAAATAAACCCAGCTGAAGCTTGGATTGTAGTGAAATCACAGTAAACAATCAATAAACATTTTTTTATCAGATAGTCGTACACCGTACTAAAATTAGGGTAGACAAATAAGATGTAAAACTGTGAACTCATTATCACCTGTTTTAAACAAACAAAAAGTAGAAAAACCGTTGAGCATATAAATCTATGTCTTGTTTACACAACAGTCTGCGCGATGTGTTCCCCTCTACAGCTGTTTGCGGAGCAGTAGCTTTCTGTTATAAAAGCAAACAAAAAAGACGCGCACTCTGATTGGATGAAACAAGTTTAAATAACAGTTTGCCCGACAATAGAATTCTTAAATTTGCTTTTTGCCTTAACCTGAAATTCACTTGATTGAAAAACTTCAACTATTATCATTTCCTTTTCGTAATTTTATTTTCCTTTTTTTGCGTTCCTATTCCTTTTCTCTTTCTAAATTTACCGTTCATATTGAACGCTGAAACGTGTACAATTTGTCAGAAAAAACTCGTCGATAAGTGCAGCCTCAGACGTCATATGCAAACAATTCATAAACAATACGTCCAAACCAACCGATTCGAGTGCGATGAATGTGCGTTTGCTCACGAAAAAGTCATAGAACTCGAAACGCATATGATACAGCAACACAACTCAAAACATCCCCGCTACTGTCTGTACTGCAACAAGTTCTTCGTAGACAACCTCAAGTACATGGAGCACATGAATAAAAATCATGGACTGCCGGTATGGAACGCTGATCTCGAAAACAACCCAAGTTCTGGAAATCTTCCGTCCGAGCAAGCTTTCGGCGGTGTTTTGAAAACATATGACATACCAGTGGGAGAACATGAAATAGACTTGCTAAGTTTCATGCGTAGCAAACGTGATGAGATTGAAAACATTGTTCAACTCAACACCCAAAACCATGCACAAAAACTTCAGTTTAGCGCACTGGTACAGCTCACAAAACCATCGAGCGATGAAAATGTTAGCAGCCAGCCAGATCGCATTAAAATATACATCAACTCAAAAATGCAGCGGGTCGACTTCACAGGTTTGAGTAAATCTTGTTTCGCTGGAATGGTTGAACAAATGCTGCTTGCCTTGAACAACTTTGCATCTCATGGTAGCGGCTGGACAGTAGATAGCATTGAAAACATTGAATTGAGGCTCGCCAGGTCAAAACCAATTGCTGCTTCTTCATATTTAGCTCTGCCTACTGAGCTAGCAAAATGTCAGTACCTGTTGAAAATTCGAAACCGACAAGACGAGAAATGTTTTCTCTACTGCTATACAGCTCAGTACCATAACACATTTGGACCCTGGTTGATACCCGCCAATGCTTTATGGAGACAAAGAACAAATCCAATAATGTATAGTTCGGAAAATCCAGGAGCAAAACAAGCGGCTGGTGAATTCGTGATACCCATGGCTTTTCACCAGATGGAAAAATTTGAACTGCTGAACTTGGTACGCGTTAATGTTTTTCGACACTCGAACAAGAAACTGATTCCTTTCCGCATATCAAATAATAAAAACTACAATTTCAATCTGGATCTGCTCTTGCTTAGTGATGGATCAATGCATCACTATGTCCTGATCACAAATATCAAGGCACTTATTCACAAATATCTTGGAAAACACCAGCGCATTGACAACCATTTGTGTCGTAACTGTTTCCACATCAGCACCTCATTGGATCGATATGAGAGACATCAAGAAATATGCCATCAAAACACGCAAGCAATAATTAAAATGCCGAAAGCCGAACAGCAAAACTTTGAATTCAAAAATGTTCAAGCCCGATGGTTTGCGCCAATAGTTGGATTTTTTCATCTGGAGTCAATAATTGAACCAGTTGCTAACACTATCAATACACAACAAAACTCAGTTACCAGAGCATTGGAGGAACACAAGCCATGTAGTTATGCTTTGCTCTTTGTTGCTTTAAACGAAACAAAGCCATTCTACTTCGATCTCAAATGTGGTCCGAATGTCATGGTTGAATTTGTTAAGTCACTGGAACAAATTGCTAGGGATATATACGACGTGAAACAACAACACAAAAACTTTTCCGGCGAGCCAACAATCACTAAAGATCAAGCTAGTTTGTGTTGGATTTGTGAAACTGAATTGAATACATCCTCGCAAGATCCCACTGTTCTAGACCACTGCCATTTCACAGGAAAATTTTTGGGATGGGCACATGCGCAGTGCAATTTGAAACGCAAAACTCTAAACTTCAACCCCCTATTTGAGCACAACTTGGCAAACTATGGTCTTCCTCACGTAGTATTAGCACTAAAAAGTCTGAATGACAAAAACACAATTTCAGTTGTGCCAAGCACGAGTGAGAAATTCATCTCATTGCAAATTGGAGTGCATATGAAAACAACACAAAACAAGAAAGGTGTTTGGACAAGCCAGTATGAGTATATCAGACTATTGGACTCATTTAAGTTCATGAATGCATCGCTCGACAAGTTGGTACAGAACCTGCCATCTGATCAATTCACCTTATTGGAACAACATTTTCAAGCGTGGCCCACAACATCGGTTAATTTGCTAAAACAAAAAGGCTAGTTCCCATATTGCTTCGTCGATAGCTTTGAAAAATTGCAAGAGGCCCAGCTTCCCCCTCTCGAGAAATGGACAAACAGTTTGCAGCAGTACGAGGTAACAGTGAGTGAAGATGAATACAAGCGATCCCTCGAAGTGTTCAAATTATTCAAGTGCCAAAACATTGGTGACTACTACAACTTGTATTTGACAACAGATGTGTTTCTCCTCGCTGCAGTAGTACTCTGCTTTAGAAAAGTGTGCTATGATACATATGGGCTCGACTGCTGCCAGTATTACACGGCTTCCAACTTGTCAGGAGATGCAATGCTCAAAATATGCAACCCTCAACTACATCTTCTAACAGAAAGGGAACACCTCGACATGGTAGAAAGTCTTATAAGAGGAGGCGTGAGCTCGGTTTACAGCGCAAATAACAAGTTTCTTTCGGACTACAAACCGAAGAACATTTCCTCCTTCATAATAATGATCGATGCCAATAATCTGTATGGAGGAATCATGGAAAAATTCCCCCTACCCCTCCATGATTTCGAAATGTTTGACAAAAGTGAATGGACCGATGAGGAAGCCCAGGAAATTTTGCGTCGAATATTGAATACGCCCGATGATGATGAGGTTGGATACATAGTTGAAGTCGATTTCAGTTATCCCGACAGCCTGCACGATCTACACTCTGATTTTCCTTTGGCGCCCACAAAAGAAGCGATTGATGAATGCTGACTCAGTGAGTATCAAAGCAGCTTGTTGGCCGACATGCAAATTAAAAAACTCCAGCAGGTGAAAAAGCTCATTCAGACGTTGTTCGATAAACAGAACTACACTCTACACTATCAAACCCTCAACCTCTATGTTGAACTAGGATTGGTAGTGACCAAGCTTCATAGAGTGCTTTCGTTCAAACAGCAAAAGTGGCTGGCACCGTACGTACAACTGAACACGGAAAAGCGAAAGCAAGCAAAGAATAAATTTGAGGAGGATTTTTTCAAATTGATGGTTAACTCATCGTTTGGAAAAACTTGTGAAGGAAAGCGAAACCGAATGAAAGTCAGGATAACCCGCACGGAAGAGGAAACGCTAAAGTGGACAGACAAGCCCGAGTACCAATCATCAAAAATTATTAGTTAAGATCTTGTCACCCTATGCCTTCAGCAATCAGAAATACTTTGGGACAAACCAACCATAGTGGGTGCCTGTATATTGGATTTGGCAAAGAAGTTCATGTTCGAGTTTCACTACAAAGTCATGAAGAAAAACTTTGACTGCAATTTGCTTTATTCAGACACGGACTCTTTCGTATATGAAGTGCGTTCAAGAGACTTCTTTGCAGAAATACAACGGAAAAAGTCGGTCGCTGAACAGTTCGATTTGTCAAACTTTCCACCAGAACACCCCTTGTATAGCAGGGACAATGCACGTGTCACTCTTAAATTCAAAGATGACATGGGAAGCCGGCCAATTGCTGAGTTTTGTGGACTCAAGCCAAAGCTGTATTCAATCAAGCTCGCTGAAGGCTAGTATATATCTTTTTCACTACCCCCGCCCCCGTCATACAAACACAAGTAATCAAAACAAACAGGCATATGCAAAACATTCTAGTAAATAAAGTTTGTTTGGGTATGGAAACAATGGAATGAATTTGAAATAAACCAAGTTCTTTTTCAGGTTGCACCAAACAGTCAGCAAAAGGGGTCACAAAAGATGCACGTCGCAGCATGACGCATGAATTGTACAAGCAAAATGTTTTGGGCGGTGAGGTGGTGCGTCTGCTCAACACGAGAATAGCTTCAAGCAACCACAGGCTGCACACAATTGTTGTCAACAAGAAACCTTTGTCAGGCTACGATGACAAACGATTTATTATGACTGACCAAGTTTCCATGCTGCCCTATGGTCATCGTTCAATAAGAAAGGATATGTTCTTCAAATCAATAATGAATGAACCCGATTGGAGCGCCGATGACTTGGGCGAAAGCGAGCAGGAAAGCGGGCAGCAGGCGCAGGAAAGCGGGCAGCGGGCGCAGGAAAGCAGGCAGCGGGCGCAGGAAAGCGGGCAGCATGCACAGGAAAGCGGGCAGCGGGCGCAGGAAAGCGGGCAGCGGGCACAGGAAAGCGGGCAGCATGCGCAGGAAAGCGGGCAGCGGGCGCAGGAAAGCGGGCAGCATGCGCAGGATAGCTCGCAGCAGGTAAAAACAAAAACCAGCAAAAACACAAACGCCAAACGCAACAGTCAGCAAACGTTCCACAAACTAATAGCACTCTAAACACAAGTTTCAACTCAATTCCCGACCCAGGTTTTCACCAGCAAAATTATAGCGAGGACGAATTGAATCAAAAATTAGTAGATTTTGACAATTTGTCAGAGTTTTCGGACAGTGGTTCTTCTACGGACGCAGCTTGCGATGGGTTTATTCTAAGTCAAGCAATAGAAGATTCAGATAGCAGCCCCCAACCTCCAACCACAATTGATGAACCACCGCCAGCCAACCTCCCAGTAACAATTGATCAACAAAATTTGCAAGATCAACCACCTACCAAAAAGAGAAGACGAGCAAGAATCATAGAAAGTAATAGCGAAGAGGACTGAAGAACCAAAACAAAACTAAAAAGTCTTGTCTCATCCTGTATTTGTACCTATATTGTCCAAAAACCACTTGAGGCCGGGCTTATATGGCCCAATTGACTTTTTTAAAAAGTTAAATTTGTACCATCCCCCCTTTTTGGGCTAGAAATTTCTTGTGTGTAGTGAGTGAGGTCATGTGATAGGGAGGGACACTGACGTACCAGGAGGGGTTGATCTGCCACGGCATGTGACAGAACACAGTTCTTCCTGCACATATTAGAATGCTTAAAAGTTCGTTTTGCAACAAAATTTGTATCGCAGAGAACCTATTAAGTCAGCTTTTCCGCTGCCATACATACAGGGTTTTTCTTATTCATTTTACACCCTATAAAAATCAGTAGAACAGGATTTTTTGAAAAATAGTTCCTACCCATATATCCGGTCTACTAAAAAAGATTTTTCTTACTCAATTGTTGCGCAGGGTGATGTGTAGTTGTCCGTTTGCACCCTCTTGAATAACTCGATTTTGATTGTTAAAAATTTCCGGATTTCTGCACTTTCCACAGTGGCAAATATGGAGGTCAATGAACCCACGGTTGAGACACAACTTAATAGCTTAAACAAAAAATAAAAACTAAAACAGGTTTTCTTGCATCATAGACCTTTTCAATCTATAACCAGTGTCATTTCAAAGTTAGAGACCAACTCTGTTTAAACGTTTTTCAATGCTCCCAATTGGAAAAATTTCATTAAACAAATTGCAGATTCAAAAAAATTCACGTCTTAGTGGAGTTTTCACATTTGGCGGAACCCTCTTGAATGTGGTAGCAGATATCTATTGTTGATAAGTGTCTGATCCTGACTGAAAAAAAAGGGTTCGTTCATTTAGTTGAACAAGGTTTTTTTTGTTAGTTCACCCCCACTCCCGCAAACAGAAATAAGAGATTTAATGACATTGAAGCCCGATAGAACAAACCAAATGTATTCAAACTTAAATGTCAGAACTGTTCTACTATTAACTTCTATTAGTCGATTAAAACGATAACGATAATAGTCGATTGCACGATAACCAAGGATTAAAAAGAGTGAAAAAATGATCATACCTGTTTCTAGTATTTTTGCCAGTTTCTACTATCAGTTTTCACCTTTATATATTCCATGGCAAACGTGTTCTTCCGCTGAATTTTGTAAGAGGGGGTTGTGCTGCTGGATGCTGGATGTTCAATTGTTGTTAACTTAAACGTTTCAAAAATTGGTGGGTCACTTTTAAATTGATTCAAAAACTTCATGAGTTTTTTTTGCAAAACTGCAATTTTCAGCAAGCATTCTCTTTATCCCTTCCTTTAATTGTAGCCGAAGCCACGTCCCCCCATATACTGGTAATTTTAAATCCTTTCACTGTTATCCACTTATTTTATACCCCTATACCCCCTCAATATGCTGTAACTTCAAACCTCCCGATAAAGTCCCCATTTTTACCTCTACACCTAAAACATCACCCAATTTTGGAGTTCATTCCATTATGTCCGCTCTTCATATTTTAAAATTTTTGGGGTGGGGCTATAAAATGTCTAGCCACTAAAGGGTGATGGGAAAAGGTAAATTTGGATATTCATTCCTGCGGTCCACCTACGCTTTTGCTTTGAGACCCACCAATTTTTCTTAAGTTGTAAGGACGATGATCTTCTGGTTGCTCTTGCTCTTCACAGCGATGACAATGATAGAATAAACTCGATATGACTAGCAACTAAATGTGTTATGATAGAACAGATAAATGAATTAACACCCTCAACTGATAAGATTTGTTCCTGTCGGAGAATTGGACTAAACAATGTTTTTTTAGAAAAATCTGTGATGTGCGCGTTTTTGCCAAAAATGTTTACAAGCGAGTTTCCCTGGTTCCCCCTAAACCCTTTATTTAGTTCCCATAATCTTAAATTTTTGATCTGTCGGCAAATTTTTCTAAGATCTCGCCGCAAAAACCTAGTGGGGGGACGAAAAACCGAAAATTTTGAACATTTTTGGCTAAAAATCTGTTTAGGTTTTGTTAAAATCGGATAAATGCACGCTTAAAATTTGCAGCGTCGAACAATAGCGCTTCTAAGTGGCTGAATTTACGTAGTAAAACAAGGTCTAGCTAAAGCGAATTTGTCTAGCGCTGCAGAATATGTCGGGAAACTAGCAAAGTTTGCAAAGAATTAGAACTGGTTTAAATTAGCCTAAGAAAAATTTAGACGAATGGTATAATAATATAGCCCCATAAAATCTTCAAAAAAACTTACTAAAACCTCAAAAATAGGGGGAATTTATTCAGATTTTCATAATTTTCAATTGTCCTACCCCGTTGTTGTCGGGCCGAGAAAATCAGGCTTCCAAAAATGTCCGTCCCCCCCCCCCCCGTTGAAGTTCTAGTCATTTTTTTATACTACTGAGAGTGAGAGAGCGAGCGAGATAGATAGATAGATAGATAGATAGAACAACAGCACGAAACAAGGAGGCTCATTAATGAAAGTGCGTTCGCACATGATGTTCCGACCCGAGCTCATCTACTTTTTTGACTTATTTGTCGACCAAATGAAAAGATAATCATGAAGAGATGTTTGACTTTAAAAAATCGTTACAAACCCAAATTACTAATTGACATACAGAATGCCATGCCTCATTACAGCGCTCACGAGATTTTACATTAAACAGACTACGAAAAAAAACAAGCAACAAAAAAAGCAAAAATAAAAATTTCACAAAAACTCAATAACTAAATTTAAAAGCACCTAGTATCAACGTCAAAAGGCAATCTGATAAAGCCTTAACTACACAAATTTACTTTTTTAAACTACACAGCAGATGGGACTTTTCCTTAACGAGACGGGGTAACAAGTTGACAAAATAAATAATGAGGCGAAATTCAAAAATCAACCAATAATTTTTAAGCCATTAATTTCAAAACCATTAGCTTGAAATAATTATTGATAAATTTCCTAAAAAGTAATTACTGAAAGCAATAGAACCTGTCTTTGGTTAGACTAGGCCATAGAAACGGACTAAAGATGCACAAAAAATTACAAACAATTTGCGAAAACAAATTATTGAAGCCATTAAAATCATAAGGTATTATCTGATTATTGTTTTTTATTTCAATTGTTATTTATACTAATTCAACTAAAATTATACTGAACGATAAATTAAGTTCACTTGGGCCTCATTTGAAAATCATTGAGATCTGTTATTACGCAAATGTGCTAAAAGAAGAGAAAAAGAAATACAAATATTGACCACTCACAAAACTTTCATGAAAACCCATATTGTCCAATAAAAGATCAGTAACGACATAAAATAAAAAAGTTTTGAAGTACAAGGAATTGGATACTGCATTGAGTAACACCATTCATTCAATTCTCAATTAGAAGCTTATTAGACCTCAGCATTTTACGACTGCATAAAGAACAAAAAACGGGCAAAACCAGCATATCAAAAAAAGAGAAAAGTGTCGAAGTCATTAAAAAGAACTCTTCGTAAAAACTTTCCTACTTTAAACTAAATTTTTAACAGCTATGGAATTCGTCTTTATTAACAAAATGACTTCAAAAAATCAACAAATATGAACAAATATATTAAAACCTCGAGATTTTTGAGAAAACCCGTAGTATCAACGCCATTAAAATCAATAGCTTTCAAAAGAAGTCAATAAATACGCAAAACTATGCCTCGATGGGAGAAAAATCAAGTTTGCCACTCAAAAGTCATCGATAGGACATAACAATAAGTCTTATGACTATGAAAACAACAACATTTATAGGCAAAAGCAAAAAAATTCAAAACAGTGCGAAAGAAAATGTCGATGCCATTTAAACCAAAAGATATTCTCGAAAACATTTATCAATGATCCATTGAACGTGTTCTCTAAGCCGATGAGAACTATCATTGTTCCACATTCGAAAGATTTCAGAAGGAACCAAAATTATGAAAAAATATCCAAAATTTAAAAAAATATATGAAGACTCGTGGCGTCGAAGTAAAAAAAAACCAATAGTTGGTAAATAAAACCGCTAACCAAATAAATTTTGGTTGTAGCAGAAAGAAAGGGGGTCCTGTCATTGCAGAGACTGACTTAAAGTGTATAAAAAATAAGTTTAAGATCGGTTAATGTTCAAAAACAACTTTGAAGAATTATTTTTTAACATCTTAACAGCCATTAACTGACTCCGCTCCTCAAATCACTAGGTAGGTTCACTTAAGGCTCATCAGGAAGCCTATTGTGCTTTAAGACAACGAAACATAATTTTGATTTAACGTTTTTATTGAAATACTTTAAACCACGATAACTCTTCGAGAAAAAACGAAATTCAAAAAACATCTTTAATTTCGAATTCCACGCTGGATGACCTTTTTAATGATACCACTCACATTTCTCTACGATGGATATCTCGATCGGCCAAAATTGACAGAACAAAAAAAATTGAGTATATAGTTCCGCCCACAAGTGGGGTTGGCCCAATCAAGTGGGGGAAACAAAAACTAAAAACAGTTAACTGTTGCCAATAAAACGAAGGCAACTTGGAAATCGTTGCCTTATAAGCCATAAATAAGGCAATCGACTTTGATCGTCACTTTTGATGTACTGATTTAATTAGGTCCACTAACTATGCAATTTTACTTGATTCAAAACCCAACTCTTCTGGCTGTATCTTAGATACAAATAAAAATAAAGAGTATTGCAACCTATCAAATATAACAGATACTCAAACATGCAAACACATGGGCCGATTCATTTTTAACCCTTCTTCTTCAATGCTTTGATGAGGCCTTCCATACAAATTTTGGGAAGCTATTGCCGGAAAAAAAATGAGCTAAAACCTGAGCAGAAGATATCGTCAAAGAGGCTTGGTAGTAACATCAGCAGCTATGTTGGGAAACGTTCACTGTTGATTGTGGAACACTAAAATCTCATTACTTCATTATGAAGATTTCTGGAGGTCTTGACAGTCAAACATTGCTTAACTTTTCAGTCTCTCGGCTCGTTATTGTCTATAACAGCAATATTGCGAAAACGTCAATCAGCAACCGTTATAAAATATTCACCAAGAACTTCAGCTATATCGGTATTTGAGGCGAATCACAGTTATTGTCCAACATAATACGAAGAATCGCATTCACTTTTATACTCCTGAGTACAAAATAGTTTGTCAACTGTGGAGGTACACGCCCCGTACACGAAGTATACTATGTCACGTTAAGTAGATTCAGAAAAACTAGTCTGCACGGAATAGGACAATTACTGATTTTTTGTCGATTTGAGTAAAACGTCTTCCTGTTACATTTCTAGTTGAGAATGCACTGTATATAGCGGGTTTGAAATAGAAGAAAAAAGCTGCTCTTCTATATATAAAACAGAACTCGATATGAATAATTGACAAATTGGCAAAACTGAAAACTAAAAAGATTAGCTTATATTGACAATTTGAGTTGGCTAAGGCGACCAATAATAAATTAAAAATCGGTTTATTTAGTCGATCTGACTCAGTCAACAATACAATACAATTGTTTATCAGCAGCATCTGTTGAATCAATTTGTAGTCTGTCATAGATCACGTTGAGATTGCAAATCCGGAAGGTTTTTCAGGCCTTTTTGCTTTAAGTCGAATCGGCGATAAAGCAGATTTTCCCCCTTCAAACGCTAGTAATACATCATTTTGGCTTTACAAAGGTATTAGTTCCTTTTAACCTAAAAGCATTCAACATGAGAAGACGTATACCGGATTCATTATTAAGAAGAACTTCAAGTGGTTGATAGACGGCACTAGGAACACGCTTTTTAGGGCCCCGTTATATCGATCTTCTACCAAATGTTGCAGCTACGCTCCTTTTGTGAAATAACATTTTTTAAATGCCATAACACTAAATAGTACATCTGGACAGACCAGTTAGTTTAGGAAAACAATTGCTTCATGAGAAAACAAATAATTAAAGTCGAGATCTGTCCCTAAAGAACAAAATATTGCAATCCATAATACTTTGTAAAAAAAAACTGGGTTCTTTATACAAACTAAAAAATGACGGTGAGCAAAAAATGATGGCATAATTTAAAAAAAAAACGAGACAAAATAACCGTTAAACCGTTTTGTGCAAGTAGAAAAATAAGCAGCTTGAACTTTCAATTGTTTCTCAGAACTAGGACTTATATTACACCAGAAACTAAGAAAAAACAACAAATTAACAAAAACAAATTCTGATATCAAACACGAAACAAACATAATAAAAGGCTGTTCGCGGCTTTGAAACTGCTTTGGTTATTAAATTACGTTTTAAACAATGAAGTCGTTTAACACAATTTTTAATCGGTGAATTATTACAACAAGTTAAATAAATGTTGCTGAGAGTAACCAGTGAAATTGGTTATTATTTGTTACCAACCAAATTTTGATGGAAAAATTGAATTTACGTCTCAAAAAATGTTTAACCGGAAAGAGGTGTATAGTTAACAAAAAATTAAAACAATATTCATGAAAAAGGCAACTTTACGGAACTTGTATGGCGGCAAACATAAAAAACATATTCAGAAATTGTTGCTATTCCGGCCGATATTTTCCCTCAAACTTAGAATATAGTGATGTGATTGATCATTTAACTACGACGATCAATAGGCTACTGTGAAATGCAGTATTCACTGTCACAAAACAGGCCAATCAATACTAGAAAACTATATGAAACAAATTTCAAATAATAACAAAAGTTTAACAAATTCAGATAATCAGAAAACATCAGTTACTGACTTGATCAAGAATTAACAAAAAGTTATTATCAATATTATTTGTGATTTGCTAATGGCCTGCGCCGTTTGGCCCTACCATTGTTACCAACTCCTATGTTATCATTCAGGCAATCTTTAATTTCATCAGGTTGCTTCGCTGTTGTTGACACAGTGTCTTTCACATACTGAATATCCCGTCTCGCATCTTTTCTATTAGGTTCAGCTTCAACGGGTGTGGGCGGAAAATCCAGGGACCAAAAATGTTTGGGTGTTTTTGGTGGAGTATAATGAACTCTGTGTCGTGAACAACCGTCAATTCGTTTTGCAATTTCATCTTCACCCAAACCCGCAGATCGATAATACTCTTCGCAGTCTTTGCACGATTTTCCCGTCATTTGCTGTCGCGCAGCTTGATCTCGGACGACCTTATTAAACTTGAACTTCGGCTTTTCGACATCCTCGGATGGTATGACGTCATAACTGTCCTGGAGAACAACAACACTTTGGTCCAGTACCTCACGAGCCGATTTTGCTTTATTTTCTTGCTTTTCAACAAATTTGGACTCCACTTTTTTGCCTTTTGAAGCAGTTTTCTTCGGGACCAGTTTCAACTTGCTCTGCCCATCGGGGTAAAAACTTTTGGTGTATGTTATCTTAGCAGCACGAGGTCGTATACCATGCACTTTATTGGACTGCTTGGGTTTAGATTTCTCCCCGCTGGTCTTTAAAACTTCACATGGCTGGCTAAACAATGTTTGCTCTTCTACAATGATAGGAGAATTATCTGGGCTTCTATTTGCGTTTTTTATTGCTACAATTTCTTTAGAATTTGCTTCAACGGGCGAAACTTGAAGCGACACACTTTCGCCAATTTTTGTACGATCAATAATTTGAGTTGAGCAGACTTTTTTACCTGAATTTAGAATACTCGAATTTACAACCTCTGGTCCAAAAAACATACTGTCCAATTCAGTTTCATTGCCATGGTGACAAAAATCAGGAACATCAAGCGGATCCATTGCAAACGTGTCTGGTATAATATTAGTTTTCTCAGTCGCTGACGTCAGAACCAGCCTTCGCTTGCTTCGAGGTGACGGCGTATCAGAAACTATAACTTGCGCCTTACTCGCTGAAAGCGTTTTTCTAGAGGAGTTACAGAGAAGTTCTTTTGTGCTTTTATCATGAGACAGGGATTCCTGTTGAGATTGAAACGTTTGAAGTGAATTCAAAGCAGGCGATTTGTTTGAAACATTCGGAGCTCCACGTGATCGACTTATAATCGGACTTGGAACACCATCACCCTCGTCTGAACTCGTTTCATCATCTATTTTATCATCATTATGTTTTACTTGAGAAATTTTAATTTTTTCTATGGTATCAATTTTATTCGATTTGAAATTATTGTCATTCTTTATGGAATCAATTTCATTCTCTTTAAAATTATTGTCATCATCTTCAACTTTTTGATACTTTGAATTAAGTGCAGAGGCTCTGAGTTCATCGCTAGAGCGTTTTTGCGATCGTTTGAACTCAAATTTTCTCTCAACAGGGGTTTCAGTTTTTGTTCCTTGAATATCTCCTGAACAGGGTTTATTAGCACTTTCTGTCACGTTTACGGAACTCTCTATAACATTCAAGGAGCCAGTGAGAACAGTTTCATTCTCGACAGACTTGCCTAGTTTATTCAAGCTTTTAGTCGAGTCCAATATTGATTTGCTTATTCGTCCAGCACCTGATTTGAAATCCGTTTTTGTAGCGCTGCTTCCTATAGGCGTCGAATGATTTTCCTTTCTCACGTGAAAACTCAATTTTGATTTGTCAAAACTAGATCTTCTTTTATCGTTTAAACCTAAGTCTTCTTCAGTATGGCAAGTTTCGGGTATTGAAATCTGATTTTTGTCATCTTGTGGGCTTGTTTGACCAATCACAGTGCGAGATTTCTCAGGGCCATGACTTAAAAATTTCAAGTCTTTGAACAAAATTTTCTTTCCGTTCAAAGCTAAGCTGCTCAACTTTTTAGGAGTTCGTTTGGCGGGTGACTTTTCAGCAATCGAACATTCAGTAATTGACGTTTCGATTCGCTTAGTGTCACTAGTTTGAAGTTCTTTAACAGAATTCGAACTTGACTTACATTGACATTCTGAACGTCTGCGGGTCGTCTCTTTCGTCAGCCGTTCGAGTTCGTTTTTACATTTGACATATTTAATACTGAGTGAATCTTTATCTGATTGTGTTTTCTCCAACCTTTCAGCCAATTGCGATATTTGCTTTTCGTACTGTGACTTCAAATTCGTAATTGACTCACCCAACCCTCTGAGATACAGGGAGATTTGAACGTGAACATCTGTTGGATCGTGATTACTCTCGGCTGCCATAATTACAATTTCACAAATAGTTAACCATAGGTGAAAACCTGAAAGACACTTTCTCCCTTAGTAATAACAAATTTTATTAAAATGCAACCCTAAAAAATGATGTAATTAACAACCATTAAACCAATTTTCTTAAAATCTTGTAAAAAGCCAAAAACAATACATTGAAATGAGTACTTTGGTATGAGTACTTCAGCCTCATTAGTGTTGGGGGAGTACTTTGGTATGAAACGCTGATATATTTTACTGGTTCATAACTGTTTCAATATAGTGAACCACTTTTAGCTCCAACAAATTTGGATTGGAATGTGATCCTCCTGGAAAAAATACAAGTTTGAAAAAGTCTCGTTTTCTAAAATCTTTGGAGAAAATGGAATTAATTGAGTTAGCGAGTAAGGCAGCGACTCGTGAGAAAATTAGTGTCCACCTCCCCGAGTACGTTATGCACTCCACAGTTACAGAACACATGCTATTGCATAGTAAATCATCACGTAAAAATCGTCAGACGAGTCATAGTAAAAAAATGAATGAACAAGTCGAACCACCGGCCAACCCAGCGAAATAATGATCGAGGAAAAAAGCGAAAAGATCAAACAAAAAATTTGCACTAAAAAGATACGCATGTCTGCAATAATTTCATTAAACTCGGGTCCCGAACAAATATAATCTTCTGATAAAAATGTCCAATTGATGTTACTTTATTTAAAAATATAGCTGAACCACTCTGTTTAATTTTAAAACAAATTTCAGAAAACTGATCAAATGTTCTAGAAATAAATATTGAAACAAAAATTCAATCGGATAAACTGACTGAGTAGAATTGGCAGTGAAGCAGCTTGAACGAACAATTCTAGACAGTTGCAAAAAATTTAAGAAAAATGTGCTGCAGACATCATGAAAGCGTTTTAAAAAAAAATAGAAAAAAAAGTTACGGACATTCATTTTTTCACTCTTCGATTATGATGGAAACACAGTCTTGGAGTAACAAAATATCTTCCTCCGAAAACAATTGTTGCGAGGCAAAGATTTCAGAAGGGGGCAGAGGCTAGAAAAAACTTTCATGGTGCAAAAATTTCTGACTGTGGAGGGGTAGGAGTCCTTGAACTCTGGGATGAGTCTGGGATATGAAACTCTACACTACACGATATATGTGTGACATCGCTTACAATCGGTTTTATTTTAGCAACAGGAGTAAAAACAGAATTAAAAAGAGTCAAGCATGAAAAAAGTTTCCCAAAAAGTGAAATCGAAAGCCAAGTGAAAATCTTGCATCAAATTTGACATCAAAAGTGCTTCGAATTTGTTCCAGAAAAATTTAATAAAACTACAATGAGCTACCTGAGTCACAACTTGAAATTGCGTCATTGCACCAAAAAGACTTTAATTTCTTAATTGCAAAAAAAAGATTAGATTCAATCTGTTAAATATTGGAAAAATATGGCAGACTGTAATAAAATAGTTGCAATGACTTCAAAGACCTGTAGTCTCAAAATTCTGAAATCTTAAATTAACTTGACATGAGTACTGAAAAATTGCCTTCCAGTAACTTCGAATTAGAGAACATTTAAATCATCCTATCCTAGGAGGCAAAAAATCAATGAAAGAGGGCGAAAGCAGAACAAAAAACAACAGGACAAGTCCTCAACTACAATCCGAAGGATTGAACTACTAAAAACCAGGCTGTCAGCCTCTGTAGAGGAACAACTTTCAATAATAATCATAATGAAAAAAAAACAAACACAAACAGAAAAATTATTAATTCACTTATTTTTTGAAAAGTTTTCTCTGAGAAAAAAATTGCTGATTCATTCATTAAAACGATTAAGAAGATATTACACATCGTTTACGCAACACAAACATAGACGGTCAAACCCTACTCTTGTAGGAAACAAATTAAAGACAACGGAGACATTCGATTTGCACCAACCTCTTGCGCCAAACAAGTAGTTAGAAATAAGAAAACTGTTGAAAACTGTTGAAATACGTAACTTCCAATCTTCAGACCATTAAAAACTCCTAATTAGAAAGCGACCGAAAAAATTACAGGTACTAAAAAATGGATGATGACAAAAAAATAAATGAAGGCAGCGAGACAAGCTCTCTGAAATCTGAATATCATTTTGAATGAACACTTCAAAAAAATGAGCTGCAAACTGGAAACATGAAAAATATTCAATTGAACGAATTTAAATATATTCATTGATTTATATTCATAGAGTTGAAAATTAACTAAAAATATTCAGTAAATATAATTAAGCCTCAGTGGAGAACCAATAAATTGTCATTGACGAGGCTATGTGAGGGGACAACAAAAAAATCTACAAATCTGTAAAACTCACTGGTACATTGAATTAGCGAACAGCTTCAATTATTCCACATTCGAGGACCATTGCAAACTGACATTAATTAAGCTAAGAAACAAGATAAAAAATTGAATAAGACTTAAAAAATCATTTTTTTCCGAAAGTAAGTTCAGACATAGTTAGAATATTTACATATTAATTGAGATTATCAAACAACGTATTTTACGCCTCTTTCAAGAGCCAATGCGAAAAGCCATTCACGAGACTGAGAAACGCGACAACAGAATAAGAACTGCAAAGCTAGAGACACTGTTTCTCTATTAGAAAACAAGGTCTAGGACATATAAACAGTTAACTGCTCTTCGATGAATTAAAAAAAAACCTCTCAACATTATTAAAACACTTGAACGAACCGTTGAAATCTTTAGGGAAAAAATCAATAGAAAAAATTGCAAACAGCAGTCAATATGCCGCAAGAGAAAAAATTTTATGGAAAATCTTTTCTAATTTCTCAATTCACTTTAAAAGGAGTTCGACAAAATATTACGTCTTTCAAACCTCGTTTTTGCACTCCCTTTACCAATCTTAGATCACAACTCTGATCTGACTTCTCAGAGACAACAAAGGGTCGAAAAAAGTGATAAATGATCTTAAAGTATGACTTTGACCGCCGATAATTATAAAATTCATAGAAGAATTCTACTAAATCAAACACTCTGATTCTGTCCAATCAATGCGCTGTTGCACAAAATACACAGCGAAAAAAGAATAAATACGAAATCTGATCACCTTTCGTTTTTTACAAAACTTTTTAGAGTGGTTTCTAAGCTGTGAAAATTGAACATCCCCCAAAAAACTTCTAACTTCTGATTTGATGTTTTTTCATTAAACAACTACAAACGTGTTCGAATAAACAATAAATAATAAAGCAAAAAAATGTGTTTCAGAACACTTAAGTACTAGATTTCATTGAAAAAAATTCATTGGCATGCCAAACATACTAGTCAAAAGTCTCCTGTTTAGTGAAACAACTCCAGACAATTTCACAAAAACAATGAGCAAAAACTTTTGAAACAGCTGCCACATTGCCCAAAAAAGCCACAACAGCTTCGTAGATCTGCTGTCTGAAAAAGATAGTAAAATAAACAGACCAAAAGTGAGACGGTATATTTTGATTAAGAATCTGCATAACATTGTTTATTCTCATACGAATGAACAAAAAATCTCCCTCCAATCAGAACAAAAAAAAGACGTCACAAACACAATTCAGTTGAACTTGCATGATCAAACAACAAAAAGCAGAATTGAAACGATTGTGACTAGCACTCACTTGACCTTATGTCATTGAATTAAAGCAAAGAGAAGTCAGTTTCAGATTGAGGAAGACATTTTTGAAAGTGAGGTAAGTCACGTGTGATCGAAAATTAAATCACGTGAATGGACAAAAATTAGCTCACCTAAGAGTGGAAAATGACGTCACGCTTGCAATTCACTTAAAATTGCAAGAGCAGACAACAAAAACAGATTGGAAGCGATTGTGACGTCATATGGCTTTAACAAAAAACTGGACGACGAAATAAAAAACAAGAAGGCCAATAATAATTAAAAATACGAAATATTAAAAATAATAATTAAAAATACGCGGCAATTAAAAATACGAAACCAGAAAAAACAGGGAGAACAGATAAAAACTACCAAAATCAATCCCAAATTGGAATTTATTCTATCATTTTTCTGTAACAAAAACATAGCTTACAGATTGCCAGAAAATAGCCGCGGAAGCTTTGTAGATCTACAGTCTCGAATAGATAAAAAAAAGGACCAAAAAGAAATTTCTTCTGTTCATTAAAGACAGAGATGTTATATTTTTGATTGAGAAAGTTCAACAAATTGCTGCTTCTATCAGCCGCTCTCAAACAAACTTCAATTAGTGTGACACGCACTCAATTGACTATCTCCTCGAACTAAAGTGAAGAGAAGCCAGTTTCAGAGTGTGGAAGTCAATTTTGTGAGGAGGTCAAGTGAGGCAAGGCACGAGTGACCGAAAACTTAATCAGGCAAATGGACAAAAAATTCGCTCTATTGAGAGAAGAAAATGGCGTCACACAAGCAATTCATTTAAAATTGCATGAACGAATGAACAAAAAACCTTGAAGAGATTGTGATATAAAATGGTCGTAACAGAAATGTTGACGATGAAATAAAAAAACGATAGAAGGCCGACAATAGCCCGTTATCGCTTTGCAGCTATTAAACAGCAAAAAATTGATTCCATTCAAAATAAAAGGACAACTTAACTACCAGAAAAACTACCTGCAGACACGAAACCCGATAATTTCCAGAAAAATAAAAAAACAGAAAAACAAAAGGCATGAAAAATGGCAAAATGCCAACAAATAGGCCACAATTTTAAATAAGCACTCAAAAGGAAAAGAAATCTTCCCGAGCGTACAATCATTTGCCTAAATGTTTAAGAAAACTCATTTGGGATAAGAAGTGAAAATGAAAAACTGCTTTCAAAATAAGCAAAAAAATTCTCGTCCAGCTAAAACTTTGTGATCTCTTCTTGGTCTCTCTCAAAACATCAAAACATTGTAGGAACAAATACCACCCTAAAATTTTTCATTGCACTTCAGTTTTGTTCAGCAGATTGGTCCAAACAATTGAGGATTTTCAATTGGAGCATTTGACTTAACATCCTGTGAAAAGAAAAGACGGCGATTAAAAAAAAGCAGACAGACGACTTCCGGAAACGAATTGAAGTGGAAAACTGACCAACATCACGTGCATGATGAAGCTCCTAAAATGAAACATTTTGAACGAGTAAAGGAGAAAAATTGACATAAGAAAAAAATCCAACAACAAAAACTGAGAAAGCATCTGATAAAAATTTTTTAAAGGTACGGAATCCAAACCAACTATGACCATGAACTTAAATATATATTTACTTTTCATTAATCAAACGTTCACTAGTTTACTTCTCAACAATCAATCTTTATAATTTCTTCTGTGGAATCATTCACCCATTATAATATCGGCCAGAGATACATAGAATAAATAAAAAAGCACAGAAAATAAAAAAAATAGATAGTTGCATCATTTTTTTTTTCAGTGAAGCATACCCAATTTTCTTCGGCGATTTTTGTTCAACTTCCTTTAACAAAAACAACTCTATTAAATCTATTAATAATATTAAATGGAAGGACGACCATAACTAATAGAACAACCAATGTCAACCACCGAACTCCACAAATAGGATAAAAAAATTTGTAGAAGAACACTTTGAATTTACGGTTTAAAAAACAGCAAAAAAGCCGAAATTTAGCTTCAGATAGTCAACGACGGTTCCAAACTCACTATTATGATAATTGAGGCAAACATCTTTTAAGCAAACACAATTAAATTGAAAAAAACTCCAATAGGCTAAAATTTTTTTATGACAAAGAATTTTACACTAGATTTAAATAAAAGACTACAAAACGAAATTCACTGAAGAAAACTATAAGCCGATCTAAGTTTCAAAAGGACACCACACTGAGCTGAACAACACTAATTTTAAAACATCTTACATATGTACGACTCTAGATCTAGCTAAAATCTCTTCTTAATTGATAAAAAAACTACCAGCGACATTAACTTAGTCAAATCAATAAGTTTCTGAAATGTGATCGTGCATATTAGTCTTGCAAAGTCCACCAAAGAGAACCACCATTGGAAGCTGAAAAGCCACGAATTTGAAATCCGATCGCCAATAGACGGTCAATGACAACTTTTGGATTAAGACGCGACTGGTAGCAGTTTCCAATTTTAAGTAACTCTGCTTGTAGGTATTGCATCAGATCAGGGTCATCCACCTGATTAGTGCCACAAGTAGTATTGCAATCATTTCTATATATTTCACGTGTATTGCTCACAATGACTATCACTGTAGACTGCTTTCGTTTTGAAAACCACCTCTGCGCGAAGTCATCAGCTGACTTGTGCTTGATTTCAACATTGGTGTTAGTCGACATTTTCAACCAAAATGATACTCTGAAAACTCAATAACAACGCTCGAAAATGAGAACGAAATAACGACAAAGTCTAACCAACTTGGAACCTAAATTCGGCAATTGGGTGATCCATAACTCTTCAAAAAAGAATTGAGCGCCTTCAAAACTGACAAACTACGTCGTACACACAATGTATTCGGGGGAATCAATATAATAATGTGCAATTAAAAAATTGCTTAAATCTTTAAACATTTATTAAGACTGTCCTTTTCTCCAGATTACATCGTTAAATTTTCTACGTATTCTGGAATGGTAAACATATCTTGATGAACCCAGATAGGGTCGCACTGCACTCAGCCACCACAATGCACTAAAAATTTTCCGCCACCTCAGTGCACTAGAAATTGGATATTTCGATAAATGTTAAGAAGCTTTCGGAAATTCTAACTGAGAGAACCGCTAACTATTTTTCATAACAAATAATATAAAATTTGTTCCGAAATTTACAAATATTGCATTTCCTGTCGTGGTGATAATTAATTTTCAAACAGTGAGAGTATCAAATCTCATAATTCAGAAATAACAGGAAAACGGTGGATTGAAAAATAATTTTAATTTTTTTGGCTTCTTTTTAGAAAATGATGAGTCTTAATTTTTATTTCAAAATGCTTTGGATTCTTTGAAAAATATCTTGGCATAAAATACAGCAAAGACATACAATATAGCATATATGCGAAAATTTTTTTAAAAACCCAGTTTTCCTGATATCTTCTTAACCAACAAAGAGATCCTCTTTTTTGCTCAAAAAGTGTTCTTCTGAAATACGTTTTAAAAGTGAAAATTTTTACAATTAGAGATTTAAAACATTGGATTATATTACTGTCTTTTCTATTTTACAATTCACAGAAATCTGATTGTATAGGGATCTTTGCATTTTTCATGGCTCTAAGAGCAATACGGGCGATGTATTATTCAAAACTAATTACTCTTTTGAGACGATACAATGTCTAATGTTACAAGGGAAAAAGAATCGATACTTATTCAGTGTTAGCTTATAATTTTATAGCCAAAATGGTGCTTCTTTACAAATATTAATAACAAATTGTCCGCATGGATCAATTCTGACCACTTTAAGCAGTCATAAGACTTTTTTTACATGCAACTTTAGATATTTCTCTTGTCTTTTTACCGTTTTTTGAGGAGTATTTTGGTTTTCGGCTCCAATTAGCACTTCTGCGGTTTAATGGTATTTTGAATTTTCATGGCCAAAACAATACGTTATTCAATCTCCGCGAATTGTTGAGATCTCACAACTTGCAGTAAAAATTGTAAAAAAAAATTGAATCTGCTAATTGTTTTCTTTTGCTGTTCCTCGGTTTTCTCCTACACGTGTTATTTTTCTTGTATTGAATATCCTTTATTGAACTAAATATCAAACGGTCTGCTGAGAGTAAGGGCTCGGAGTCAAAACTAAAACTCCATTTTTTTCGAAACTGAATTTTAAAGTGGAATTGCTTGGGTCAGATAAATGGCCGGAGCCTAAATCAAGCCTTACCTCAAGTCGGTGACAGAGCCTTCATGCTTTTCTAAGATATATGATGCAATCATTTTTCAATTTTCTGATGTCTAATTGTAGTAATTTTGATCACGTTTGGGGCGTGAAATTTATTGTGACTGCTTTTGAAGCAGAGTGAGAAAATGATGTCCAAAAAAACCGTGCTAAAAATTTATCGTGATTAGTTACTTTTGCCATGCCAAAATGCAAAAATATTGTCATGCCTAACAAAATTTTGTCTACTTCTTTAATCTTGAGTTTTTTGCAATCGGTTTTTGAAGATCGTTCCTAGGTAATTCGAAGTATAAAGGTTGGTTTTCATTGTTAGCAATCGATTTCGAAAACAAACATAACCGACTAACGTCGGGCAAATTGCTCTCAAACCACTGGCGAGCAGTTGGCTTCGTCAGTAGCTAGCCACGGTTTAGTGAGGCCACCTTTAGCTTGATTCGACTCTGCAAATTTTAGTTTTTAGCCTTGTTAGTGAATAAGTAAAAAAACTGATATTTTAAAAATTTGCAAAAAAATGCAAAATTTTAAAAACTTCCAGATTTCGCATTAAAACATTTAAAATTATTTTTTGTCTTTGGATTATGTCAATTAACCCATCTGCAAGACTTGAAAAGATTCTTGGGCCAGTAATGATCGTTAAACTCAGAAAAGGACAAAAAAATCAAAAATTTTGAAAACAATCGCAAATTTTAACAAATCTTGCTCAAATTCAAGATATTAAAATCTTCAGAAAACCATTTCAATGTCTCAAGAGACTATCCAGTATCACTAATTCAAGCTTTAAATAGTTTCACTGGCTCATAAAGATCCGTAAACTTGAAACATGATAATAATTTTCCGAAAAAATGGAAAAAAAATTATCAAAAAATTGCTAAAGCTGAATTCATTAAAATATTGATAACCAAATCATTAGCTCTACAAACTATGCAGCATTTTGTTATCAAACATTGGAGGAGTTCTCTAGGACCATGGCGCCGGAAAAATGATAAAAAATTCAAAAAGATTCAAAAAAACTTAAAATTGCGAATATTTTTTAAAAATTTCTGATAAAAAAATCTTGAGAAACATTCCATTACATCTAGAAGCTATGCAGTAAAATATAATAAAACGCTAGAGATGGTTATGTGGCTCTTGAGGCTGAGGAACCTAAAAAATGACAACTTCAGAAAACTTGAAAAAAAAACTGCAAGTTGCCTAAAGAAACTGCTAAAAATTGTGGTAGTAAAAGTTGAAAACTAATTCAAGGCCAAAAAACATTTTCCAGTAAATTATTATCAAATCCTAACGGAGATTTTTTGTTCGGCTAAAAAACCTGAATAATGACAAATGTAAAAAAATGCAAGTTTTGTAAAAAAAAAAATGCTAGAATTCGTGTTGTTGAAACCATGAAGAACATTTCATGACGTTCAGAAATTATACAGTAACCTATCGCCAAACCCTAGAGGCGGCTCCTTCTTGGCTCTTGAGGCTGGAAAACCTAAAAACCAACAAAAATTTTCCTAAATCTTGAAAAAAATGCAAGTTTTGTCAAAAAAATTGCTAAAATTTGTCATATTAAAAAATCGAAAGCTATTTCATGGCAAATAAAAACTTTTCAGTTACTTATTATCCTAACCTGAAAGACGTTTTCTGGCCCCTGCGTCTGAAAAGACGTAAAAACCAAAAAATAACAAATTGAAAAATTTGCACGTTTTGTCAAAAAAGTGTAAAATTCGTGATGTTAAAATGTTAAAACCATTCAACTACCAATAGAAACTATGCAGTTAGCTTTTTTAAAACACTAGAGGAGGCTCCTTGACTCCTAGGGCCGAAATTAGTATAAAATTGTATAAAATTGCGTGTTTTTAGTATAAAATTAGTATAAAATTGCGTGTTTTTAGCGATCGGTTGTTCGTCAGTAGCCACAGTGGGGTGGGGGGCTGATGGAGAGAAAGGGGGGTTGGTAGCAGTGGGGTGGGGGGGGGGGGCAACAGCGCGGTGAGGGGGTGGAGGCAATAGTGGGGGGGGGGTCAACAGTGGGGGAAGTCTTCAACCTCTAAGAACCGCCATTCACACCATAAGTACCTAAGTATAAGTCTCCAAAACAGTTTGAGCTGAAACAGAACTGAAAGGCTCTAGGAGCACTTAATGCCGATGGGCGCTACCTGTTTATCCCGTTTTTGAGGACGAAAATCAAAAGCCTCAGACGAAAATTGGTCAAGCGAAAAATCGCATAAAAAAGACCGACAGGACTAATATAATTGCTACTAACTTCGTTTGAGAGCAATTAATAAATTTAGATCATAAATCACTATTAGGTCATTCGGTTTTCTGATAGTGTTTCATTCAAATCGCTGTTTTATTTCTTCGATGCTAGTTACCAATTAAGTTTTGATGATAATCCCACCACAAAAAACTTCGAAAACAATACAATTTTCTAGAACATTCAGAAATTTTCCATTTTTCTGTTTCATAAGGCTTTTAGAGAGCAAGAAAATCTTTTCTCCGTGTTTATGTTGCTCACAAATTTCAAAAATTTTCCTGAGTCTTCAATTTTTGTGAAATATTTCTTTTCCATTCAAATTCGATTCCTGATGTGGTTACTGTTTGTTGCGCATTTAGGAAAAGAACAAGCTTCTTAATAACTTGGTTCCTTAGTGATTCAAGTCTCAAGCTTTGATTTTTCAGAAACTGAGCACGTTAACATTTTTATAAAGCCGCGACTTTACGAAAATATCTCAATTCTTGTATTCCATTTGTGTCTATGATGCGGCCTATTTTAAAATCATAAGGAGTATTTTTGTTAGTATTTTTGGCTCCGTAAGAAGTCATCCCTAGTTGACTCCAGTAAGCAATAGTTTAATTTTTAGTTTGAACCAAACGAGAAGAAGCTGAGTATAACATTAAATATCTACAATCCAACTCCACATGCGCTTCAAGGTCTTCTTAGAGCTGACTGATATTGAAAACAAAATCTGTGTACAAATTTTACTGAATCGCCCTTCACAGAGTGAAATTGTCTCCTTAAAACAGTTTCGGTGAATCGCATTCTTAGAGCCCCGTTTTTGAGGACAAAAAGCTAAAAGGTTCAGACGAAAAATCGGATTCAAAAGATACTAAAAAAGACCCAGGACTAATATATTTGCTACAAACTTTGTTTGAGAAGAATTAATAACAACGTGAAGAGCCAATATCGATCGGGAAATTGTACAAAAAAGAAACTAGAGACTACAAAACTCAATTCTGCACAATAATCAAGGCTATTCAAATAACTCAAACAGAAACAATAAATAAAAGCATTTTTGTTTTAGAAGGGGTTAAATTGATGCTGCTGAGTGTAAAACTGTTTAACTTTTTCCACCCAAACAGCCCAATAGGCATTACAATCTTTCCCTAAAACAACATGAGCGTCAGGTGGACTTTCGTCATGTTGATACAAATACACCAACGCAAATCCGTCCAATGGCTTATCGAACATTCTAGAATAATTGATAGCACCCAAATACGCAACTCCCTGCAATAGCTCAGATAAATGACAGTCATTTATTCCTAATCGTCTTCTATTCGGGTTGTCTGGAATTTTCCAATCGGCTACAAGTCGCAAGCCGGAAACCTCCATTACGCAATCGATTTTTTCCCCTATAGCCTAATAAGGAATGAGCTACCGGATGTTCACAGTGGCTTATTTCAGTAATGTTTGTATTTATTTGCTTAAATTGACTCAGGACATTTTTCTGTCGCTGTTCCAAGCTGCCTACGTCACCGGTTTCAAATTCATTTTCAACACAAGCTTTGATCAGTGCATGACAAGTTGATGAAAAAGATTTCATATCTTCTGAGTAATCGTAGAATTCTTTTTCGCCTCCCAACTCAATAATTTTTCTCTTCTTCCATTTTTCCAAACTTGCAACTTCCTGAGGGCTCCTCGTTTGACTCAGGATTGTAGTTACAGCCGAAGGTTTTCCGGGTGATACTTCAAAGGGGACTGTTTCATTTTCTTTTGATGAAAAGAGCCATATATAATTGATGTTCTGACATTTTTATAATGATAAACATAAAGTAGACTTTACAAAATATTCAAGGAAACAAAATTTTCAATTTTCATCCCTTCTGGGACAAAATACCTAGAATTGAAAATTCTCACGTTGAAATTATAACAACAGTCGGATCTATTCTGTTTCGGCCTCCAGTGTTTTTTAGGCCCCCCCCCCCCCCCCCCCCCCAGTTACAAATTATATGTTGTTATATAGCACATTACTATGTAAAAAATAGCATGTGCGCCTGTGGGGGCGTAAAAAATATAAGCCCACTAAACTGGGGGGGGGGGGGGGGGCAAAACAGAATAGATCCCAACAATAGTTAGTCATTTTAATTGCAATGGTTACTTTAACCTGCCACTAGCACTAGGTAATGCCAAATATTACAATACAGATTCATAATGAGCATTACTTTAATTGGATTTTCACCGTATTATTTGCAACCCCTAAGCGCACGTGCTATTTTTTTTATTTTTTAACATAGTAACGTGCTATATAACAACATATAATTTGTAACTGGGGGGTCAAAAAAACACTGTGGGGGCGAAACAGAATAGATCCGATTTTCTGTAATAGCGCACGTATTCGGCAACTGGGGGATGAAAAACAGTTTCTTTTATGACAAAGAAGAAGCAGATAACGGAAACAGGTCCCTTTAAATAATTCATTAGTGTTTTGTTTTGATCTCGATCTGATATTTGAAGTTTTGGGACTGGAATCTGGTTCCGGGGGTGACAAGGGGAACTGTTTGATGACTTTTGCAACTTCGGGTGCTTTTGGGAGTGTCCAGGCGCATCTTCGACAAAGAGTAGAGACAATCTCAACTGACAACATTCAAGCTGAATCTGAAATACACGAAAGACATTCTGAATTGAATGTTTTAGAATTTTTTGTGTCTATAATACGATCTACAAAAAGGTATAGCGCATATTAAATAATCTCTGATTCAAGTCTTAAATTTAATTGTATCATGGCTATTAGTTGGGTATTAAACCATCTATTTGATTTGTTTCTTTAGCTCAAAAAGAGTTCGCATCATGACCGAATGAATCGCTGAGTATATTGGAGAAAATATTCTCCTCCTGTTCACACCATTTTTCACTACTAGTTGTCAAACTGCTAAAACCAACCCGTCTTCGATCAATCTTTGCGGTATGCACACGAATAGAGATAAAAATATCTAGGAACTAAAGAATTAAAAGCAAGTCAGAGAAAATTCAACACTGATTGTTCGAACTTGACATAATTTGATTGCACAAATCACGATTTGCTCAGCTACATTGTTTCATTGGATATATTAAATTAATGCTTTTCGGCTCTTTAAAGTTTCCAGCAATTTGGTAAGCAAAAATTGAACTACTCATTTTTCGCGGTGTCAATCATTTTTCATTAGTTGTTACCAAGGTCGTCGCTCATTCGTTCGAGAAATTTTGCCTAACAAAACATCAATGAACTATTCTCGAAAAATTAGTTATTTTGGCATTTTTCTCTTGTACGAGTACGGTGACTCTATTTTTGCTTCTTTATTTGCTCCGGCTTTCCACCTCAAAAAAAAACTAATTTCAAATCATTTTCCCGGAACTTGATACCTGGATGAGGTAATCTGAAACATTTGCAGAAAAGAAGTTGCTCCTTCTCGGGTAAATTAGGTGAAAAAAATGTGGGAAACACAGAGCTTACGAGTGTTCTTGAGAAGCTACAGGCTGCACGTGACTTGATGCAAATTTTGATTGACTCTTCAAAAAAGAAAAAAACGCTGATCAATATTAATTTTCGAAGTAAAAAAAATACGGTTACCTTAAATTATCAGATTTCAACTAGCATACCCAACTAATACTAGCTAAAAGTGTGAATTCAACAAAAATTTGATTAAAATAGAAAGTGACAATTTTTGCGGCAAAACTTTTCATGGGTTGAATCTTTCACTGTTTGATTTTACTCTGAGACAATGCGGCTCGGTAATGAGCAATCGCACATAAAGTTCCGACCCCGCTCATCCACAATTTTGGCAGAATTGTCTACCAAATGAGGAACAGATAGAAAACCCCAAATTCAAGAATTTTTCAAAAAAAATGGTGTATGAACAAAAAGATAGCCTCCAAAGCAAATAACTCAGTGGAGTAAAAAATGATGCACTAGATTCGTGAGATATTCCAATATTAAAAAAGCGAGTCAAGACGAACAGCAAAATCAAACAACAACAACAACAACAACAACAAACATTAATTACATCAAAAAATTACATCCGTTTTAAAAAACAAAACTTAATAACAAAGTCAAAATAGCGTCCGATAAAACTGAAACTAAACGAAATAACTTATAATTCACCAGAAAAGATATGGGACCAGTCCATAATGAGGCTTGGTAACAATTAGACAATAAAGAACAAAAACACAAAACACAGAAATCTATTAAAATATCCCATAGGTTTACAATTACCAGTGTTTCTTGATATGGGAGTTGAGAACTATCGGTATTCAATTTTAAAGTGGTTACAAAAAGAACAACAAATAGACAACAAACAAAAAATCAGTTAAACTTTGCCAGAAAACGCTTTTGACGCCGTAAAGCCATATTTGGCCGTCAAAATATGTTCAATTAGACCTTCCTTCTCAAACACCGATAATGTATTATGTGGCATCTCATTAACAAAACCAGGTAACAAGCAGAGAAAAAAGAAAAAAGGCAAAATTAGTTAATACTTATTTCTTTTTCGAAAATAAATTATTTCCAGAGACATGAGAGCCATTAATTACAAAACCAAATAATAAGGTTCGTCTACTCTTCCAAAGGAAGTCAGTGAGACCTGCAATTACCCAAAATATATCTTACGTCGACAAAAAGAACGTAAAATATTACAAAAATCAAAAATTAATTACCTTTTTTTATGAAAAACCCGTGTCGAAGCCAGTAGTCATAACAAATTCTTTAAAAACATTATGTTTTGTGACACCAATCCATTTGACACCTTCTCTTGATGAAAAAATTGTCACAATTGGACTGTAATTAACGAGACTCGGTAACAAACAGACAATAAAAAAATGGCGAAGTTAAAAAGTGTTTTTTATTTTTGAAAACAATTGTTTTTAAGGTCATGAATGCCGTCAGCTATTTGCTTATATCAGAATATCGGCCCATCTTTTCTTCCAAGAAAAGCCAATGAAACAGGGTCATTGTACAGAAAATTTCATACGACTTAAAAGACAAAGTAAAAACGACAGTTAAGGACAAAATTTAAAAAACCCAATCAAATTCTTCGAGAAAGTATTGTTGAAGCCGTTAAAACCAGAGTCTATAGCCTTGAGGTTTTTGATAATATCGATTTTGCCTTATATGTAACGCCATTAATGTGATTGATGAAGTGTCAATAACGTGAGAAATTGACAAAACTAGGAAACTTGAAAAATGGGCAAATAGCTGAAAACAGAAAAATGTGAAATCTAGTAGTATCTCAGCTAGAAAAACATCATTAAGGTGTAAATTAAAATAAAGATTGAAATTGAGTTCAGTAGAAAGAAAAAACATCCGTTCATTGCTGACACTAGGCTAAAAGTTGACCAAATTAATTGAAAAATGGAGGCAAATTTCAAAAAGCCATTATTTATTTAAAAATCAAATATTTTTAAAAGTCAAAACAACCGTAAGCTTTCAAGTAAAAAACTAGATACAATAATTTGGAGCTAATTAGGAAATGAATTGAACCTATCATTAGTGACATGTTCTGTTTTGACATGTTCTGTTTTTAATTAATATATAAAAAAGATAGAGTTTTTTTTATAAAAAAGACAGACTGATTCCAATCCGAATTATTTTTGAATTGTAACAGTCCAAGATTGGTCCAAAACTAGCTCTGCTGATTCTGTTCGTTCATTAAAAACACTTATCTTTTCGAATGTTACAGATATAGATATTTTGTTAGTGAAAAAATCAAAAATAAATGCAGCGTTTTTGATAATCAACGAGTAAAGTTAGCAAAAGACCGCAAAGTTTTAATTACGGAGCACCTGCAACGGCAATTGAAGTAGACTTAGCCTCCTTCTGAGTCTACAAAGACTGTGTTAAAAGTGTTTGGGTGTGTACTTCATGCAAATTGAATCAAAATGAACTAAAGAAACGTTCGTGCTCTGTTTGATGAAAAAGTTTGAATTTTGAAATTTTTAGCCAGAATTTTTGACAAAAAACTTAAATAAAAATTGCCGACAATACCTTTTTGTCTTTAAAAATAAAATCAACAACACTTTCTTTAAAACAATTCAAAAAATTTTAGCAATATTAACGAAATTTTTATGATACAAGCTTTTTAATGATACCAGTCTCAACTCTACGATGAATATATCGATCGGCCAAAATTGTCTCAACAAAAAAAAACCCATTTGAGTATATAGTTCCTCCCCCCCTCAAGAGGGGTCGGAACAATCATTATTTGGGCTGGAAGATGGTTCTACCAATTTGAGGATCTGCCAAGGCCAAACAATGAAATTTACTTGTTCTTCTATGATTTTTCAAACTTAATTTGTTTCAACAAAAATATGAACAGTTCCTTCTTTTTCAAATAATTTCAATGTGATAAAAACTTCCTCATCCAAATTATTGTCATCATTCTGTTTCAGGTTAACAACTAAGATGCTTTGTAGCTAAAATTTTGGGCATTTCCAACTGCCTTTTCAAAACTGTTCACGGTTTCGATCGTTTCGAGATTTTCCTCATTTTTTCCTCTATTGTTTTCATTCAATTTAATGCGGTTATAAAAATCTGAGAAAATATTACAACGTAATTTGGGCTCATACGCTAAAATATGTTATCAAATACTTTCTGGCTCTTCAACTTCAATATGTTACCTTTGTCTTTTTCCTGACAAAATTAAATTTTGTGGGAATTGAACTGATTTCATCAACTAAAAACTCGAACTCTATGTTACCAAAATTGAAAAATGGTCATAAAAACTTTGGCTAAATTTCAACGTTTCCTAATTGTATATTTCCTTTATTATAATACAATATCAGTGTTTGTCCTTTTAATTAATGGGGATCAAATTTTTCAAAAAAAAAAAGTACTGAATATTTTTCTGTTTTCAATCACGTCAATGCTGAAATTTTTTTTTACGTTATATTTCAACGTCTTCATCAAGTATTGTAATTTACAATGGCAAGGCAATGAAAGGTTGTTAATTCTCCGTTCTTTTTTTCAATTCTGTTAATTTCAAATTATTCCCATTCGGTTCTCCTGAAATTCGTGTTTTCCTCGGTCCTCTCCTTTTTAAAATAAAATATGAAAAACAATATTGGAGACCAGTTTATTTAGAATTTCTACCACATGCTTTGATAGGCTACTAGGGAAATTGCGATGCTTCGAGTCTCTTCTGGAACACTGCCAGTTGCGTTTTCATTGCAAGTTGATTTTATCACCCTTAACTTACCACACTTAATAAGTTGACTTCTACCCACACAAAGTTTAATTGAAGACACAGGGTTAGTCTAACTGAAAGTCAGATGAGCAGAGCTTTATCATTTCAATAGAGATTTTGAATTTCAATGTCCATTTTTTGTATTATGATTATTCTGTACAATGTTTTTGTTCTAAAGGATTGTTAGCTTTTTGCTGTACCTTTCGGTTATCACTTTGTCATACTGATAAAACACGAGCTCGCAAAGTTGAGGGTGGTTTTTTTCTTTACATCAAAATTACTATTCACGGATCAAGTTGAACATCAATTCGAAGCAGATACGGCGGACATATGATTTTGTAAAACCTCAAAACAATGCAAACCAAAAACTAAAATTTACATTGTAAGTAGACTGCGCTTCAGTTATTCTTTATTAACCAGCGATAGCTTAAACTGATCTAGTAATAGTTTACCTTTAATACAATACACGACCAGTTTGATGACGACGAATTTTGTTTGAAAATTACAGACTGCGCCTACCTTGATGCAAAATTCTCTTCGGAGTCTCTTCAGAAAAAATTGCTCACTCGTTGTTTTAGAAGCCAAAGGATCAACATAATTTTATAGATAGCTCGAGCATTCATACAATCTATAGTTGATGAAGTATACAATATTATATGACAAAATGCTTAAACTAAGAAAATACAAAAAAAATCACTAACAGTTATTTTTATTAACTGTCAATGATTATCGGCCTCCGTGTAGTTAGAGATCAAATGTTCAGTCGTCTGTGAAAAAAACTGGTATATATGTTCATTTGTAATTAGTTATTGAATCACTTAACTGCACGCAAACTTTATTCGCTTCGTCGCTAGATAATCAGATACAGAAGAGCTAACGTATTAAATACAATTAGGGATCTATTCTCAATCTTTGCTGCATTTGAACTCCAGAAGATCCGATTCCTGCCATAGTTAGTATAATACCCGACCAAACAACAGACAAATTCGTGAAAAAAACGGAAATTGAACAAACATAATACATCTAATACAGGAAATTTAACGTCCCTAACTTTTGTCTCCCGAAAAGAGACAACGTTAGTTGAAGACAAAAAATGGAGAAAGAGAATGGCACCGATTCAGACGCTTATCGCTCTGTGTTCCCCAACAAACCTTATCCCCCCACACCCAGTACAATTCTGCCAAAACAAGTGGATGCTGGAAAGTTGGAGCAGTTCCAGAAAAAACACTCAACTCACATCAAAGACAGCGATGACGAGGATAACGATGGCCCAAAACAAGGTAAAGTTGCAATCATATCAACTCAAATATTTTCTCGTGAGTGAAGCCGTTGGACAAAAGTTAGATCAGACTTCAATTTAAAAGCTGTGTAAATTACAAAATATATTAGTAGATAGAGCACTTAATAAATATTCAAAGAGGCAAGTGATTTTGACAAGAATAAAGATATCTATTCTGTTTTTTGTTTTTGTCAGTTTTTTTTAATGAGCCAGTGTTAAAAATTATGTCCAGTCTTTTTTTATGACACCTTTTAAAAATTATGTGTTGCTATATAGCACGTTACTATGTAAAAAAGCTGGATAAACCCAGAACAAGCCACAGAACAAGTTTATCCTCAATATTTTTTAGCATTTTGCGATATAACCAAAAAGCACTAGAAACAAAATATCAATTTGAAAGTTGCCAATTTACCAGCATGTCTTTAACTTATTACATGGACCAGCTAATCATATTACTAAAATTACGTTTCACTTGATAACCAATTGTTGAACAGCGAGCTGAACAATACACACAGGTAGGTATACATATGCTTATTTGGTTAATTGGGGGGAAAACTATTAATTTAGTTTCTACATTATTCACTATGCATATGAAACTAATGCTAGCGTTTTGTTCAAAAAATGTTTCCCATTGATGAAAAATTTTGGTTCCCTGGCAGTTGGGTTTTGAGATATTTGTAAAAAGAGTTTTAAGCAGTTCGAAGGAAAATTACCAACAAGTGGTTATAATTGATGTACTACGATATCGCAATTCCTATCCACTACCCCATGACATGAATACCATAGATTTGTTCCTCCTAGCTCTGCGAAAAGTCAAATGTTGAAAAAAAAATAAAGCCAACATGTCAGCAATAAGGGCTTAGCCTTACTCCAATTACCGACCCTTAAAAATAGCACGTTTCCCCGGAAACGTAAAAAATAACATGCTCACTAAGCTCTGGGGACTGGCAAAGCAGAATAGACCCGAACATCGAGCAAAATCAAAAGTAATATTTGTCTAAGTGGACGTACAACAAACTGTTTACAAACTTAATTTACCACTTTCAACCCAAATTCTTCTCTAGGTTCTGGGACGATGTCATCCATTAAAAAATCAGCGCTACGTCTCCAAGATGCCACGATGCCAGAGACGGCTACGGAGCACAGAATTCTGCAGATCATTTGGATCCTGGCCTACATCGGCCTAACAGCTCTATTTCTCTATCAGTTCAGGTCACTCGAATTCTCATTCTTTCATATTTTTTCATTTGATTCCACAAAAATGACAAGAAAAACACAACTTTTCGAATTTTAAAAAGCAACCAATTATCATCACTGCACTGAAGCCAAACTTCAGCTTAAACCTAGAATGTTTGGTTGGTTTACAAATATTCAAAAAAATATAAATGTTCCAGATTTCAAACAAGACGGCTCATGCAAGACTGTGCGTAGCACAAAAGTTCCAAGATACGGCTCAACTTTGTACAACTGTTTTTTTGTTCTGAGAGGAAAAGTTTGTTTTACAATCAGTCTAGCAAAACTCATATTGAAGAAATTCTTTGAAGGAATCGTGATTAGAACGTTATTTAATATGAAAACTGAAAAGAAAATCACAACCCTCATTTCGATTTCATTTTAACAGATAATAAATCGGATGCATTTTAAAAACTTGAAGTAACAATTCATAAACATGAATTTCACAAAGAGCAATCTTATCTTAAACAAACACAGACAGTAATTTCCAAGATATAAATGAAGCG
Source organism: Convolutriloba macropyga (assembly GCF_964194025.1). Classification (NCBI taxonomy): domain Eukaryota; kingdom Metazoa; phylum Xenacoelomorpha; order Acoela; family Convolutidae; genus Convolutriloba; species Convolutriloba macropyga. The sequence goes on from NC_134468.1 coordinate 6,226,092, forward strand.
ATCAGTTTACGAATAAATTATTGAATTTGTCCTCGTCCCAATAAAAATTTGCCCCATTGATGAGATACCTACCATAGTTAGACAAGATTCAGTTAAAAACTTCTCAAAAAAATCACCGAATATCAAGCAATCATCGCAAATGAGAGGTGTTTATGTCAAGTTCCGTTTTTTTCTGACAAGTTTGTTCCAAGTTATTCGTGATTCAGTAGATCTATAATGGGGCAATTTCCAATTTCTCTCATTACAAAAACTGAAACCAACAAAAAATGTTTCTGCTCAATTATATTTGACAATTCGGTATTGGTATGAATTGGTTTGATATTAAAGTTATTTGGTTTGATATTAAAATTTTTTATACTCAAACCGAGAAGTTTGTTATGTCAATGTCCTCGCGCAGTTGAATTCTTTATTTTGATGAATCAACCCATTTTTGAGTCAACTGGACAAAAAACATTCAAAAGTCAACCAAGCATAAGTTGAGAAAAAGGTTGCAATATTGACGAACACAATATTCGTCTTTTATTCAAACAAGTTTTTTATCCTTGTTACCAATTCCCTATATATGATCAATTGTGCCATTCATTTGTACACGGAAACTGTTAAGCCACTGAGCTTGATCTTGGCTAGTCTATTGCAGCAATTTAGAAGAAAAAACAGTTTCTACCTCAACAAACATGCCATAATCATTTAACGGAAAATAAATTAAGTCCTTCTGTAGAAAGCCAATTAAAACAAAATTCAAGTGGAAAAACCATAAGAGAAGCGCAAACATCAACGTCAATTCAAATCTGAGGCAAGGAAGTTGAAAAAAGAAAAACACTCTTTTCGATTTTTTTTCGCATTCTTACAGAGCTTTCCCTCCAGACAAACTAAGAAATCAAACTAAAAACATTAACCAATCAAACGTTCGAGGGTTTCAATGCAGAAAGTTAACAATACATAGCATCAATTTGCAAAAAAGATCATACCAAAAATTTGATTTTCTACTTTTCCTAAAAAATTCCGCATTTCAGTTTCCGAGTCTCTTTAGTTTGTGGTGACTGAAACGGTTGGGCAGCTATAGGCCAATGGATAACTTATTCTTAAGACACCTTAAGCATCAGGATCAATCAACAGAAAAAATAAAAAAATCTTTCTCACCATTTTCCGTTTATCTCGTCTCAAATATCCCACTTATGGTCAATTCTGTGACAATTCAATCAAATCAATTTCAGATAAAAAATGAGGTCTCAGATTGGGGTTTAGCCTATGCCCTGTCAGATCTATTGAAATAAGTTATTTTTGTTAAATAAAACTTTTGATCTTTCTCTTTATTAGTTCAATGAAGTTACAATATTGTCCCCATACTTTTGTCGTTGAATAAAAGTCTCTAAAGTGGTTTGGTCGGGGGCCCAGAAAAACCTCCACAGATATAAATGAAAAATTTCAAATTACTGTTTTTTCCTTTCTCTAGTAATTTTGTTTTCTGTAGTTTTCCTGTACACAAGGAATATCACAGGTCTTCCTTCGGGAAGGTATTGTGTCAAATGAAGTAAGAGAAAATAAACATAGGAAAATCAGTATTTTAAAAGGTTTATTATGTTTCAAAGAAAACGGTAATTAATTTTTTATAAAACTTATCGTCTGTTTAACTATCCGATTCACCTGTCTTACAAAAATTTTTGTGTTTCGGTTAAATCAAAATCATTCGAAACATTAAAAAAAGTTTACAAAATGGGTACTAAGAGGAATTGAACAAAATTGCAGAACGCAAAAAAACGTGTTTTCTCTGTTTATTGTCTTTTGAATACTTAGATTTTATGAGGAAATCTACAATTTCTTTTGTTTGCAAACAAAATTGTATCATAGAATATAATTATACATTATTATATAGTTCGATTATAATTTTTCTAGCAAATATATTTATATAGTTTAACATTTCGACATCCTCTGCAACGACGCAATGACCATACACAACCCCCCACCAAAAAAATAAGTAAATAAAAAACTTTCCTTTCCTTTTGTTCTCTGTTCATTTATAAACAGCTACTCTTCTTCAAAGTAATAAAATTAGAACTTTTTAAAATCAAATCTTGCCTCTAAGAAGGGCTACAAAAAGGTGTTTCAATGTTTGTTCTCTAAGATGCCAATACAAAGATTGGCAAAATTCAACGAGCAGCAAAACCAACTTAATTTTGAAACTGATCGAAGTTATTCGTAGTATGCGGGTCATATGAAAACAACAAAAACAAAAGATGTTATACAGTTTGACAATAAATTTTTCTCAATTCGAGAGAGTGATCGAGAGAAAGAGTAAATAAACACATTTAATGGCTGCTACATTTTTTTCTGGTCAGCGAAAATATGAAGACATCAACAATAGTGAATTATTAACATGATTGATGTCCAATTCGGAAGTTCTAGTTACCACCACTTGGATGCATAAAATGACATTAAAAAATGAAAGAGTAACAGAAATTGAAAAACTTAAAAAACTTGGAAAATGAAAGATTTTCCGACTTCAAAGAGGATGACAAATTATTCTAAATACTTTTTGCCAGAATGATTTGAAAATGTGACACTTGTCAATTTTTACACGAAAAGTTAGTTTTCTAGCTCCGATTTTTTTATTCCATTCCTCGCACATAAAAATAGGGTACATGGAATGAAAAACTTCTTATTATCAAGACAACACTTGACAAAGTAAGTGACCATAATTTTTCACTTAATTTTATTAGTTCACTAAAAGTTTTCAACTGGTTCTTTTTTAAACTTTGAGTTTATGTTAAAATCTGATTTATATTATAAAATAATTGATAATGCATTTAGATTTTCATACCCTTGATTCTGGCAAAACTATATCAACACAAGAGCTCCGAATAGTTTTTTTGTTTCGAAATAAAAAAAGTACTCAACATTGCTGCGGAAATGATGCTTCAGCGGAGTTTGGAAGAATTGATAGTCAAGAGAACTTTTCGTCTCAGAACACCAAGATTTCGAAAATTTTTAGACTTGTGTTGGAAAATTTTGTGCTGCACAGTCTCGAGCGAACCGTCTTGTTTAATAGATGTTATATGCTGCAAAAAAAAGATGGCGTTCGACAATCCAACCTCACTGCTCATAGAAAACACGGGGGAAAAATTGCAACACTAGCGTTTTGAGGACGATAGACATATGAACTTCACTTATATACATTAGATAAAATGGCCATTTTTAATGGGATTACGCGGTCAATGAGATAGGATTTCCAATGAGACGGGAAACAATACGGGGCTAATGTCGGATTTCTCGAAAATATATACTCGATTTTTTCAGTTAATTTGACGACCCCTGTTTTAAGATTAGTTGCGTGAGTCAAAACTGGTTTCACTCAGAAAATCTAGTTCGCTTAAAACTGGATATATGTGTAGTTATATTTTGTGATGCCTGTTTTTAGAGCTAGTGTGAAAACTTTGGAAAAAACTTCGCAAAATTAACACGCCGTTAAGTCACACTTTTCCACGCTATAAGTAACTCTTTCCAATTAACTTAGAAAGGTTAAATTGAGCCGAAATGAAAGAAAGCCCAATTGCTTATTAATATCAGTAATGCTCCTCTCGATGCTAAATGCGGATTAAGATGACGATTAGCAGCTTTGCAATTACCCATATTATTGTTCACAAGAACAAAGTCTTTGAATTGGGTCTGAAGTAATTACAAACAACATTTGGGCAGGACGGTTTTAGGCTGCTTACATGCTCAAAATTGTGGGAATGGGCTACGTTCATCCGTGAACACTAGTTACAAAATCAAAGCCTTTTCATACGATATAAGTAACTTATTTCCATGTTTTTTGTAACTATATTCCATCGTGGAAAATGGTAACTAAAAATGAAAAATAGGACAAGATTGTATCAAACGTTTCCACAAAATGCAACATTTATTGCAATTTGCCTTTTAGGACATTGGCCACGTTATGAAAAGTATGGCTCAGGTGAATCCTACATAGATCATAATACAATTTCAAATTAAAATCGAGGAAAACTGAATGTTACGTTGCTGTCTGTTTCAGCATTTTGGTGAAAAACTACCTGAAATATGATGTAGATATCAGTATTGAGATTCAAACGGCACAATCACTGAAATTCCCAGCTGTGACAGTTTGTAATGAGAACCCTTTGCGGAGATCTCTCGTTGAACGGGTCAATAAATTCGACGACTTGGTTCTCTTGGATGACTATGCAATGAGCTATGTGTATTCAGTTGCAGAGAACACACATACCAACTTGAACTTCCCAGACTGTGCTGAAGGATTCGACGCATGTAGCAACACAAAAGTATGCAGAAAATTAAACAGTTACTGTCTAATTATGCCGTACATTATATTGCGAAATTGCTCGGATTGAGAAAAATTATGAGGCACAAAGCTTGTTCAGATCGCAGACCCCGTGGCTAAAATAGGCTATGTGCACAAAAACATTTTAAATTAAAATTAGGACACTCGTCATTTTAAACCCAGAACTTTGAGAATGAATTGCAACCAAAAAAGAATTGCAACTTTGATGAAATGGAAAAAAAAGATGATGACGTAACACAAGATAAAATTTTGGAAAATGAATAAATGTGAACTATGAAAGCAGGAACGAAAAATGCACTCAAATTATCCGAAGAATAATTAAATAACGCGAGCTGCGAGCACCTACACAATGATATGTTTCATTGGGAACTTCTGGTCAGAAATTGCTCAAATAACTCTGGAATACCCAAAATTTATACAAATGTGAAAAAGAATTTAAAATCCATTTTCCCTTAAGCTTGTGTTTCGCTATTGAGCACCTCTTTCGTATAAGGAAACTGAGAATAATCCTAACGTTCTATGTAAGGGAAATCTGATTGATATAGCAACAAGGCGGCTCGGTAATGTGCGATGGCACATAAGGTTCCGACCCAGCCCATCCACAATTTTGGTATAATTGTCTACCAAATGAGGAACAGATGGAAAAAAACCCAAAAATTATTTTTTTGCGAATCCCAAAAAAGCCCAAGCCTTTTTCAAAAAACTCTGTATGAACGATAAGATAGCCTCCAAAGCAAATAACTCAGTGGAGAAAAAATTTATGCATTAGATTGCTGTAATATGTCATTATTAAGAAAGCGAGTCAAGAAGAACAGCAAAATCAAACAACAACAAACATTAATTACATCAAAAAATTTATGTCCCTCTTAAAAACTAAATTTAATAACAAAGTCAACATACCGTCAGATAAACCTAAAACTAAACAAAAATAACTTATAAATCACCAGAAAACATATGCGACCAGTCCATAAAAAGGTTTGGTAACAATTATACGAAAAAGAACAAAAACAGTAAAGTAAAAAAATTAACTTATTTTTTTGAAACAGTTAACTTCAAAGTAATAAATACCATTAGGAATCAATTAATATTACTACAAATTTACGATTACCGCTGCTTCTATAGAAGGGCATTAGGACCTGTCCTTATTCATTTTTGAAAGCGGCTAAAAAGAACAACAAAGACAACAAAATTTCAATTGAAACTTGCCAGAAAACGCTGTCAAAACCGTCAAGCCAAATTTTGGCACTCAAAATATATTTGATAGCGCCTTCTTCAAACAGTTATAATGTAGTACGTGGCCATTCATTAGAAGGACTAGGTAACAAAAAAGCGAAGTGCTAAAGTATGTAATACTTTTAATTTTTTTTTTGAAACAAAATTACATTCGATGTCATGAAAGGCATTAATTACAAAAACAGCTATTTAATTAGGGTCGTTTATTCATGAAAAGGAAGCCCTCAAGACCTGTAATTATCCAGAATATTTCTTGCATCTACAAAAAGAACGTCAAATATGACAAAAATCAAATTAATTGTGAAAAACCGTTGTCGAAGCCAGTAAGGTCATAACAAATTCTTTAAGAAAAAAAATTTTGGGACAACAATCTTTTTATTCCCTTGACACCCATAATGTCATATTTGACCTGTAATTAACTAACGAGATTAGGAAACAAAAAGAAACATAAAAAGAACAAAATTGCGAAGTTAAAAAGTTTTTTTTTTAATTTTGGAAAACGATTGTTTTCAAAATCATGAAAGCCATCAGCTATCTACTAATATCAGAATATTGGTTCTTCTATTCTTCCATGAAAAGCCAATGAAAGCTATCACTATACAGGAAACTTCATACGACCGAAACGACAAAGTATAAATGACAGTTAGAGACAAAATTAAAAAAAATCAATTGATTTCTTCAAGAAAGAGGCGTCGAGGCCGTTAAAACGATGATGTATATCTTTCAGGATTTTAATATGTTCGATTGTGTCTCATTCTGAATGCTAATAAGGTGACATGAGAACTGTCAATAATGTGACAAAATTAGAAAACGTGAAAAACTGGCAAATATCAAAACAAACAAAAATCTGAAATCTTGTAGTATCAAAGCCAGAAAACAATAACTTCAGGCTTAAAACTGCAACCGAGAATAAATGTTAAATCATTAGAAAGAAAAAGCAGTCTTTCTTTGCTGACACTAAGCTGGAAGTTGAACAAATTAAGAAAAAAAATAGAGGAAAAGTTAATAAAGCCATTATTTATTGAAAAGTCAATTAATTTTAAAAAAAAGAAACGCCCATGAACTTTCAATTAAAAAACTAAATGCATTAGCTTGGAGCCGCTGAGCAAGCGAATTGGTTGGACCTATCACTCCTGAGCTTTGATTTGATTTGTTCTGTTCTTTATTATTATAAAAAGGTCTTTTTTTAAAAAAAAAGACCGACTGATTACAACCCATTTTTTTTGGATTGCAACAGTCCAAGAATGGCCCAAAACTAGCCCTGCTAATAATTATTGTCCATAAGGAACAATTGACTTTTCGAATGTTGTAGATATAGATAATTTGTTAGTTGAAAACTCAAAATAAATTCTGCAATTTTGATAATCAACGAGTAAAGTTAGCACAAAACGGCAAAGCTTTAACTACAGTGCACTCTCAGCGGACTCTGAAGTAGAAATAGCCCCCCTCTGAGTCTACAAAGATTGTATGGGTGTTTTTTGGGGGTGTACTGTCGGCAAATTTAATCAAAGTGGACTAAAGTAGCTTATTTCGTGCTGTTTTTGATGAAAAAGGCTAAATTTTGAAATGTTTATCCAGATTTTTTGACCAAAAAAATTAAATCAAAACAATCAACAATGCTTGTTCGTCTTCAAAAATAAAATCAACGACACTATTCTTAAAAATTATAACAAATTTTAGCAAAATTGACGAAAATTTAGGCAAAAATTCCGGAAAATGTGAATAAAACAATGTGAATTCACTCTTCTTTTCTCAGAAGTTTAAACCTCGATAACTCCCCGTAGAAAACGAAAATTAAAAAAATCTTTTTAATTCCATATTCTACGCTGGACGAGCTTTCTAATGATACCAATCTCAACTCTCTACGATGAATATATCGAGCGGCGAAAATTCACGGAACAAAAAAAACCCATTTGAGTATATAGTTCCTCCCCCCTCAAGAGGGTCGGAACAATAAGGTAATTAAAATGTTGTTATTAACTCAGTGACCCTGACTTCGCCCTTAATTCAAGGTTCGCGTCACCAAATCAAGAACATATCTGTGACATGCCCACGGTCAGATGTGTGTCGTCTAAATACAAAAGCTTAAGAAAGTTTAAAAGTTTTTGCACACTATCATTTAGACTTATTCCAGAGGGACCCATGGGCCCAAAATTAAAATTCGCTTGGAGCAAATTTAAATTTTTGTAGTTTATATACTTCTGACTTGAGCATTTGTTTATGCTCTGCACTGCCTCCTTACTTCATATATGTACATGCAAAGTAGAGACTAATTCAGTGTTTTTTTAAAAATAGAACTGAAGGATGATTCTTTCAGGTTTGCATCTCTCATCAATGGATCTGCAATGGCATCGACAACTGCGGAGACAACAGTGATGAAGAGCTACCATACAACTGCACTGAAATACAAGAGGAAAGAAAAGCTAACAGAACTGAGGAGCAAGGTTAATAATTTCGCACGGCTTCATTCAGAAGTGACCGACCAATAACCCAAATTTTTGATCACGAGAGAGCTTTGCATTTACCCTGCTTTACCAGTTGAGAGACTGCTAGTTGATTAGTTGCACATCAAAAACATTTCGTTATCTCTTCGCAAAAGATATCTATCGGCCAACATTTGCTAAACAATAACTCGGCCTGGTATAAAATTCCTAAACTCATATAAATTTGGAGGACTGCGGAATAAAACTAGCCAAAGTTATTGCCCAATTTTAGGCATTTGCAACTGGCCCTATATTCAGTGTCCAGACGAAGAGCTCTGCGCAGTAAAATGTGACAACCGCTCTGAGTGTACAGAGACAAAGGGTTACGACGAGAGTCTAAAAGCTGGATGTACCGACAATTCATGCATTTTTATATTAGAGGTTACTTTGTTAAAATGCTCTTGACTAATCTTAAAAGTAAAAAAAGTTTTTTTGGCTATGACTCAGCTTTATTTTACATTGATTTTACAAATTTTATGTCTCAAATTTGAAATTTTACGTCGTCCCGTTAGGAGGATATATTTGTTTTCATATTTTTCATCTTTCGAAACAATACTGAAGAATTGACTAAGCAAAATACAAGATTAAAAATGAAAAGATAGCCAAAGTCGTGGCAGAGAATTGCATTTTTGGGACAATAACCCGTTAATTTTAAATTCTGAGATGCATTCCTTGTAGCACTCTGCTTATACAATGAAATCAGCTCTCTAAATGCAGGAAATATACAAATTGAAGCATCAAAACTAAAATTACTAATGTGTCTTTCAAAATAATAATAACATAGCTGGCAGATTGCCAGAAAATAGCCGCAATAGATTCGTAGATCGGCAGTCTAAAAAAAACAGTAAAAAAGACAGACCAAAAAAATTCGTCTTTTCATTGAAGGCTGATCTGTTATATTTTGATTAAAAATCTGTATAAGTTTTTGCTGCCTCTATTAGTTGATCTCAAATAACCTTCATTTAGAGTGACACACGCCCATTTGACCTTATCTCTTTGAATTAAAGTAAATAAAAGTCAATTTCAAAGTGAGGAAGTCATTTTTGAGAGTGAGGTAAGTCAAGTGTGACCGAAAATTTAATCACGCGCATGAACAAAAAAAACTCGCTCCACTAAGAGCGAAAAATGACGTCACACCACCAATTCAGTTGAAATTGCATGAACGAATGAACAAAAAGTGGCTGTGACGTCATATGGTCGTAACAAAAATCATGACGACGAAATAAAAAAAAACCAAGAGAAGGCCAATAATAGCCCCAGCTATCGCTGTGCGGCTATTAATAAGTTATACTAATGGAATTACGCTACAATGAACATCTATTGTCTGTCTTTGAGATTTATATAGCTCATTAGGCTGTCATTACACTGACTAAGGATAACTAATTAATTAACGGACAACTGACTAAGCATTTTTTTCAGGCTAATCTTACCGAACAATACATCACTTCTGATAACTATCCCAACAACTATGATTCAAACACTGACTGTTTGTGGTGGATTGATGCTACAGAATCTGATGACAAGATTGACATAACATTTGAAGATCTCTTCGCTGAAGGAGAGACAGCAGCTATTGACATACAAATCATATACTGAACCGTAATTTCTCCAGAAAAAAATTACTCCTGATAATTGCGTAAGCATCATAATTAAACTGGAAGGCTGCAGAAGAAATGAATGCAACAGAAAAATTAGCCAGATACATTTAAAGAGTGAGATGCGCTAAATTGGAAAGTTTTCAGAGAACAAAAAACGAGATCACCGATTTTTATAGAACATTCAGCGCTGCTAAAAACTTCCAAATTTATCAACTATCGCAGACTTAGAATAGTTCTGACAACTTTTACCTTTGCAGCGTTTAAAAAACGGTGCCAAAATACGGAGCGTGAATTCTTTTAGAAGTTTTTAACTTTTGTTTCTCGATTTTCCGAATGATTTTTGTCTTATTATGACTAGATTTTTTAGGAAGTTCCATATTAGAAAAAAAAATAGTTTATGTTGTGAGAAATTCAAATTAAATACTAAGCTTAATTGAGATTGGGTTTGATAGTTCTTTTGTCTACCCATCTAACAGGCTAGTGTGTGTGTGTGTGTGTGTCTGTGCGCGTCTGTGCAAGTGTGTCTGTGCGCGTGTTTCTGTGCGCGTGTGTCTGTGCGCGTGTGTCTGATTGTCTGTGCGCGTGTGTGTGCGCGTGCGTGTGTGTGCGTGTGCATGTGTGTGTGTGCACGCGTGTATGTGTGCGTGCGTGTGTGTGCGTCTGTGTGGGTGTGTGCGTGTGTGTGTGCGTCTGTGTGCGCGTGTGTGTGTGTGTGCGCGTGTGTGCGCGCGTGTCTGTGTGTGCGCGCGTGTGTGTGTGTGTGTGTGCGTGTGTTTGTCTGTGTGCGTGCGTGTGTGTGTGTGTGTGTGTGTGCGTGCGTGTGTGCGTGCGTGCGTGTGTGTGTGTGTGTGTGTGTGTGTGTGTGTGTGTGTGTGTGTGTGTGTGGGTGGGTGGGTGGGTGTGTAAAGCTTTCTAAAATATTTTTCAAACAGTAAAATATAATGGCTTTGCAGGTTAAATACAAGCTATTTTGACAACTAACGTAGCTTAACTGTCAGGTTTAATGGTCAAAAACTCCACGGCAAAAACTCCACGAAAAAAACAACTAATTTTAGATAGGAAATAAATCCCACTTTTAAATTTGAATTTTGGTCGTGCTAATTTGTTAATTTTGATAAAAGTCACAAACTGTTGCTACAATTTGAGTTTTGACTTCATTAGATTGGCTTCATTCTTCACTCGTCCTCCTCAAATTGCGCTCACAGAGCAGATGTTGAGCAAATATATCTATATCAAACAATCAGCACCTCAAAGTAGAACAGCCACAAAATTGCTCATTAAGTATTTTTGCGTGTCTTCACGTTTAATTGCTATCACGCAACCTGGCATTAGTACAAATATTTGTATTTTCCCCAGTGAATAGAAGGATTGGTCTTAGGGACTACATTAAAACAATTTTTTTTTTGCATTAATTTACATGCTAAATGGTCCTAAATGGACTCTTTTGGTCCTAAAACGAGAAAAGGCGCATTGGATAGTCGCATCGCTAATACGAGGCCAATGCACGCCGAATTTTTCTTAACCGGGACAATTTTTAACTCCGAACTTTTCGTATTTGTCGATTTCAAAAACAGAAATAGATGTTGAAATAAACATATTTCGTGGAGAAAAAATAGGACAATACCAAAACTAGAATGATCGTATACATGTCAATTTGTTGCTGATCAGGATCACCAGGCGACTGTTTTGATTACGTTGAACTCTACGACGGACCAACAGTGAACGCATCAGCTATCAAAATCGACGGCCGACAGAAGGCTTGTGGCTATTCGAGCCCAAAGAAGAAAACATACAGCTCGACGGGGAGTTCACTTTTAGTTCGATTTGTATCAGATCAACTGAACAACTTTCGAGGATTTAGAATATCTTATCAGGCTAGCATTGGTTTCCTCCCGTGAGAATTATTAAACATAGCCGGCAGATTGCCGGAATAGCTGCGAAAGAACAGACCTGCGTGCCATATAATAGATAGAAACAGATACAGATCTAAACTGAAAAAAAAATCGACGACGCTCAAAAAACTAGGTAAAAAACATTCAGCGATGAATTAATAAAGCTTGTTATAATTTATTCCACAGAAGCCTCTTATTAGGGACCTTTACTGCACATATGAGTTCCTTTGACCTTAACCAAATTCAAATAAAACTTGAGTTTTAAAGTGAAAAGTCATTTTATTGAGTGAGGTAAGTCACGTATGATCAAAATCTAATCACGCAAATAACCTAAAAACTTTTGCTAAAGCGAGTGAGAAATGACGTCACGCACGAAAATACCGTTAGTGAGAGGAAGAAGTCATTCGGAAAATTTGACTTTTTCAGCTTTGCTGTGTGAACAAATGTAAAACGAAAAAAGAGCGTCAGACGACGAAACAAAAAAACCAAGAGCACCGCAATATAGCTACGCTCAGCTTACAGCTTCGCAGCTATAATAAACATAGCCGGCAGATTGCCGGAATAGCTGCGAAAGAACAGACCTGCGTGCCATATAATAGATAGAAACAGATACAGATCTAAACTGAAAAAAAAATCGACGCCGCTCAAAAAACTAGGTAAAAAACATTCAGCGATGAATTAATAAAGCTTGTTATAATTTATTCCACAGAAGCCTCTTATTAGGGACCTTTACTGCACATATGAGTTCCTTTGACCTTAACCAAATTCAAATAAAACTTAAGTTTTAAAGTGAAAAGTAATTTTATTGAGTGAGGTAAGTCACGTATGATCAAAATCTAATCACGCAAATAACCTAAAAACTTTTGCTAAAGCGAGTGAGAAATGACGTCACGCGCGAAAATACCGTTAGTGAGAGGAAGAAGTCATTCGGAAAATTTGACTTTTTCAGCTTTGCTGTGTGAACAAATGTAAAACGAAAAAAGAGCGTCAGACGACGAAACAAAAAAAAACCAAGAGCACCGCAATATAGCTACGCTCAGCTTACAGCTTCGCAGCTATAAACAAACGTAGCCGACAGATTGGCCGGAATAGCTGCGAAATAGAATTGCATGCTGTATAATACAGATAGAAACAAACATCTGTAAGTCCGCAGAAGCCTTTTTATTCGGAATTTTTATTTCACGTATCAGTTCCTTTGACCTTAAACTAATTCAAATTAAACATAAGTTTTAACCGTTTTTGAGAAATTTTCGATCACAGCCTGTTTTCTCGGTCTACTAAAAAATAAATGTCAAAAATCATGGAAATATGTGAACAGATTTAAAAAAAAAACAGCTCCCCAATACATTTCAAATTCTTTGAATTGCAAGAAACAGCGAACAGATCAATATAACTAGGCTCAACTTACAGCTTTGCAGCTATAAGAATTTTTTTCTCCCAGTAGAACTGTTTTCAGCAAAAAATCTGCATTTGGCAAAATATCTGCATTTGCCAAATTTGCATCTTATAGAGAGTTCTAGCATTTCCTACACAATTAGTATTTTGTTTGATTTATAAGCACTACGGAATAACTTTTGACCTAATTTTGAATTTAAAAAGATTTAGCTACAAAACCAAAATTACACCTTTTGTTGACAAAATTTTCGTTGATAGTTTTCTATAAACTGCTGACAGATAATTGCAACACCTTTGTAAAATATAAGATTAAATCTAAAATTGAAACGCCAAATGGCACCTTTGTAAATAGGCAAGTAATTTAATACGTTCCTGTGAAAATTGAAATTTAATCCATTATGAAAAGGACTTCGAATATGATGAAACCAATCACTAGGCATCCAGTAACGCCGAAGGCCGTAAAAAACGACAAATTGCAAACACAGATTCAAAACTATCACAGTTCCAAAAGCGTCAAGTATATGAACATTTGAAGCAAAGATCTCAGACTTCGGCTACTTCCGGCTCCAATCGGATAAAGAAAGGGAAATTAAAAGGATTTTACTCGAGATATACAAGGCAAGCAGAAAATGACGACACTGACGACTCCGATTCCGATGAATACGATTCGGAAGAATACGAATATGAGTATGAAGGCGACACCGATTATGATTACGGAGATTACCAAAATTATGAAGATTATCAGAGGCAAAACGAGAATTTCAACCCATTTGATCAATTCGTCAACATATCTGAAAACGATTATTTCACTTTTTATGAGAAATCGAAACTACCCGATTTTTCGGACTTCAGATTAGCGACATTTTTTACGCAAAATGAAATGAAGTACAACGGGTACCAGAAAAACGATTTCATTGTTCAGTGCACATTTGACGGTAAAAAATGCGGAGCAACTTGGTTTAAAACATACCAAGACCCGTATTACGGAAACTGTTTCACTTTCAACTCAATCCGAGATAGAAATTTGTCAAATCCGGTTTTCATTCGGTCAAGTGCCAAAACAGGGCAAGAGTATGGGCTAAAACTCACTCTGTTCTTTGACGTGGAAGAGTATATTGGTCTTCTGGGACAGAATGCTGGCGGGAGGGTTCTGGTTTTTGACCCAGAAACAGAAGGACATGTCAGATCTCAAAGTTCTGCAGTGGGAGCAGGTACAATCACATTCATCTCAATCAGGTCAGCAAAACTAATCTTACAACATTATACTGTAATTAACAAATGCATTATAATTTGTGATAAAATCCATGACATTGACAAGAATATGTTCTGGGAGATTTTCTTCATGCAACCAAGAGTCACGCGAACATGCAGATAAAAACTGAAACATGACCGACTCAGGTCGGAAGAACTGTTCCGAAACGACTGGCGAAGGGTTGGTTTTCGTAGTCGATAGCTCAAGCTAGGGAGCAGATCTTGACTGGGTGAAGAGGAAGTGTAAAGTGTAGAGGGGGCAAAATTAGGCCTACACAGCAGATGTTGTCGGATTGAGCGAGGGAGGGCTGCCATGCGGGGTTGTTGCAAGAGGGGTCCAAAGCTCCCGAGAATAGCCCTCTCGCCATACATAAATTGGTCTGATTGGCAGTTTCGGTTATTAGCAAACTTGTAAGCCACTGAGAGGACTCCTCAGCGACTTACTGCCCTTGTGCTTTAATAGCCAGCAGATTGCCGGAAAATAGCCGCCGTTGACGCACTAAACGCACATCGGGATTGAAACAGAAAAAAAAGAAGAGATAGAAATTGACAAAAAAATTTTCCTAAGTTTCAGAAATTGTTCTAATTCAGTGCGCAGTTTGTTAGATTCTAAATCTATACTTACTTCAGCTTCTAAAATGAAAGGTATTAAACTTAATATTAATATCAGCAAGCAATCGCTCTAAGGAACTTTGATAACCTAACGCACTATGACATAATGACCGGGCTTTATCGGTTTATCCATTTTCGTTTGATTTTAATTTTGCTCTTTTAACATTGACCGCATTCACTACATTCCGTGATTTAATGCGTTAAAGAATTTAGAATCCATTCAGTTGAAATATATTTTATAGTTTCTAACAGACTATCTAGGAAGGCAAATTTAGTTACTGATTTCTCTAGTTCGGTTATAGAAAATTCTGCGGAATTAAAACGGATTTCTAAATTCAAATGAACTGTGAACCTCGTGAAAAATTTGTACCATACCAAGTACTAAATTGGTATTAAGTTAGAACAGAAAGTCACACTGAAACTAACAGCTTTGTTCAAGAGCAAATCAGGAAAAAAACTCGCCGAGAAAATTAATTCAAGGATCTGGTAATAATTTCCACTTGAACCGGAAAAAAATTCAAGAAACGTCAAATTGCCCGGATAAAAATGCATGGAAAAAATAAGTAAATTCAAAACAATAACAACGAAGGAGTTGACAAAATTATTTCATTAAATTCAATTTGCGAAAACTCTAAAATCAACAACCTAAGACTCTTTAAAAGAAGTGAACGTTCACAGAAAGAATTGAAACCTTAAAAAGTTTGGGCTGCAAAAAAGTTAGCATTATCTAAGATTTCAGAATTTTGGTTCACCGTAGGTATCAAAGCAGTTCAAAGAACCATTCAGCACAATACAAACTGTTTATACATATACTGTAACAATTTATACAGGTAGTAATCAACTACAAAAAATCAATTTTAATCTACCCAGACACACACACAACCAATTCCTCAGTATACAAACAAATAGCTCCGGGAATTTACAACGGCCCTATGATATTTTTATCAATTTTCAATATGAGTATTAGGTTTTTGTATTGTTTTAAATATATTAAACTCTTAAATATAAAACCATCAATTAGGATAAAAATTTCCTCATTATATCTCTGGTACCTACTGGAGAAAAAAGTAGTTGAATGTTCGGCTCAATTTTAAAGAAAAACTAGATAATGAGCCAACAGTTTTACTTTTTTGCAATTTTTAATCAGAGAACCAATTTCTGGAAAGTGAGCAAAACAGTTCCAATAGTTAAATATACATCTTGAAACGATGTTTTTTTTGCTTTTTACCATCACAAACGGTGATAATAAGAGTTTGACCATTGAGCACACTTTTTTAGGTTACCGACTTCTATCTACCGTAGTATTTGATACTTTAGAAAAAAAACCATTAACTTTTCGAAGAAATTTTAAATTTCGATAGTTTTTTTTTCCAAAATGAACCACTTTGGCAAAAAAGGGTTGTTTTGAGCAGTGATTTAAGGTAATATTTAGGACCAATAGCCACCATTGGGGTAGAATTTTTAAACAAATTAGTTCTCGTTTATATCTCACATCAGTAAGACACCCCAATTTAAGACTTTTAAAAACCCTTCTAAATGAGGCAAAAAAATTGATCCCCAAGCTGCTTATTTTTGAGATATCTTCACTTGTCTATGGCTCGATAAAAATGTCATCCTGGTATGAAGCTAATGGCATCTTTCAGCATACCCAAAAAAATTCTAGTTAAAGTTTGCTACTTTTAAGGCACAAAATAATTTTCTGCTATTATGATCAACTGTCTCCAATTCAAAAAGTTCGATTTAACTGGTCTTTAAGGACTCAACTAGTCAAAATTGTCACTTTTCGTAGATTTCTTATACAATGCTCCCTGATTTTGTGGCTCCAAAACTGCGCATTGAAATATTTTCCAAATTTGCGAAAAAACGTTTAATACAGTTCAACCAAACAGCATCTAACTTTTATCTCTTTGCCAGCATCACTAATCGATCGGATCGCACACTTCAGGACTTCGTTAATTTGATATAGTTATGTGCAACACGTTTGACGAAATTTATGAGTTCACAATTCCCGTGATTCTGCCCTCAGGTGGCATAAAGTTTTTTTTGCACAGGTTTACGCAAATAGAACGCGAAGGGGGTAAATACGGCAACTGCACTGAGGGCTGGCCTGACTTTTTGCAACTGAACACAGAATTTACGACAAAGTGGCCGAAATACGACAGAGAGACTTGTCTCTTCTACTGTCTGCAGAATGCGATGGCAGAGAGCTGTGGATGCACAGACAGTTACGAATTCAACTTCAGCACTAATTCAGTCATCAACAGGGCATCCCAGTTCTACTGTGACGTCACTAACAGAACAGAAAGCGAATGCAGACAAAGTAAGATAGCAAATAATACTATATTCCCCTCTCAACCACCGTGCATCTCAAAAAAGAGCTTGACCAATCTTCGCAGCAATAATGTTACCGCGTCAAAGTTTCAAACGCAGAAAAAGTTGCCATAAACACCAAAAAAGTATTCAGGCTCACAAAATGAAATTTAGGGAATAATAAATAGGAAGGAACAGCTGAGAACAGGCTACTGCTAAGGCGCTGCAGACTAAATAAATTATGCAGAAACAAATTTTTAGTATCAGAAAATAAAGGTTAACAGATCGAGTTCTGATACAACCGAGATCAAACTTAACATCCCCATATCAGAAAGATTTTCGGAAAGCTTTTGGACTGAAGCGATTTTGAGAAAAATCAAATCAATGTAGTTTATCTGAAATCAGCCATGCCGTGTTGTTTAAAGAATTGAACTTAACAGATTTAAAAAATAATAGCATCTTATCCTTTTGACCCAAGCATGGTGTGTGAACATAATTTGCACCTCTAAACGCACAATGCCATTTTTACGTAACTATTCACTATGCTATAGCACGTGCTCTGTGAGATAATTTTGAAAATAAAAAAAAAATGAGAACTTTTCTTTGTCAAAACTTCATAAAGTCAAAGAAGAAATTACCTGTTAAATTCTTAAGTTGCGGTGAGAAGAAAAAGCAACAAAATTAAACTTGATTCAGACTATTATTTCGTCTGGGCGCTATCAATATTGAACTATTAATCGAATGTCAAGGTAAACTCTCGTACCTATAGAAACCTGATTTAAACATCCACTGACCTCAAACTGCTTAACTCGATTGCATGAAAAGAAACATAATTAGAAATACATTTCACACGCCCAAAACAGAAAATGTTCTTATAAAATTCAAATTTTTTCTGTATATTTTTGCATAGATAAGTACGCGCTGAATTTTGCATATTTTCAGGAAACAATTTTAAATAAAATTTCAGTTCATTCAATTCTTTTTACCCGTGCTCGAGGCCACAACAGTGCAACTGGGGTGCATATCGTACTGTTGGGGGCAAGCCGAAAAGGTTCTATTCATCAATATTATAAACAATATAGGCAAAAAAAAAAGAAAATAGAAAATTTGGATCTTTTTCGTTTCGTGTTTTTAAGCCCCCGATTACAATCTATGAGCGGTTGTATAACACGTTACTCGCTAGAAAAAAGCACTTAAGCCTGGCCATGTAAAAGTTAAATGCACACTAAGCTGTGGGGTGACAGCATAGATCCGAAAACTTTGACTAAGAAAATTTACTCAAAGATCCAATTACTTTACACACAGTGAGAAGTGAGAGTAACACTGTTTTCCTGTTTAGATATTTACAACAAATTCAAGGACAGCACTCTTGACTGTGGAAGGTGTCCTCAAGGTTGCAAAACAACCCACTTCAGTCAGCGACAGTCGACATCTCCTTGGCCATCTGAGGCGTTCGCTGCATTTTTTGCTACAAACATGCTCAAATCCAAATCAGAGCGAGTCCTCAATTACATGTCAGATATCATGAACAACGAAAACTTGACAGAAGCTACACTAAAGGACAGTTTCCGCAAAAACTTTGCTCGCGTTGAAGTCTTCTATGAATCCTTGAATTTTGAAAAGATGTCTGAAAGTCCAGCATATGAACTGGTTGACCTCATAAGCGACTTTGGAGGTAATATTGGACTTTGGCTAGGCTGGAGTGTACTGGCTGTTTTCCAAATTGTCCAATTTTTGTACGAAGTTGGGGAGATACTCATTTGTAAACGGAACAAAAAATGACAATTTATACAGCTTGTTGAGAACAATTTGGACCGAAGGAGCGCAAAATTTCAATGAAAAGTTTAAAATTTCTCAAACATTGTTTTTAATATATACAGTTAAATATTTAACTTTATCATCTCCGCGGATGAACCAGAGAGGATGGGCAGTCATCATTAACTGACTAAAAGAAAATGCCATATACCGATTGCCTTTGTTCAAATAATGTTGTGCTATTTTATCGCT
Organism: Convolutriloba macropyga; assembly: GCF_964194025.1. NCBI lineage: Eukaryota > Metazoa > Xenacoelomorpha > Acoela > Convolutidae > Convolutriloba > Convolutriloba macropyga. The sequence goes on from NC_134468.1 coordinate 6,245,188, forward strand.
TCACATAAATGTCCCATTAATTAACCATAAAAACTTTTAGTGTGTGTATGTCATCACAAGCTTGCAAAGTATATTTTTGAAATTCTATATTTTTACTCCTTCAATTTTTACTCCTTACGATCTTATCTTGCTTACTTCAACAACATGCGGTTAAAAATGGGATATTGTAGTAATAACAAATTGGATTTGGCTGTCAAGTAAATAACTGGCTTCAGGCTGCCTTCTTAGTCTAACATTCATCCTATCCATTAAATCCTATAAAAAATGTTTGTTTCAAATTTGTGGAACCAACAAAACTGATGTGATTGACCGCTGTTTTTAATAGACTCTAATTCAAACAAAAACGGAACTAATTTAAACCATGGAGTGGATTCATTTCACTATTTGCATTGAATGCCCAAAAAAAATTGGCATTGACGGTTTTTGAAGTTAACAACAAAAACTTTACTGCATCACAGAACAACTGACGTCATCTTTGAGAGCAAAAGAGCATAGGAACTTCAAGAATCAAATCATCACTAATTTAAGCAACATTCAACTCAAGATTGTAAAGCAAAAGATTATTCCCTCATCCCATCCCAAATTACGTAAATAATTAATTAGGTTCCTACTTTCTTCTCAGTTTCTAAGGAGAACAGTTTCAGGGAGGTGACGCAATTAATCATTAATCAATTTATTTTGTAAGATAAATTAAGAATTCTTTTGTCGTGGCTTAAGCAACATAAAACCTATACGGATAAAGAGGTAGACAGCCGGACCCGCCGTTGATAAATAACGTTTTCAATCATATTCAAAGAGGTCTCTATTAATTTCATTTGATAATTGATTCATCATTGTCTCTCCTTGAATTATTTCAAACAGGAGCAATCTACCGTCACTTTTGATCGCAAAAATTACAGGTTTTCTTCCAACTAAAAACAAGTCCAACTAAAACACTAAAAATTGGAAACAGATCTTTGAACTATGATACAATTTCAGATTCTGTCGCTAAATGTAGCCGCTATATTGTTTACTTGTTTACATAATTCAAGGCTTATATTATCTTTGAACGTGATCTGCCCTCCCCCCCCCCCCCCCCAAGCAAAAAGAAAACCCTATCAACTCTTTTGTAGCAGATCAAGGTGCTTCAAGCAGCTGATTACTCCAATCATAAGATCATTTTTCATCAGATTTATTGATATAACGTGCAGTTTACAACAGTTTCATTATTAAAACAATTTTAACTCTTTAAATCTATTACGACAGTTTAGACATTAACTTCTTATTTTTTTCATAAGGCTAAGTTCAGTTACAGAACATACTTTTTAGTGAAGACAATTTTGACTCATTCAGATTTGAAAAGAGAACCCACTCCGCAACAACATTCCCTATTTTTGGAGAATTAGCCTGTTTTAAATACAAGTTCACTAGTTTAAATTTTTAGCGAACTAAGAAATTCTATCCTTAAAAAAAATATTTCGTTTTCTCTTCTATACAACTTTAAAATTGAAAAATTACATAGATATAAACATATAAAAACATTTAAAACAACATTTATTATGCCAAACAAAAAAAGAGTCAGAACGTGTTTAAATTCACATTTTGCTGAGTAAAAACACGTAGCCACTAGAAATGGTCATTATTTGAAAAAACTTCATATATGATATCAGGTACTGGGTAATTTTGGTAAACTCATAAAAACATTGCAAATTAAAAATAAATTACAAAATTTAACCTGCAAAAACCAAAAATGCTGAATAACGGTGCGCAAAAAGTTTTAAAAAGCTGTTATCGAAAAATAGAAAAAAGGTAGCGACTTTGAATTACCTTTCAATGTCTTTCCAAAAAAAAACGGTTAAATTTAATATCTCGATTGAAACTTCTACTTTTAACCGAGTTTTAAAAATATTGTGAATGCAGGGTGTATTACAATTGCCAAGTGCGTTAGTCCTATTCAACGGGTAAGAAGTTTTGACGTTGCCATGGCTAAGTGTTTACAAAAAGTGTTTGTTTCTGAAAAACAACTAAGTGGTAAATTAAGTATTTTAAAAAATTAAACGAAATATCCAGCAAAGTTTTGAGATCAATTACTGATTGACAATCTATCTGCACGAGCACACTAACGAGCCTCCCTTGATAGACAGTGAACTGAAGTGAGTGAATGAAAGACAACAAACAAAGATAAAACAGAAAAAAGCATAAACGAATTAGACAATAAAAAGCAAAAAGAAAGAGAAGCAGGACAATAGAAACAAATAAAATAAAGAATAAAATCAAATGAAAAGAAAGATAACAAAAGAAAAATACAAGAGGAACAACCTATAAAAACGTCAAAAAAGAAAATAAAGGCGTTAAAATGAATACAAACGACAGTAACAAAACGCTAAAGGTTTTCTCTTCTTTTAATTTTTTGCAGCAATGATTTTCTTTCATCATCAACCCATTTTTTGCATGAACACCTTTTCATTACACTTTTACGAATAACCGCTTTTTGGTCCCTGGTCCCTCCTGCATTCTCCCGTTTTCAGTTATTGTCTCTGTTATCTGCACATTTTTGGTCATTACACTTGAAGAATCGTTTTGCGGCATTCGACATTTTTGTGTTCCCACATATTCAGCCATTGACCACTACTGATGTGTCTATTTAACTATGGTTGTTCTATAGGTCATTTAAACACGCCACTCGAAGCGCTGCAACCTGTACTTATATACTGTCACTCTTAATATACAAGATGAGACGATTATCAAATGATAAACACAATTTTGTCATGAAAAATCACCCAATTTAGAAAAAAATTCAATCAGCAGCTTTTTCTCAATCTGTTAATAGAACTGACTGTCTTATTAAACAATTAAATTTCCAAAATTGCAAAACAGCAGCTGCTCTACAGTCGAATAAATTCTACAATCGGAAACTGTATCAACCTGATCAAGAAATAGTGACAACCAAAGTCACCTGAAAGTTCAAAAAAAGCTCAAAATTTGCTTTGTCTCTTCTGGAAAGTACACAGGTAATAAATAACAAACAAAGCAAATTTGCGAATGTAGTGCCAATTGAAGAGGGCTCAAGATTGGTTCAAACTCGGTATAGGAAAAACACAGCATAAGCTTTGTTTGAAAAAATGAAATCACAACGCAAGCCATTGCCGCAAAGCTATCAAAAAAGATAATCAAAAATTGAGAAAACATTTCAATAATAGCAATAACATTGACTGTTGTATGATTAATTGAAAGGCCTCAATCAAATATGATTTTTCTAACACTACATCTAACAGTCGATTGATGAAAGTTGACAAAGAGACGCAGACTTAGAACAACAAATACAATTCCCTTTTGAGAGAAAAATAAATCTGCAGATCAATATCATTAATAAATACAAAGACTTTAAAATTAACATCTACTAAATCACACGTACTTTCCCCACACACACGATAAATTAAACAAAAATCAGGAAAGAGTCGAAAATTTGCTAAGAACTTCAAATCAATCCTGATTTCTTTATATTTTGAGGAAGTTGCTATTTTTTCTAAATCATAGCTTTTTGGTTGTTCATTCTCATTTATTAGAATATTTTCCAAAATTTCCATGTTTTCCATGATTCTTGTTTTTTATCTTGTCAACGTAGATTGAAGGCTTTCATTGTCAATACGATAAGATTTAAAACGCAGTTAACTTATATATGCAGTTCAAATTTGCAAGGCAAATTCTTACAACTAAAGCAACTAAGGTTCCAAAAGAGCGTCGTGGTGCGCCTACATTTTCACAGAACGGTCTGCAATTAATTGCAAATTTTGTCAGTAAATTTTTTGCTGTCAGTTAGAATTTTATTGTTGTCAGTATTTTAGCTATGGAAACTTGACCTCAATCGAACTTCTTTTCAAATAAGATTAGACAGCTTACACGTTATGTAGCAGATATGGAGCACAACCAGATGGCGGATTACGACCCCCATAGGCCCAGACCCTTTGCATCTCCGAGTCATGAGAGCCCAATTTACTCGAAACAACTGTACCCACCCATGAACAATGTGATTTTAGTCAAACAGGTGAACCCAAAGACAATAGATGATATGAACAAAAAACAACCCAGTCATATCAAAGACAGATGCAAAGACGATATCGAAAAAGATGCAAAACAAGGTATTACCATTTTAGGTAAAGTTTTAAAATAGGAAGCTAAAGAGTTTTAGCTCAAGAAAACCAATCGACACTATTAATTGCTCTCGAACGAATATTGAAGCAATTATTGTAGTAGTGCCGACTTTCTATGCAAAATTTTTGTTTGAACATTTTGATTAATTTTCTCGCTCTTGACGTCTTATATTTCGCTAACCTTCTAAATCTGCGCAAATCGATCGTTCACAATTTTAAGCAGCTAAACTGGCGATAATTTAATACTAAAAGTCACAGTGCAACAATTTAGTTTAATTTTTTTCCATATAAATCTTTGCAGTGGTTAACAATAAGCTCTGCTGAGAAACAGACTGGCGAACGTCGGACGAATTGCTCTCGAACGATCGGAGCAAGGTTTCATCTATTGTGGCGACAAGTAAACGAAAAGTAAACGAACCAAAAATATAACAGTCCGGCAAAAATTTTGTTCAAAAACATGGCAGGAAAATTTTCGGGAACGATGCAAAGCAAAAACTCACGAGGGCACATGACATCTGAAATAAATTAGTATATAAACAGCAGCCGCAAACTGTCATGGGTCAAATTAAGCAAGCAAATTGCAAGAAATAGCCATTGACCATAGCCATTAAACATATCTCAATTGGTATTGAAAAAAGTAAAACGAATAATCGACTATCGTTCTTAAGGAATAAAAAATGAAAAATAAGAAAACAACGTGAAGTCTTGATATGCAAACATAGCCGGCAGATTGCCGGAATAGCTGCGAAAGAATAGACCTGCGTGACATATAAAAGAGATAGAAACAGATACAGATCTAAATTGAAAAAAAATCGACGCCGCTCAAAAAACTAGGTAAAAAACTTCAGCGATAAATTAATAAAGCTTGTTAAAATTCATTCCACAGAAGCCTCTTATTAGGGACCTTTACTGCACATATGAGTTCCTTTGACCTTAACCAAATTCAAATAAAACTTGAGTTTTAAAGTGAAAAGTCATTTTATTGAGTGAGGTAAGTCACGTATGATCAAAATCTAATCACGCAAATAACCTAAAAACTTTTGCTAAAGCGAGTGAGAAATGACGTCACGCACGAAAATACCGTTAGTGAGAGGAAGAAGTCATTCGGAAAATTTGACTTTTTCAGCTTTGCTGTGTGAACAAATGTAAAACGAAAAAAGAGCGTCAGACGACGAAACAAAAAAACCAAGAGCACCGCAATATAGCTACGCTCAGCTTACAGCTTCGCAGCTATAATAAACATAGCCGGCAGATTGCCGGAATAGCTGCGAAAGAACAGACCTGCGTGCCATATAATAGATAGAAACATACAGATCTAAACTGAAAAAAAAATCGACGACGCTCAAAAAACTAGGTAAAAAACTTCAGCGATAAATTAATAAAGCTTGTTAAAATTCATTCCACAGAAGCCTCTTATTAGGGACTTTAACTGCACAAATGCGTTCCTTTGACCTTAAACAAATCCAAACTAAACTTTTAAAGTGCAAAAGTTTTAAAGTGCAAAAGTCATTTTATTGAGTGAGGTTAAGTCACGTATGATCAAAATCTAATCACGCAAGTAACCTAAAAACTTTTGCTAAAGCAAGTGAGAAATGACGTCACGCGCACAAATGCCGTTTTTGAGAGGAAGAAGTCATTCAGAAAATTTGACTTTTTCAGCTTTATTGTGTGAACAAATGTAAAACGAAAAAAGAGCGTCAGACGACGAAACAAAAAACATAGCAGGACAAGTCTTGACGTACAATTCAAAGAACTTTCATTGACTAAACAAAAAACTAGACCTGGAATGAACTATGAATGGATTGGGAAAACCATTTAGAAAAAAATCCGAACCAAAAAATCGAAAAAAAAATAGTAAAAACCAAAGTGAAATTGTCGCATGTGAACAAAAAAACCACTAGCGAGAAAGCGAAATTTTGTTCAAACGCCGTTTTCTCACTCTACTTCAAAATTAGAGCGAAAAAAATTCACGCCACAAAACCACTCGCTTTTTCGCTCAACTTCCTGTTTCGGCATGACCAAAATCACCAATCCAATTTGACTTCAAAAATCATGAAAATGTGTGAACAGATCTTTAAAAAAAGACAGCGCCCCAATACAATTCAAATTCTTTGAATTGTAAAAAAACCAAGAGCACCGCAATATAGCTTCGCTCAGCTTACCGCTTCGCAGCTATAATAGTACTTTTCTTATTTTCATTTTATTTTGGAGGATAAAAGGTTCAGTAGAAAAATATTATTGGGACCTAGGACATTGGCATCTGAAAGTCCGCTTTTCTTGGTTTGCCCAGTTTCCCTTTTCATTACGCTTGAGGACCTTCGCCGTCTTGCCTTTAGAAAGCAAGGTTGCGCGCCTGTTTGAAAACTCCAGCGGATGTTACCAAATGAAGATTACATAACCGACTAACGTTGGGCGAATTGCGCTCAAACGACCGGTGAGCGATTGGCTTCGGTAGTACCCAGATAAACTGAGATGCTAGTATCAGGGGGTCAAGAAATGTGGGGTGACTGAGGGGGATTTTAAGATTAAGAACCATTCATCAGAACATGAAATTGTCTCCTAAAAAGTTTTAGTGAGTCGCATTCTTAGATACTGGTAAGTCGTAAGGCTATAAAAAAATTTAATGCATTCCGGGTGTTACCTGCGTATCCCGTTTTTGAGAAGGAAAAGACACCGGGCTAATGTAATTGCTACAAACTTCGTTTGAGAGCAATTAATAAACTAACTGGAGGAAAAACAAAATTTTCCGTCAATATATTAGCAGAATGTGAAAACAAATATCGAAAGAAATTGCATCAGTCATCTGACGGGGCTATTGAAACATTACGCTCAAGCATTAGATCTCAAGGCTTAGAAATCAAATACAGCAAATTTGCCGAAAGTGATGACCGATAACCTATAGCTCCATATATGAATACATTTTGTAATCAGAAAACGAATTTCACAATAAGAGTTAAAAATTATTAAACGGTCAAGGAAATTGAAAATAAAAATAATTACACAATCACTGCAGTTTAGCAGCAAAATAGTTCTCAAAATATGAAGAAAACTCAACACCTGAAACAGATATCAATCATCATTTGGTGTTAACGGAACACGGAAACGCAATAATTTACAACACTAAAGGAAAAATGATAAAAGGCAGAAAAACAGATTGTAGTTAAGTAGATTTTTAATTTTCTGTCTGCAAAAAATGCTCCGAGAGTAACTAATCGTTCGAGAGTAACTAATAAAGCTTGTAAGAAAAATTACCTATAAAAGATACCAATCATCATTTGGTGTTAACGGAACACGGAAACGCAATAATTTACAACGCTAAAGGAAAAATGATAAAAGGCAGAAAAACAGATTCTAGTTAAGTAAGTTTTTAATTTTCTGTCTGCAAAAAATGCTTCGAGAGTAACTAATAAAGCTTGTAAGAAAAATTTTTTGTCGGTCATTATAGTGTCTTTGGCCATAGCAAAATCACCTTTAAAATTACAGGATCTGGGATGATGACACTCAGCTCTATAAAAGACTCAGCTCTACGGCTTCAAGAAGCTACAATGCCTCAAACAGGAATTGAACACCGAATACTGCAGATCATTTGGACTCTGGCGTACCTTGGACTGGCTGCACTTTTCCTCTATCAGTTCAGGTAATATTCTTGCAGAACATCAGAGTTATCTCCTTATAAGTTATGGTCATTTGTATTATATTTGATGATATCGATAGAATTGATGTTAATAGTTCGTTTCAGAGGTCAAAAGGTCAAAGTCCAAATTTAGAAGATGCAGATGTCACCGTATTAACGTTCATTTGCTTGACAGTAGTTTTTCAGACATTCAATTGAGGGTGTGAATTTAAATTGTGGTCTATATATGCAAAAAGTTTTGAGTTTTGTCGATGATTACAGTTCAATACTTTTTGCATTTTTCAAATTAAAGTATTTGCGTTGTCAATTCGGTATTCTTTTTCATTGTTACTGACCTCGAGATTTCCATATTGAAAACTACTGGCTTACGAACGTTAATGAAAACGCCCAATAAATTTTGATATACGATTCTAAACGCCCAATAAATTATGATATACGGTTCTAAACGCCCAATAAATTATGATATACGGTTCTAAACGCCCAATAAATTATGATATACGGTTCTAAACGCCCAATAAATTTTGATATACGGCTCTAAACATTGGAAAAAGTTCAAAACATTGTTTCAATAAATTTTATTTTTACATTTTGTTTTACTCAGCTGTCGAAGTCTTTTCAACAAAAAAACTCCTATCCGAGAAGTGGAATATCAAAATTTTCACTGAGAAGTGGAATATCAATTAGAAAAAAACTTAAAAACTATGAAGTTTCAAAACAAGTTAAAAGATCGAAAAGAAAAAAACAACTAACTATACTTTGAGTACTGAAATGTTTGGATACAAAACAAAAAATAGAAACATAACCAACTGACTTTGGGAGAATTGTTGTCAGACAGTTGGCTTCGTCGGTAGCTAGCTTTAGCTAGGTTTAGGGAGGGTAGCTTTAGCTTAAATGAATGGGCGTGGGTGAGGGAGGCGGGGATGGGTAAAATGGGGGATCGGGGGTTATGTGGGGCGGGGGGGGGGGGGTCAAACTCTAAGAAGTACCCTTTAGACATACATTTCTCTCTACAAAACAGTTTTGGTGAATCGCGTACTTACAGTCTAGTAAACCGAAAATGCGTCAGACGAAATATCGGTCAAGCAAAAATCGCATAAAAACCACAGGATTGATATATTTTCTAGCAATTAAACATGACAGTCAAGAGAAAAAGAAGCCATGGGTAGAATTTGGTAAAGGGGATGAACGATGGATAGTAATCGGGGATAGACCAGTTGATTTGGTACAGGAAAGACTTTTGGTCAGACAAAAGACAAATGGTCGGACAAAAAACAACGAAGAGTCGGTAGTACCACATATTGCCTTAAAGAGTTTCAATTTTCTCGAAGTAATTGTCGTAAGATTTCGTTTTGGACTGCCTATGAAAACTGGAAAAATTGATTTGTCCGTCTCTGTATTGTAGTGAACAAGAAATGATAATCAACTTGAACACGAAACCAGACGAAAAACAATTTTTTAAAGTAAATATGAGTTCAAGATCAGATTTTCAATAAGCGGTTCATTGCAATCTGAAACACAAATTTGCATTTGGATGTCTTGTTCCTTAAATAAACGTAACTATTATCATTTACTGGCCTTTTAATGGGTGCTTTCGGTAATTACCGTATCCTTGATTTTACAATCCTGGCAGATTTCTCTCGGTGTGAAAAAACTTAACCAACAAACATCGTGCGAACTGCTCTTAAAGGACCGGCGAGCTGTTAGTTTCGGTAGTGGCCAGCTTGGGCTTGAGCTTAGGAAGGCTAGCATTCAGCAATAGGGCGGGGGGCAAAAGCGACAGAAACTGCCCTTTATAGTATTATTTTGTGTTCCCAGCAGCATAGACGAATTGTGCACTTAAAGACTATCTAAGCTGCAAGAAAGGTGCTCAGCAACTAGATGCCTTCCGGTATTTTACCTGTTTAGCCAGTTTTTGAAACAAACGTTCAAAACCTTCACATAAAAAATTGGTCAAGCTGATACTACCTAATAACTATTTGGTGACGCGAGAATATTTTTCGTAAATCTTTACGGAAAACCCAAGATTTTTTGAAACCTCATCTTCTCAGCAAAACCGAAATTCCAAAAACCCCATGCTGATATAATCCATTCTATGAAGGCTTTTCACTGATGCATCTCGTGTATTTCTCCTAAAAAATTTCCGGTCTCAAAAGTAACAAAAAAGCTAGGCATAGGGTTCCTTCCGTCATTATATGAGGTCCGAACAAATTGAATTGAGTTCTCGTTTTTCTATATCTCAAAATAAAGCAACAAGTTTCAAAATCCACGAATAGCAGATAAGCAGAAAAGTTTACAAGAAAGTAGAAGTCAGCAAAGTCCTTGTCAGGTCAACGAATTCTGATTAGACTACCAAGCTACAGTTTTTTCACAACTGTTTGTATATCATCATTGGTCAGAAAAGAGCGGCCAAATTTTAATCTCTAGTCTGAAGCGCGGTGTTACGCCATTGCGTGGGATTTTCAAAGATAGCCGCGGGTGTTAACCATCTACTTAAACACCATTCTTGGCCAGTAAATTAAAAGCAAAGCAGCTGTAAATTGAGGTAAATCAAGGGTATCAATCAATTTCCGGATCTATTCTGTTTCGCCCCCCCTCCCCCCCCCAGTGTTTTTTATGATCCCCAATTATAAAAAATATGTTGTTATATAGCGCGTTACTATGTAAGAAAATAGCACGTACGCCTGGGGCTCAAAAAAAATTTATGATCACTAAGCTGGGGGAGGGGGGGACAGAATAGATCACAACTTCCAAATTAGTCATGCATGTAATCATACATCTTTGTTTAAGCATTTTGGTGAAGAACTATTTGAAATACGACACAGACATCAACATCGCAATCCAAACCGCACAATCACTCAAGTTCCCAGCTGTGACAGTTTGTAACGAAAACCCTTTGCGGAGATCTCTCGTCGAGCGAATAGAGAAATTCAACGACCTGGTTCTTTTGGATGACTTTGCAATGAGTTATGTACAATCAGTGGCTGCGAACACACATGCAAATTTAGAGCTCCCCGACTGTGTCGAAGGATATATTGCATGCAACAACACTAAAGTAAGTTTAATTCAGTGAAAAACGAGCTATCTTAATACATTTATTAGGCATTACACAGCCAATGTCTGAAAAGGCTTACTTCAATAAATTTCGCGGTTTGTAGAAAGGAGTGACAAAATTCCGTCACCATTTTCAACTTTGCGTAACCCTTTTCCACAATGAAAAATAGTTGCTCCAAACGTAGAAATAAATTAATTATGTCTTATAAAGGTGTAAGACATAAAGGTGTAGTCCTTTTTTTCACCCCTATTCATTTTATCCCCTCTCAATTCACCCCCTATCACTTAACCCTCTATCGTTTAACCCCAATTTTAATCATTTACATAAGGACTACTAAATTAGAAAAATAATCACTCGGACATGCCTAGCGGGCCCTGGCCATGCCTCAGCGGCCCGTGGGACTTGATATGAAACTATCACAACCAAACCTGGGAATAAGTTATACGCTTAAGTCTCACAAAACATGCATTTCATGTCGAATGCTAATTGGTGGGAAGAAATGATAGAGGGGTTAAATGATATGGCGTTGATATGCGGGGTTCAATGAATCGGGATGAAAAGAAGTAGAACCTTTATAAAAAAAGGCTTACATTTTGTATCGAGTATTCACGAATAAACGCAATCCAACTCAACTATTTTGAGCATGTTGCAAGCCTAAAACGTTATTTCCCGAATTTTATTATTAATTACTTGAGTCAAAATTCAAAGAATAATTTCTCCTTGTGGACCAGGCTATGGATAATCGCAAAACTCGTGATTGTCTTCTTAATACATAATTAGTATCGCGAGGGAAATTTCTGAAACTATTCACCAATTGCGCTTTTGTTCATTTCAGTCTGATTGACACTATCTTAGTTATTTGGAAAGAGTTAATTATAGTCTGGAAACTTGTGACCCATGGCGTGGAAACTAGTAACAAACTAGATTTTTCACGCAATCCCAAAAACACTCATCGTACAATCTAGCTTCCCATATATCGACAAGCTTATAACCCTACTACGGGTCTTACAAAATATTTTCAAAATCGAGTAACTCGAGAAATACGTTTTACGGACGGAGAAGGCCAAGATTTAATTTTTAAACCAATACAGGGAGTCAGAGGGAAACAAAAACTTTGTTTTGAGTTTCACTGAATAAGTAGACAAAATATATTGTTCAAGCTTTATGGTAAGGCAATTAATATCTGTTGAACCATAATTTATCCGCAAAATCTAACCTGTATTCTGCACCCCTGTCCCACGAACCCGATGCCCAGCACATGCTATTTTAACCCATCAATGCGCCATATAACGGTTCAAAAATAAGCAACTGGGTGAACTTAGCTGCAGGAAGGGGTAAATCATTCTGTTTTATTGCCATTGTGTTTTACAAAATAAAGTTCAAAGAGAGAGTGCAAATTAGGGTAATTTTCAGGTGTGCATTCCCATTGAGTGGATCTGCAATGATGTTGACAATTGTGGTGATAACAGTGACGAAGAACTTCCCTTCAATTGTACTGAAATAGAAGCGGAGAGAGAGGCGAACAGTACAGAGGAGATAGGTGCATAACTTTAAGTTTTTTTGAACCCCTCGTAGGAATATAACTATCTGTAGTTCTAATTTTACATGCTTATAATGGTATGGACTCTTTTTAATGAATAGTTCCACCTCCTATTAGACCATGCAAAAAACGAGATTGATTCGAAGATGTGCAGTACTTTGTTTGAACATGGTTATGAAATGAAAATATATCAATAGCAAGGAAGAAGGCTAAGATTCCTCTTTTCAATTAGGAATCAATGATTTATCAAGACTATGACCCAAAAAGGAGAACTTCAATCGAGTTATCACTAATATGACTAACTTATTTTTATAATTACCAAATACAGACACGATTAGTGAGTGAACAAAATCCTTGGCTAAGACTCAAAACTAGACACACAAACGGAATTGAGATTGGCATCTTTAAAAGTACTCTAGCTAAAATCAGAACAGCCTATCAGAACGTATGCGTTTAACTTAACCGAGAGCTAACTTCGGTATTTCACTTTGCGAAAGAACTTCGACAAAACAAAAAAGCTTTCAAAAACAGTTCTTAGTAGCAGCAAAAAATTTCTGTTTTGAGTAAGTACAGAAACGGTTTTTTTTTAAAAAAAAAAACACGTTAAAATGTATCTGCTGCATCATTTGCTTCGAATTTATCAGTCACCAAAAAATTGTAACATAAGGGAAAAATCATAAGCAAATTTTGTGTACAGCAGATTGTACAATGAAAATTTTGCGTTAATTTTTGCATGATTTGTTAATTCTCTTAGTTTGTATTTAGCATTTCTATAGCCTGACGATGATCTTAAGTTCGAGATTTTAATATTGACAATTCCTTTTGAGACCTATAACAAAAGTGATCGACTATTATGCACAAAATGCAGACAGGATAAAAACGAATGTCATACAACCTCTATCAACTCAGTGTCAAATACTTGCCCATGAAGTTTTCGCGATAAGAAAACAAACTTTCGTAGTTTTAGTGTTTGATTCGAGTTCTTGTACTGAGATATAAATTCAGCATACATCGTGTAAAAAGAAGCACTTAAATAGCACGAAGGGGAAAATATGTTCAAAGAAGAACTTTAGTTGGATATTTGAGCGAAACAGATTCTATGCTCGCTCAAAACACTTAATGGTTAAACCGAAACTAAAAGAGGACAAAAATTCAAAAACTTGTCTTTAAATGGTCTTTTGTTTTTGATTACAGCTACAAACAGCAAGCCCACATTGAAACTATCATGCAACTACGACACAAAAAGCAATGTGTCTTGCAATGTGTCCAATAATTTTAAAAATTTTGTTCAAATCGATGGAAGTTTAAGCAAAGCAACATATCGATATTTGCTCAAAGCCAAATCCATAATTTCACATAACAGATTTTTCACAATGCAATCAATTTCATTCAACATGAACACTAATGAACAAAAGAGAACGAACATCAGTTTTGCAATATTAGCTGGCAACAAATAGTCACGCTGCTGATAAACGTGCATTTTTATAAAGATTAATAAGTTTGTCTGAAAAGAGAGATGAGAAAACTCCATTCAGTACATTCACGCCCGAAAACCCGCAGACTATATTTTTACCATACAAATTTTCCAGCTACTTTTATTTATGTCCATATCCTATCTTGCAGCAGAGAAAATGCGTGTTTGTGAATTAGTGTGCAACCAGATCAAATAACCAGAGCAGCCAATCAGAAAACAGAATGACTTTACGCCAAAATTTTAGTCAATTCTCATTGGTCAATCAGTAGATTTTCATGTTTTGTTACGAATGCCATTTTTATTAGGTCCTTCCTTATTGTCAATGTTACAGACAACCTTTTCAACAAAATAGGTTTGCGCTCTTCGAATTGAATGACTGCAATCAATTTGGCAAAATGCGATTTCAATGGTAGTTGCAATTGAAAATTTCAGAAACAATAGAAAATTTCAGGTATCTGCAATTGGCCTTACATTCAGTGCCCGGATGAGGACTTCTGTGCAATGAAATGTGACGAGCAATACGAATGCACTGAAAAGTGGGGCTACGACGAAAGCCTGCAAGTTGGATGTACCGAAGTATCATGTCTTACGACAATAGAGGTTACACACATTACAATCATGACAATGCAATCACTACAAGTGATAGGCTGAATTTGCCGTGTTTTCACAATTATTTGTCGTATCTTTGTTCACTATGATTCTAAATATTTACGCATATTGCAGAATCTAGTTATGCGCGAATTCAAAGAGTAAACTTTTTCAAGAATCCACTTGGAAGACAGTACAACTTCGATAAAGTACAGGCTTGCAAAGATTACACTATTATGTAAACGTTGTGTAAAATTTTAAAATCTAATCTATTCCGGAAACAATTAAAAAGAGATCACTAAAAATTATCATAGATGTTTCATAACAAATGTGGCATCTTCTCCCAAACAGATTCAAAAGTTTCAGGAATCTTAAAATTCTGTTTAGGATTCTTACAACAACGGGAACTAATTCTGGAAACTATACTTTCTTTGAGATTAAACAGCCTTATACTTTTAAATTGGTGAGAAAACAAATGAGAAAAACGAAAATTGGTTAAATATTTGAAAAATTGTAGCTTAATTTTTTTTTTACATCGGGAACGATCAAAATATGTGAAAATGATAGAACTTATTGTATTTAGAACTTATTGTTTTTGAAAATGATAGAACTTATTGTTTTTGAAATACAACAAAAGTTTCAAATTTCTCTTTAAAATTGTTTTCGTATGCTTAACAGCATTAACAAGTGACTCGGTGCAAAATTTAAGGCATGAAAATATGAAGCAGGGAACAATTTTTTAAAGTTGATTTTCTGCTCGTACATTATATAGATATCCGATTGAGGGATTTTGAGTTAATTGAGAAAAAATTATAGACGTTTTTGGGAAAAGTAAGATGTTCTTAAAAGTTTTGGGGCGACAAATAATTAGAATGAGTCCCTAGTGTAGTTAGATGGCAAATTGTCGCCCTGCATATTGCCGGAAAAAAGCCGTCGTTGATCCCCATAACCAAGGCTGGGATTGAAAGAGAAAAAAAAAAACTAATGAAAAATTGATTTTTGTACACAAACAATTTTAAAGTGCAAATTATTTTCAAGTTATTTTGGAGCTGAACACTCTCCTGTTTCGTAGTGAGACGACATATGGGCTAGTATCAATACCAATAAACATTAGAGATGGTAACTAAGAACAAAGTTTGAGTAACGTGCATCTAAAATTGGGCTTTATGGGTTTATCCCTTCTTTTTCTGATTTCGTTTCTTGATACTGACACTTTTAACAGAATGAGAGAAGAGTGAAACTAGCCCCGAGAAGTCAAATGATTTCACGCAAAATGTTGAACAAGCTGCGAACTAAGGTAGAGCCTAAAAATTTTAGTACGAATTAAAAAACAAAAATTTTAGTACTACGAATTAAAAAACAAAAAAATAGGAGCACTATAATAGCCGGCTGAGAAGTTGAGGCGGCTATTAATACATCAAAATAGACTTTGGGGGGAAAATCAAACAAAATAATGGTCTTCTCTGTTCATTTAGACTATTACGGTCGTCTAAATTTTTTTGAAAGAACGCTTTTTTAATCAAAATAGTTGATCCGGCGACCGTCGGGTTTCGCGATTTTTTTAAAAAAAAAAACACTTTGAAGCGATTTGACGAGAAATTATGATGAGGCGGGAAAAGTTGGGAATAATTTGGTTTTTATCCACTGCCCTATGACATTACCACAAAAAACTTCATGTTCCTCCTAGCGCAGAAAAAAATGTGATGAAAGAAGGCCACTCGTTATGCAGCAAATAAGGTCTGCGCAACATTTCGTTTCACGGCCGTTAAAAACTATAGTTTTGTGGTCAGCATCGAGTTTCCATGGTGAAATTTCTGGCGTTAGTGTGTTGTTCTCAGGAGCATCAAATTGGGTAATAACTTGAAATTTTCAGGCTACTCCAACAAAGCAAAATCTTACCTCTGATAATTATCCCGACAACTACGAATCAAATACTGACTGTATGTGGATAATTGACGCCTCAGCTCATGAGGAGAAAATAAGCTTGACATTCGAGGACCTTTACACCGAAGGCAAGCCGAACAAATTGACAAGAGAAACCTGAAAGTATGCTCCAAAACAGTATGTCTAAGTTTCATTAAAAGACGTCCAATTTTTCGAAAGATGAGTTTGGCTTATATGAGTTCTGCTCACTGCAATGGAGAAGCAAAGATGGCTAAGACGCACAGAGACCAAATGAAGTGTAACAAGGCAATTTTGAATGCAGACTTGAGCTGGTTAAAAATGATCGCTAATTGTGAGAAAAAATTACAGCAGAAAATAATGCCAGCGATTAGATGCGATAGCTTTAGACATTTAGTCTCAAAATACCAGTGAAAAGAACGAGATCTATAAAACATTGAACAAAAAATTTATTGAAACTGGAACAATATATGTACTTTAACGTTGCCTTCTAACCTTCAATTAGATTATTCTTATTTAAATCATTTTTATCAAAATAGGTAAAAGTTAAATTGTGAGAGATAAATCACAATTAACCAAGAGATAATTCACGTGAATAAAACATAGCAGGACAAGTCCTGACACAATTCAAAGAGTTTTCATTGACTGAACAAAGACTACACCTAGAAAGAATTTTTGTTCAAACATCATTTTCTCACTTTACTTTGAAAGTGCAGTGAAAAATTCAAGTCGCAAAACTACTCGCTTTTTTCGCTAGACTACCTGTTTCGGTGTGACCAAAATCCCCTCTCCAATTTGACTTCAAAAATCATGAAAATGTGCGATCAGATCTTAAAAACAAGACAGGGTCCTAAGACAATTCAAAAGCTTTGAATTGTATAAATCATTACAAAAGGTGTGAAAAAAGTTGCCAGAAAAAAGCTGCAATAGCTTCGTAGATCTGCAGTCTCAAAAAAAAAACAGTAAAAAGGACAGACCAAAAAAATTCGTCTTTTCATTGAAGGCTGATATGTTATATTTTGATTAAAAATCTGTAAAAGTTTTTGCCTCTATTAACTGCTCTGAAATAACTTCATTTAGAGTGACAAGCACCGATTTGACCTTATCTCTTTGAATTAAAGTAAATAAAAGTCAATTTCAAAGTGAGGAAGTCATTTTTGAGAATGAGGTAAGTCAAGTGTGACCAAAAATTTAATCACGCGAATGAACAAAAAACTCAGAGCGAAAAATGACGTAACGCACGCACTTCAGTTGAAATTGCATGAACGAATGAACAAAAAGCAGATTTGAAGTGGTTGTGACGTCATATGGTCATAACAAAAATCGCCACGACGAAATAAAAAAAAAGAGAAGGCCAATAATAGCCCCAGCTATCGCTGTGCGGCTATCAAACACAATTACGAAAATTAGGCCAGAAGTCTCCATAAAATTAATGTCCTGAGAAAACTGACAGAAGTTCACAGTCCAATAATAGTAATATTCACTAATCCGAAGAAGAAAAATGAAACGTTAAGTGGATGCCTCTATAAGAGACATCGGAAATGCTCACATTCTCGTTCTTAAAACGCTAAAAAGCGTACGTCTGCGATATAGAAGTGGAAATCATCATTACCAAGCCCAAAACATGGGGAAGAACGACCTGCAAAACCAGGCTTATGATTTTGACAAATTTGAAAAGCAGTAAAAAGCCAGAAAAACTTTGAACCCAAATAATGTAGAGCTTTTACACCTATTACAATCCAAGCCCTTTCATTGCAAAAAAAAGAAATTCAGAAATAACAAATAAAAAACAGTCAGGAGAGGGAAAAGAAATATAGTTGAAACAGATTTGAACATGAGTTGCAAAACTTATGGCTGAGAATAAAGATAAAAGTGTTCCACGCAAAAACCTCTGATTATTAATTATATCCATATTTTAGAATAAATATCAAACAATTGTTCTGTGTTTAGAGCCCTATTACTTGTCTTTCATTGGCAGAGCTCTATAAAATTGTCCTTTCGATTAACTTTCAATATCAATTGAGGTTTATATCACTAATGTAAATTTTAAAGTTGAGTGCAAGAATTCCTTACAATTCGAGTGAGGCCGCAAAAACAATTGATTGCGAAGAACAACAACGTAGTCGCAAGAAATCTGACAGAATGAACGCTTAACTTCACAAAGTCCACAGCGTGTAGTTCGACAATGATTCACTCCGTCAAATTTATATCTAAAAGAGAAGGACAAACAGACTTTCCGCTGCAAATTATCTACAAAAACCAAACGAAAAGATAAAATTAAGAAACCGAACGGTTAATAAGTCTCATTCATTCACTCATTGATGCGAGTTTTCTGTTTTCGAACAATCGTGTTTTCTGTTTAAGAATTAAATAAGAATAACAGTTGCTACAAAAAATAACTATAGAAACAGAGCCCTATTACAAAACTTTCAAGAAACAGTACAAATGCGGTTACGTATAGCGTAATCAATGTCATATACATGTTAAATAAACAAAAAAGATCTTGAAAGAAAATAAACGTGAAAAAAACTAATGGCAAGCAATTAAAACCAGTTGGAATTTAGTAATTTTGAGGACTACAAACACCACTAAAAAAGGCGTTTGAAACTACAGAATGTCGATCAGAAGATTAACAATTGTCAACCAATTATTTTCTAAAAACCTATAAAAGCAAACGAACAAAATTTGGCCGCCGTTTTGTCTTGGTCCATCGGAGAAAGGACAACAGTTAGCAAAGTAGCAATCCCTTTCACTCTCCGATTTTCGCTTTGTTCAACAAAATGCGCAAAAGATTTAGTTCATATGCTTCGACTCAAAACAAGATGCGATCAGTAGTTGCCTCAGCTTTAACTTCGCAGCAATTAATCACTGTTCTGGTTCCGTTCAAATGTTCTCCATGAGCTCATCATTCAAAACTTAATCTAGAAGACTAATGCAACCCTGTGTCATAGAATCTAAGTTCTGAACTTGGAACCAGTATCAATTTAAAAGAAAAATTAAATTCAGTTCTGAAAGATGGTATCCCAATAGACCTTTTGAACATGCCCAACTGTATTTTCAGTAAAAAAAAAGTGCACATACTTCTCCGATAGGAATTCTGAGAAGCGTGAATGTATATGTCTTTCACGTGTAAGCGCACATAATCGTATGCAAGAAACCCAATAACTAGTTTATTCAAATTCCCGCTAGCTTTTAAACAACCTCAAAACCCATTCAAGTTAAAGGTTAGGATTTAATTGATTAATTGATTTAAAACTTATAGGCACTTAACTTCTAATCACTAATAGGTCGTGTTTGCACCCAACGTGGATGACGCTAGAATGTAAGGTTCAGACTACTGTCACCCCAAAAGCAATGTTTAGTTACTTCTCTGCTCCAGTTTACTCCGAAGCCAACGTCAACATATTACCTTCATAGTATCATGATAAAAAACTTGTTGCATCAGTTTCCATTGAATTTTTAAATTTTGCTTAATGAAGGTAAAACCTATTTTATGGCGTTATGTTTTAATAATGGAGAAGCGCTGATTGCAGATTCAAAAAACAATTAGCGCCCGAGAATTTCAACCGCAACAATTTCTAATATTTTTGGTCAAATGTGCATTTTCACCTCTCAGTACACTTGCGCTACATCTTCCTGAATATGAATCATTGAGCCATGGAAAAATTTAGATTGGCCTAATTGTTGTGATAAACTTATTAAATAGAGATGAGCCAGCGAGGCATGGGAGATCTGATGAAAAAATTGCATGAGAGTGAGGGTCTTGATGAACCATCCAAGGAAATTTTGAAAACCCTAATTGAAGAAAATATTGGAAAAAATGCACGAATTGCCGAATTGGAATCTGAGGTGGCACAGATGAAGATCAAAGTTAATCAACTCGAAGATATCAATCAAAAGATTGCCTAATTTTTCGCAATCTACCGTTTAGTTCAAATGGAACCAACCTCTCAGATGTGATTGATCTTATTCAAAATGTGTTGAATGTCAACATTGAACCGCGCGATTTAAAAGCGTGCCATCCGTTGGGCAGAGGATCGCCATTCAATCCACCACCAGTTATTGCGAAGTTCGTCTATTTCGACCAAAAGGAAAGAATCTGGACCAGGAACGGTTTGCTACGGAATTATAGGAATCCAAATAATGGAAAACCGGTTTTTTGATTATCGAGCGATTGAGCAAGTACGAAAAGTCATTGAAAGAGGAGGGTCAAGCAAAACAGTTAAAGGTTACTACTAAGAATTTGGCACCACTTGTTCAGATCGAGTCAGACGGGATGAAGCGATATCTTGAACTGAACTCCATTCAAGATATTATTGAATTGCAACCAGTCGCTAGTAAAATTGAAAGGTTCAATTATCCAAAGAATCTACCACAAAAGCAAAGCCAAGTATACACGACAACAGCGGGTTCGATGGAAGTCAATGAAATTATCTATAACACGCCTGTTCCAAAGCTAACAAACAGCCAACTTTTGCGCCTGGTACACCTTTATCGACCAAAATGCCTTTCCTAAAGCGTATGTGTGACAATTTTGAGAACAGCGACTATCCCAATCTAATGGAGGAACTAAAAAGCAGGAGAGCTGATAAAGACGAATTGCTTGATTTTGTTATGGGTCTCTTAAGTGGTTCGCCGAATGCCAATGAGACTATTCTTGCTAATATTGAGGAACAGCCGTTTCGGAGCGAAGAGTGCTGAGAAGAGTCTGGAACATAAGAGTTCACCCCTTAGATTTAATAAAGCGACCAAAATTAGATCTGCATCAAATCACTTCATAATTTTACACTTAAATACTAGATCCATTAAAAAACATGATGAAGAATTAGAGGCACTGATATCTTAATTTTGAGTCTCCGCCTTTTGTCATATGTTTAACAGAATCTTGTCTAACAGTTAATGATGATCCGAATTTATTCAAGGTAGCAAATTACAATAATTGCTTGACAAAATCAAGAAGTGGTAGGGGTGGAGGTATTATGATCCAAATAAGTGATGAGGTGAACTTGATTGAGGAGCTGAATTGCAAATTAAATGAAAGTCTTTTGGTTCACTTGAAATTCGGAGAGTTAAAGATTGCTCTGTTAGTGGTTTGTAATCACCCCAAAATTAACAAGCAGAATATCATTTTTGAGCTCGATAAAACAGTGGAAAACATCAATGAAAATTATGACAGAATAATTGTTTGTGGGGACTTAAACATCAACGTGCTAGATGAAAATCTGATGACGTCATCATATCTATCGACTATCCAACCAAATGGTTTTCAACTATGTTGTCGTGAGCCAGCTCGCATCAGCCGAAATACCTCGACTTGTTTGGATCACTTTTTCGTAAAGAATTTAAGGATTCAGAAAACTTTTGTAATGGAGGATAACAATTATTGCGATCACTTTCCAATTGTGTTGGAATTTGAGAAGATTAGCAAAAGTTGTTAACCAGAAATTGGTTTTCGTGACACCAGTTTTTTTTAAAATCGTTGAGTAGATTGTCTTCTTTTCTTGATAACCTTTCTAAATCACTAGCGACAATAAGATACCAGGAAACGGAAAGTATAAACTGTGCTTTTGACAGATTTGAAAATACTTTTAAAGAAGTATTAGCAATGTTTGCACCATATCGGAAGTCAAGCAGGAATACAATTAAAAAACCTAACTGGTTTGATAAAAATATGAAAAATTTGATTTGCAAAGAAACCAATAACACAAGTCATGGAAAATGGACCGTCAGAGCAACCAAAAATTAGAGAAGTTTAAAGCACTACGAACTAAAGTGGAGAAAACAATCAAAGCCAAAAAGAATTCTTACTATGAGCAAAAGTTCTCAAAATGCATCGGAGACTCAAAACAAGTTTATAAATTTTTAAATGAGCTTAAGGGAGTTACTATTAAAAATTCTAAAGTTCCTTACCAAATAAAAGATGGTAGAAGAGTTGATGATAATCTAGATGTTGCAAACGAGCTCAACACTTTTTTTGTAGGTATAGGACAGAAACTAAAAGCAGACATCCCAAATGATATTTTTGTTAATCCTAAGGCTAATATTTTGCAGAGTATGTGGCTTTATGAATCAAATTGCAACGAAATCTTGCAAATAATTGAGGATCTCAAAGAAAAATCATCTTCGGGAGTTGATGAGAGTAGTACGATTTTGATTAAGAAAACGGGTTTCTTAATTTGCAAGCATCTTGTTCATCTCGTAAATAAATCTTTTAAAGACGGTAAATTTCCAAGTATTCTGAAACAAGCTACAACTGTCCCTCTGCACAAGGCAGGGGCGAAAGACGAGATAAATAACTACCGACCAATTTCGCTTCTCATTGTGTGGAGTAAAGTTTTTGAACGCGTTATGTATAATCGAATTTATACTTACTTTGAAACTTTCGGTTTGTTCCATCCTAATCAATTTGGTTTTCGAAAAAAACAGCACTATTAATGCCATCGCAAATTAACAGAGACAGTTCGTGAGAGCCGCCATTGTCAGGTAGCCACATTTTTTATTGACTTAAGAAAGGCTTTTGACACGATAGACCACCAAATCCTATTACAAAAGCTCGAACTATATGGTAAAAGAGGATTTTGCCTAAGATGGATTAGTGATTATTTATTGGAAAGACAGCAATGTGTTTCAGTCAATAATTGCAACTCCAGCTGGCTGAAGTTAACTTGTGGTGTTCCACAAGGCTCGATTCTTGGCCCACTCCTTTTTTAAATATACATAAATGACCTTCCACACGTGTGCCAAGTCTTCAGAACTTTTCTATTCGCCGATGATACCAACTTAACAGCAGTCAATAGAAAATTTTGAATAAATGCAGAAAGATTTGGTCAAAGAGAAATGGCTCAACGCCAAGTATACACGACAACAGCGGGTTCGATGGAAGTCAATGAAATTATCTATAACACGCCTGTTCCAAAGCTAACAAACCGCCAACTTTTGCGCCTGGTACAACTTTATCGACCAAAATGCCTTTCCTGAAGCGTATGCGTGACAATTTTGAGAACAGCGACTATACCAATCTAATGGAGGAACTAAAAAGCAGGAGAGCTGATAAAGACGAATTGCTTGATTTTGTTATGGGTCTCTTAAGTGGTTCGCCGAATGCCAATGAGACTATTCTTGCTAATATTGAGGAACAGCCGTTTCGGAGCGAAGAGTGCTGTGAAGAGTCTGGAACATAAGAGTTCACGCCTTAGATTTAATAAAGCGACCAAAATTAGATCTGCATCAAATCACTTCATAATTTTACACTTAAATACTAGATCCATTAAAAAACATGATCAAGAATTAGAGGCACTGATATCTTAATTTGAGTCTCCGCCTTTTGTCATATGTTTAACAGAATCTTGTCTAACAGTTAATGATGATCCGAATTTATTCAAGGTAGCAAATTACAATAATTGCTTGACAAAATCAAGAAGTGGTAGGGGTGGAGGTATTATGATCCAAATAAGTGATAAGGTGAACTTGATTGAGGAGCTGAATTGCAAATTAAATGAAAGTCTTTTGGTTCACTTGAAATTCGGAGAGTTAAAGATTGCTCTGTTAGTGGTTTGTAATCACCCCAGAATTAACAAGCAGAACATCATTTTTGAGCTCGATAAAACAGTGGAAAACATCAATGAAAATTATGACAGAATAATTGTTTGTGGGGACTTCAACATCAACGTGCTAGATGAAAATCTGATGACGTCATCATATCTATCGACTATCCAACCAAATGGTTTTCAACTATGTTGTCGTGAGCCAGCTCGCATCAGCCGAAATACCTCGACTTGTTTGGATCACTTTTTCGTAAAGAATTTAAGGATTCAGAAAACTTTTGTAATGGAGGATAACAATTATTGCGATCACTTTCCAATTGTGTTGGAATTTGAGAAGATTAGCAAAAGTTGTTAACCAGAAATTGGTTTTCGTGACACCAGTTTTTTTAAAATCGTTGAGTAGATTGTCTTCTTTTCTTGATAACCTTTCTAAATCACTAGCGACAATAAGATACCAGGAAACGGAAAGTATAAACTGTGCTTTTGACAGATTTGAAAATACTTTTAAAGAAGTATTAGCAATGTTTGCACCATATCGGAAGTCAAGCAGGAATACAATTAAAAAACCTAACTGGTTTGATAAAAATATGAAAAATTTGATTTGCAAAGAAACCAATAACACAAGTCATGGAAAATGGACCGTCAGAACAACCAAAAATTAGAGAAATTTAAAGCACTACGAACTAAAGTGGAGAAAACAATCATAGCCAAAAAGAATTCTTTCTATGAGCAAAAGTTCTCAAAATGCATCGGAGACTCGAAACAAGTTTATAAATTTTTAAATGAGCTTAAGGGAGTTACTATTAAAAATTCTAAAGTTCCTTACCAAATAAAAGATGGTAGAAGAGTTGATGATAATCTAGATGTTGCAAACGAGCTCAACACTTTTTTGTAGGTATAGGACAGAAACTAAAAGCAGACATCCCAAATGATATTTTTGTTAATCCTGATGCTAATATTTTGCAGAGTATGTGGCTTTATGAATCAAATTGCAACGAAATCTTGCAAATAATTGAGGATCTCAAAGAAAAATCATCTTCGGGAGTTGATGAGAGTAGTACGATTTTGATTAAGAAAACGGGTTTCTTAATTTGCAAGCATCTTGTTCATCTCGTAAATAAATCTTTTAAAGACGGTAAATTTCCAAGTATTCTGAAACAAGCTACAACTGTCCCTCTGCACAAGGCAGGGGCGAAAGACGAGATAAATAACTACCGACCAATTTCGCTTCTCATTGTGTGGAGTAAAGTTTTTGAACGCGTTATGTATAATCAAATTTATACTTACTTTGAAACTTTCGGTTTGTTCCATCCTAATCAATTTGGTTTTCGAAAAAAACAGCACTATTAATGCCATCGCAAAAATAACAGAGACAGTTCGTGAGAGCCGCCATTGTCAGGTAGCCACATTCTTTATTGACTTAAGAAAGGCTTTTGACACGATAGACCACCAAATCCTATTACAAAAGCTCGAACTATATGGTAAAAGAGGATTTTGCCTAAGATGGATTAGTGATTATTTATTGGAAAGACAGCAATGTGTTTCAGTCAATAATTGCAACTCCAGCTGGCTGAAGTTAACTTGTGGTGTTCCACAAGGCTCGATTCTTGGCCCACTCCTTTTTTTAATATACATAAATGACCTTCCACACGTGTGCCAAGTCTTCAGAACTTTTCTATTCGCAGATGATACCAACTTAACAGCAGTCAATAGAAAATTTTGAATAAATGCAAAAA
The DNA here is from genome assembly GCF_964194025.1 of Convolutriloba macropyga. Taxonomy (NCBI): domain Eukaryota; kingdom Metazoa; phylum Xenacoelomorpha; order Acoela; family Convolutidae; genus Convolutriloba; species Convolutriloba macropyga. The sequence continues at coordinate 6,270,788 of NC_134468.1, forward strand.
AATTTGGTCAAAGAGAAATGGCTCAACGCCAACAAGCTGTCTCTTAATCATGAAAACAGTTGTCAAATGAATATTAAAATAGAAAACAGTGCCTCTAATGTCAATAGCTTTTCCGTATTTAAATTAAATTCTGTTAATATACCTGAGTCAGAAAGCTGCAAGTATCTGGGTGCGTTTGGATAAAAAATTGAAATTCACAGAGCACATTGAGGATGTGAAGAAAAAGTTAGCAATGCAGTGCGGAATAGTGTCAAAATTATGGCATTATGTACCAAAACGTCTTTTACTCCAGTTTTATTCATCAAATATCAAACCAATCATTCAATATGGTGTGCTGATATATGGATTTGTAAGCTTTACTTCCCTTCAACCTTTAGTTCTATTGCAAAAAAAAATACTCAGGCTCATTTTGTTCCAGAAATACACACAAAATGTAACACAGTTTTTTGACAAATACAAGGTCTTAACTGCTCACGAATTGCATATTTACTTCTTAAATTTGTAATAAAATCAGTAAATAAAATGCACACAGATACATATCTTAATGAGTTGATTTCTTTCGCATCCCGATCAAACAATTCCACGAGAAGATCGTTGAAATGGTTTTTGAAAGTACCAAAGTGTAAACGAAAGTCTGAAATGAATTCATTGAGATACAGAGTTGCCAAATTACTTAATCTTTTTTATTGAAAACAATGTGTTACCATTAAACTATAATGAGCTTTCTAGTTTTTCGCTTGTCAATCTGGTGCACAAAATAAGAGACAATTACATTTTATCGAATTATGAATTAACAAAAACAATCTTCTCCTAGTTGCGACTTTGTGTACACCTTTCGATGAATTTTTTTTTAAGTTATTAAAAAGACAACACAAAATGATCCAATTTGCTGTCGCCGGGGTCTTCTAAAGGGGTAAAAAAATTGTCAAAAATTGAAAATTCCATCAAATAAATTGAGAATTTCATCTATTATCTTTCAATAGTGAAAGTTTTTTTTCTTTTTGAATAGTCATATCCAATCGTAAAAAAAAAGAATAAAGGGCAGTGCTCAGTGATCCAGTCGGATCCGTAAACTGTCCTCTCTGAGTGTACAATGATTTTATGTATAATGCAATGATAACTTTAGGCTTTCTGATCTTGAACTCTATAAGTAGGTAATTTTGTCATGTGTTATATTTTGATGTTTATTTATACTCAGAGGAATTAACTCTCTCTCTCTCTCTCTCTCTCTCTCTCTCTCTCTCTCTCTCTCTTTCTCTCTCTTGCGAAATCAAAGTTTAATTGAGGCTTAAAGAAGTAAAATTCATTTTTAGGGATAATTTAGTTGGATACAACATGGTCACATATCTTACGCAAATAGTTTCCAAAAATAGCCCCCTGTTTTCAGAGATTAGGTTTTTTCTCTAGTTTGTTATGGTGCATCCGCTTTTTAAACGATCTGATAAATTTTGGCAGCTTCTATAAGAGGGCCGAAATTTGCTATTTTATCAACAATGTCTTATTCGGTTCCGAATACCTCTAAAATTTAGTTACGACTTCAATCACATAGATCTAATGAGTTACGGTTGTCACATTAACCACCATCAGAACTTCTTTGGAAAATTGATCCAATTGATTGAATTGATAATTGTTACAATGGCTTATGGTAAACTGATCAGTTTTGAGGGTTACAGTTTCACATTTAAGCGTAAAATTGACAGTTCGTGATATCTTCTGACGCTGTTAAGGGACTGCTTGCTTGATTTTCCTTAAACGTGTCTGGTCAGCATTGGATAGAGATCAAACATAGTGCACAAATTGAAAACAATCATTTGGACATCAATGTTGATGAGAACAGTGATAAAAAACAAGTGAACATAATTTATCAGTAGAGAGGAACGAAACTCATTTTCAGATATTTGCGTTTGGCCAATTCATAGATTCTACGAAAATAATAGAAAAACAAAGCAAACTGCTACTTAGAAAAAACTGTCTTACATTCTTACAAGAAAAAATCAATCAATAATTGAATAACGTATTAAATTTTTTTTTAAAAAAATAATAAAATTCTCACAAAACTTGTCAATTGAGTGCTGATGCAGGCTCATCAGGAGAATGCTACGACTACGTTGAGCTCTATGACGGTTCATTAATCAACTGGACACTGATTAAGATTGGTGGTAGAAGCAAAGCATGCGGCTTCTCGAACCCAACAAGGAGTAACTATGTCTCTAATGGGAGCTGGGTTTTAGTACGATTCGTATCAGATCAGCTCAACAACTTTCGAGGATTTAAAATATCTTTTCAGGCTGGCATCGGTTTCCTATCCTTCTTAAACTTTATGATTATTTCTGCAAGCCAATTAACGAAAAAGCCATTTCTGTACAATTTAAAGTTTTTCCTTTTGGCTCTTGTTTTCATAAACTTTTCTATGCGAGGAAAAGTTACTTTTTTAATGAAAAAAATATGGTCAGCTCGACCATTTGATCGAGCTGGCCATTGAAGATAGAATAGTTAAGTATTCCGACGTTCTCAGTTAGAATTTGATATGAGTTCCAGTTATTTCGAAAATTACATACCAGGTAAAAAAAATCTTTTTGACGCAAACGATACCCTTCCCAAACTAAAATTTTGCAACATTTAAATACAAAACCAATTTAAGCAAAAAATACTTTAATTGACTATCTAACACTAAAATACTAAAATGTCCCGATTTGTATTAACTCTTATATTAATTTATAAAAGCACGAAAAAACTGAAAGTGCTCTGATAACACCACTAACTTGATTCAAAAGTAAAACGTTGACTTTGATCACACGTTTCTTCAATTCACAATGTTAATTTCACTTGAACAGATGATAGTATGATCATGTTGATAACCTCTCACAAAACAAGTTCATTATTGTACCCACCCACCTTAGTGGAGGAGGAACTCTATGCTCAACTGGGTTTTTTGTTCAGTCATATTTGGCCGGTCGATATACTCATCGTAGAGAGTGGTATCATTACAAAGCCCGTCCAGCGTAGATTATAGAACTAAAAAGATTTTTTTTGAATTAGGTTTTTCTAAGGAGTTATCGAGTTTTATGAGCATTTGACTGATTTCAGTTCACATTTTCCGTATTTTTGCTCAATTCATTGTCAATTTTGTTTAAAAATATGTTAAAAACTATCTATGGGTGCGAAAAATTGAGCTCAAAGAGGGGTTCGAATTAATTTCTGAATAAGAGCAATTTAGGTCACGCAAAAATCAAGAATTCAAGGGTGAAAGAGTCGCTTGAAAAGTGAAATGTTCTACAAAAAAAAACGGTCAACAAACTTACATTAAAAGACAATGACTGTTTCGAACTTCGTTTGAGAGCAATTAATCAGGAACTTTTAGCTTGAGAGAAATCTTTCTAATTGTTGGAAAAACCAAAGGGCATAAAGTAGAATAGGAAACCGTTCCTAAGGCAATCGCGAAAAATCGCCGCCAGAAGCGAGAAATTACCACTGCCAACCAGAAGAGACCGCAGATTGTGAAGCATGAAAAAAATCGACTTCTGAAACAAAGACCCCGCAGCTCAGCAGCAGTTTCCAAAAGAATTAAAAGAGGATCTTTGAAGGGTTTTTACTTTAAAAGAACAAATACAAAAAACAATTACAAAACTAAACGGGATTTGGACGCCATATATAGTGATACTTATGGGTACGATAATTATAACTATTATGATCACGGCGGTTATGAATACCAACCTAACTATAACTACCAACCTAACTATGATTACCAACCTAACTATGATTACCAACCTAACTATGATTACCAACCTAACTATGATTACCAACCTAACTATGATTACCAGCCTAGAGATTATTATCCAGCCAAAGACTATTACCAAAATTCTTACGACTACGATACTTACCATCATGATTATTCCGCATACTACGATTACCTAACTTATGAAGATTATGAAATAAAGCGAGAAGAATTCAACCCATTTGACCAATTTTTTAACATATCGGAGGACGACTACTTCAGTATGTACGACAGATCAAACCTTCTAGATTATTCCGACTTCAGACTTGCAGCTTTCTTCACCCAGGGTGAAATGAAGTATAACGGCTATCAGAAAGATGATTTCATAGCACAATGTACTTTTGACGGCAAAAAATGCGGAGCAACTTGGTTTAAAACGTACCAAGACCCGTATTACGGAAACTGTTTCACTTTCAACTCAATCCGAGATAGAAATTTGTCACACCCAGTTTTCATTCGGTCAAGTGGCAAAACAGGGCAAGAGTATGGGCTAAAACTCACTCTGTTCTTTGATGTGGAAGAGTATATTGGTCTTCTGGGGCAGAATGCTGGCGGGAGGGTTCTGGTTTTTGACCCAGAAACACATGGCAACATCAGATCGCAAAGCTCGGCAGTTGGAGCTGGTACCAACACCTTTATCTCCGTCAGGTGATAACATATTCGAAATACATTAACAAGATCAGAAATGAACAACAGGGAACAAAAAACAGATAGAAAACGTCTTTAAAAACTGGTTAGGTAGACAAGTAGCAATAATCAACTAATGTTGTACAAACTAGCCAGAACAGTAACTTCAGCGCACTTCTTACAAAAAAAATGCGCTGAAACGAAAACAAAAAAAATGCGCTGAAACGGCGCTGACATCTCGACCCGGGATGCAGGGTCGTTCACAGTAAGGTGAGACGTATTGACAAAACTGAAGAACACTGGAAAACAGTCTTTGAAATACGCTGCAACATGTAATCTAGAAACTATAGAAAACTATGTTCGAAAAAGTCCGATTCGATCTGAAAGTTATTTTGATAAAAAACCCTAAAATGCAAAAAAAAGTTTTTCACTTTCAACTTAGTACGAAAATTAATTTAACAAATAAAAGAAGTAAAATGACAACTAAACCGCGCAAACATCACCACTCGGTAAAAATCATAGCTTTCAAAAAAATTTAAAAACTGCCTTCCATGAGGATAAGGCATCTTATTTCAGTAGTACAACGCAATATAATAAAAGAAGTGAAACGCGGGCAAAAGTTAACGCTTAAAAAATTGGCACAATTTAATCTGTCAAAATATTCTCGCCTGTTTAACACTTTTGCTAAATCAATTTGAACATTTGACTGATTTTATTTGTTTTAATAAACATTTCCCGCATTTTTGCTCAATTTATTATTGTCAGTTTTGCTTAAAAAATATGTTAAAAAATCAACTATGAGCGCAAAAATTCCGACCAAAGAAGAGTTTGAATTAATTTCTGAATAAAAGCACTATCAACGAAATCAAATTGCTCCCCGCTAACGAAAATGAGAGATCAACTAGCTGCAGAAAAAATATTTTCAAATTTAAACGAAAACGCAACTAAAACTTAACTAATCAAAACTTATATTTCTATTTTCTATTGAAAAAAAAACAAAACTAAATAGAAACTCTATCAGCAAATTTCATCTTAAAATTCTCAAAAAATTAAGCGCACTACATCCAGCGAAAGTCCGTTAAAAAGAAGTATATATCTTTTTGTTTTAAGAACATTTAGCAACAGCTCCCATTTTGTCATCCAAAAAAGACATACTCTACAGAAATGATAATTGTTCCGACCCCTTTTGTGGGGGGGGGGGGGAGGAACTATATACTCAGATGGGTTTTTTTTTGTTCCGTGAATTTTGGCCGACCGATATATTCATCGTAGATAAATGTGCGTGGTATGATTAAAAAGCTCGTCCAGCGTAGAATTCGAAACTAAAAAAATTTTTTGAATTTCGTTTTTTTCGAGGAGTTATCGAGGTTTAAAGTTCCATGTGAACACTGGATATTTGGTTCACTTTTGTTCACTTTTACCGTAATTTTCGTTCGAATTAACGTTTTTTCTACGAAAAATTTAATTCAAAACTAGATTTCACGCCAAAAAGTAAATCAATTTTATGTTTTTAATAGACGAAAAGAGATAATAAAGACTAGTTCTAGTCTTAGAGGGAAGTTTAATATAAAAAAAATCGAATTAGGTTTGGGAGCTCTTTTTTTAGAAAATTTTGCAATTTTTTTGTTCTTTCAAGTCACCTAGAGACTACTAGACACTTTTAATATCGAAGTTCCGTTAATGACAAACCTTTTTTACGATCAAATGAAGCCCAATGAACAAAAAATTTGTTTCGAAGGGATCGCTCATGTTTTTTTTGGATTCGTATCTCAAATTTCGTAATTTCAAATGAAATTTTGATTTATTTTTTGAGGTTTTACTAAAGTTTCATAATCCTATGGCATAAACTTGTTGACTAAAGGTGCAAACGATTTGCTAATGAGCATTAAGTGAACCTATCTAGTGCTGTGAGTGGACAGCTAATGGCTGTTAAGACTTTGAAAATAAATTTTCGAATTTTTTTTAAAATTAGTAAGTCATAAACTTATTTTTGTGAACTGTAAGTTCATCTAAGTAAAAACAGGATTGAACTCCTTAATATCACTGCAACAGAATTTAATCTCATTGGCGGCTTTATCAATTAACTATTGGTTATACGTCTTCAATGCCACAAGATTTCAAATTTTTTTTAAAAATTTTTTGGACATTTCGTTTTATTGGTTTATTTTGAAATCTTATCACGTCATCCTAATATTGATGGCTACATCTTCCTTTAGTAAACACGTCCAATGGATCATAGATAAAACTTTCTGAGAAAGAAATATGGTTTAAATGGCTTCAACACTTTCTTCCATTTTTCAAAAGAAATTTTGGTTTTTGCCTCTATTTGTTGTTTCTTTTCATAGTCATAAGACATATTGCGATGTCTTATTGATTACCTAGGCATGATAAACATCCTTGTATTCACATCGTGGCATAGCTGAGCGTATTCATTGATTTCCTATGAAAGAGTTTAATGGCTGTTAAGACTTTTTTTTTGAATTTTTTTGAACATAAATCAATCTTAAGTTTATTTTCGTGGATTGTAAGTCAGTCTCGGTAATGACAGAACCACTTTTTTTCTTCATCAACAACAATTTATCTAGTTAGCGGTTTTGTCTTCTAACTATTGGTTTTTTTCACTTCGGTGCACGAGTTTTCATAATTTTTAAAATTTTTGGATTTTTTTTAGTAATTTTGGTTCCTTTTGAAATCGTATTACATTATCCTAATATTGATAGCTCCCATTGGCTTAATGAAGACGTTCAATGGATCGTTGAAAAAGTTTTCAGAGAGAAAAGCTTATGGCTTAAATAGCTTTGACACTTTCTTCTCTCAATTTTCTACCAAACTTTTGGATTTGCCTGTTTTTGTTGTTGTTCTCATAGTCAATGACTTGTTGTAATGTCTTATTGATAAATTTTGAATAACAAGCATCCTAGTCGTCACATCATCTAGGCATAATTTAGCGTATTAAATTCCTTCCGTTGAAAGCTGTAGAATTTTATGACTTTGATACTATGGGTTTCCCCAAAAATTTCGTGGTTTTGATGTATTTTTCTTTGCCATACGACTTATTGTGATGAGCTATTGATGTCACATGAATGAAACCTATGATTGCTATTTCATCGAGGCAGAATTTAGTGTGCTTAATTAACTCCGTTGAAAATAATTGAATTTAATGTCTTTGATACTAGGGCTTTTCTCAAAAACTTCGTGGATTTAATATCTTTGTTTATATTTGTTTTTTTTTCAAGTCATTTTGTAACAATAGAAACAATCAGCTTGCTGTTAAAAAATTAATTGAAAATAGAAGAGAGTATACTGAGAACTTCATTCTCTAATGGCTTTGAAACTTTTCTCGCTTAATTTTTGTGAGTTTGCTGTTTTTGCTTTCTTTTTATTTTTAGGTAGCCGTAAAATTCTTATCGGTCTCATAAACCTGTAATGTTGCCTGTAATGTTGACTTTAATGTTGCCCATAAACCTATTATGAATGATTTTACCCGAAGCAGTCAGTTTAAAGCCAATAGTCTAAAAAATTATGATATTATACATCTTCAAAGATTTTTCAAACTTTTCAGTTTTTTTGTTCTTTTCGTCAACTTATTCTCGTCATTGAGAAGTCCACTCCAATTCCTTGAATTTGAAAAAACAACTTGTCCACTAATATTATGTCGTAACTGATGTTTTGTTTGGTGGACAGTATGAGTTTTTATGAAAAAATACTGTGAGTGGTGTATTTGTGTTTCTTTTTTCTCTTCTTTTAGCTTATTCAGGTAATAACAGATCCCAATGATTTTCAAATGTGGCCCAAATGAACGAACTTCTTTTCTCTTTCAGTATAATTTTAGCTGAATGAGTATAAATGTAAACTGAAATAAAAATAAATAAAATTCAGATAATAGCTAATGATTTTAATGGCTTCAATAATTTATGTTATTGTTCTTAATTTTTTGAGATTTTCTGCGTCTTTGTGTAAATTGTTTGTTTTTTGAGATTTCCTGCGTATTTAGTTTATTCCTATGGTTTAGTCTCAGCAAAGACAGGTCCCATTAGTTTCATATTGACTTTTTAGTAAATTTATCAAGAATTATTTTGTTAAAAAGCTAAAGATTTTTTAGACTTTCGAAATTATTTGGTTTAAGAAATGTTGATTGATCTTTGACTTTAACCTCATTTTTTTCTCTATGTCAACTTTTTACCTAATCTCATTATGAAAAACATACATCGGCTGTATAGTTAGCAAAAACTAATTTTGTGGAGTTAAGGTTTTATCTGATTGCATTTTGACGTTGTTACTAGGTGCTTTATAAAATTATATTTGGTTTCTGCCGTGAAAATTTTGTGTTTGCATATTTTGTTGTTTGCTGTTTTTTATCGTAGTATTTTTATTGGTAGATCTCGTGAGCGCTGTAATGAGAAATGGCATTATGTAATTCAATTTGTAGTTAGGTTTTGTAACATTTTTTTAAAATTCAAACATCAATTTTTGTTATCTCTTCATTTGGTTGACAATTAAGTCAAAAATGTAGATGAGCTCGGGTCGGAACATCATGTGCGAACGCACATTAACGAGCCGCCTTGTTCAAATTTTACTTTTGTGGCAACTAATACTGGCTCTCGGCCAGTATTTATTAAGACTTTCAAAACGTGTTTTGGACCAAAAATTCGTTTGAAAAGTAAAAAAAATAAAAAATAATAATTGTGGTTCCTGAGTAATCGCGACGGAACAGCTTTAGGCCACAGCGGCCTGTTCTCAGCTGTCCTTTTTTTATTATTACCAAGTTATTTTTCTTATTAGTCTGTGCGTATCGCAGAATGCTCCAACATTCATCTCAAGTTTAAGAAGTTTTCGCATTCAGAGACCAGCTTAAATCGAATTATCCTTTAGCAATTAGAACTAGATCAAATTGACTTCACACACGAAAACACGCCCTAATGTATCAACCCAGCATCTTTTAAATTTTAAACTACAATAAGTTTCAAAAACGAAAGAAAATGAAGTGAGGAATCCAAAAGTATTCGATAGGTTCGAAAACAATAAGTTTTCCTTAACCCCGTTTTCAGAATAGAAGTAACACATTTTAACCGCATGTTAGGTAGTAAAATATTAAAAATGATTCTCTTTAAGTGTTTTGGTTTGTTGACAGCATCAAAGTTAGAAAAACGTTATCAAGTTATACGCAGGGGCCGAACGTATTATGGAAACACTGTTCTTGGCATCTTGTGAAATAAAAGAAACTGGGTTCAAAAAGTGTAGTGATATCCTGTTTTCCTAACCAAAGATATAAATCATTTAATCAGTCAGACACAAGCAAAGCCAAAAAGCAAAGCCGAGAAAATTTCAAACGTTTTTAAATCCATTCGATAGTAGATTTATTTCTGATATTATTTTGTCAACACTTCTATGTGTCCATTTACGTCCAATTCCGAACTCAGATGTTAGTTTCGTTATTGCCTATTCAATTTTCAAAGAAATTCGAATACAATAAAAGAACCTAAACTCGGGTTTAAAAATATAGGAGCCAAACTTATTTTTTTTAAAAAAAACAAAAATTGTTCTGAAGAGGTTTTAAGAAAAAATATACTCTAAAGAGGCCAGTACACAAAATCATCAATTTGAATTCAACATTTTGGAGATACCAAAGGAAGATGGCATTGAGGGAAACAATTCTTTTTTGTTTCTGAATCTTCAACGTTTTGTCTTTAAATAAATCAAATCGTCTTTTGTTTAAACAAATTTAAAAATATGCATCTTATATAGCCCCCCCCCCACATGCCTAATTTTGCATATATGAGGTGTATGATATCTTATAATTTGCGATTGGGGTCATAAACGGCACAGCGTGCCGAGACAGAATAGATCCAAAATGGTTGATGACAGGTTCACACAAATTGAGCGTCAGGGTGGCAAATACGGAAACTGTACCAAGGGCTGGCCGGAATTCCTCCAGCTCAATGACGACTTCCAGGAAAAGTGGCCAAAGTACGACAGAGAGACTTGTCTGTTCTACTGTCTACAAAATGCTATGGCTTTGGAGTGTGGTTGTACAGACAGCTACGAAGTACAATTCAGTAATAATTCTGCAATTAACAGGGCATCTCAGAACTACTGTGACGTCACTAATAGAACGGAGAGTGTATGCAGACAAGGTGAGATTCAGCCGCAAAACGTTGAAAACACACTTTGCAAACGAAACGTCCAGTTTGAGGCTTTTGCATACAACAATAACAAAAGCATGAGTTCGTCAAGTATATATTTCTTGTAATTCATAGTTAATTCAGCAATGCTTCTTTGTTTTTTTAATGCGCAATTAGTAATGCTAGGGCCTTTTATGCAATTATTTACAAATTAGTCTTTCTTTGATTTAAATCCAATTCACACCTTGCTACGATCAATCACTGACAACATTTAAAAAAAATCAAGTTAATTTACTCGAACAAATATACCTTAGCAACATAATTCCTTAATTAAACTAGCTATCAAATATCAGTTATTACAACATCAGCAAAAGTGTCATCCAGATGGAGTTGGTTATATGGCCTATGGACTGGACATCAGTCCCATGCTATCGATTGCCAACTTAGGCCACCTATATTAATACGTTTCTTTACTTCTTTCCTTTTCTGAAGATTTAATTTTGTTGTCATTTCCATTTTTCCCGACTGAAGATATCGGTTTTTCATAGGCAATAGCGGGGAAAATGGACGAAAAACTTTACAAGATTCGATCAATCTTTGTTTTTCAGTGAAGCCTCGAAAGTTCCGTACAATATTTTAACCTGTAAAATTTTAAAGACGATAGTACTGGCAGAAACAAATATTGTTTGAGATCAGGCTGCGTTACAAAAACAGGATCTTCGCTATTTATGAAACCAATGGTATTTCGTCAATGACATCCAATTCAATAAATCAATATCACCGCGTCAAGTTTTACGAACATATAATAATATTTTTCAACCATCCTTTTAAATCACTGACCTTTGTTCATCATTCGACCCTTTCGAATTTCCAAATATTTAAAACAAGAGTTTGTTCAAACAGCCGTTGTACCCACAATAGTAGGTATCGCTTTTTTCAAGGCAGATTTAGCCCAAAATGCTCGTTGCAACAAAGCCGGCAGCACAGAGAAAAAAAAGCATACACTTCTCAGCCTTTGTCTTGACTCAATGCCTCACTGAGAAATAACTTCATTTTTCAAAATGATCTGAAATAACCATTGAGAAGTGAGAAAAATGTGATAATTTTGTGATTAAAATATTAAAAAATTCAAGTATTTTAAGGTAATTTTACCTTAACACAGTTAACGTACTTTATTACCTTAACTCCCTTAAGTTAAAATTACCTTATCTTTATTTAGTGTGCACAGCACCGGCAAAATCTAAAGTCGACGACATTGCTCATTGTCAATTCACTTTCTAGAACAATTGAAACCGATCCAGCCAAATTCAAGGACAAAATTTTATTGTCCAGCCAAATTCAAGGAAACTTTTCAATTGTTCATCCAAAATCGAGGACGTTTGTTTTAGTTCCAGCCAAAATCGAGGAGGTTTGTTTTAGTTCCAGCCAAAGTCGAGGACGGTTGTTTTAAGTCCAGCCTAAGTCTAGGACACCAGTTAAAGTCCAAACAAATTCTTTTCATACCAAAACTCTGTCGAGGACAGTCTTTCCATAGCTGAAATCGATCGAGGAAGTTCTATTCATAAATCCAGGTTTAGACTAGGGAAGCTGACAAAGTTCAAAGCAGTCAAATACTTATCGTGAAAAAACACGGATGCTTAAAAAACTAATGCAAAATACTCATAAGACGCGGGTGACTTCAACAATTTCTACCTAAAAGTCGAATTCCTACCTAAAATTTTATTTAAAAGATATTGTCAATTTCCTCTAATACACATAAAAATAAAATGCAAAGGGTAAAGAAGCAAAGCAAAATAAAGAATGTATCGTTGTAAAAAATTCAAAAAAAACATTAACAATTTATTTAAAGAACTCGACCTAACAAAAGTAAAATCGAATTCTTGCACTGACATCTTGCACATCAATTACTCTTGGGTCCTTCATAAATTCTTTCCAGAAATGATCGTTCAATTCTTTTTTCAAGGAAGCTCTCGTGTTGTTTTAAATGATGTTTTAAATCTGATATTAGAAGGCAAACAACTATTATAGTTTCGAATGGCTAGTGCAACATAACAATCAGCTAGAAATTTATTGTTCCTTCCTATATCACTATATCGAAGGTAACTTTTTTGAACTGTCATTTTGTTTTCTTTATAGTAGAGAGAGAGAGAGACAGAGATATTCATTTTTATATGCTGAATGATCGTTGATGAGTAAGCGAAAAAAGTAAATAGCGCAACGATATTTTCAGAGAATAGGAACGGGTAAAATTTTGTTACGAAGTTTGAGAAAAACAATCATATTTGTACAAATCTTGTTTTTTCCTATTTAAAAAGGTTTTAATTCCCCAATTAAATTGCTTTTCCAAAGTTTTGATCAACGTTTTTGCAACCCCGCCAAAATTGAAGCTGAATGCAGTATGTGACTTAACCCAATTTCATTGAGTAACATAAATTTTGTGTTCTCCCGTAAGATTTAACTTAGTGTACTAAAAACCTTTATTCCAAAAACCATTCTGTGTAGCATGTTTCTCAGTTCATAAAACTTTAGTTTGCTATCAATAACAACGCCAAAATACTTCACACTAGTTGACTCTGCTATTTTCTTGTTGTCGACAGTCATAATGGCATTTCTTAAACTCTTCCTGCTGCTATATACTATATACAACCCTTGAAGCTGTTTGTTCACCACTAACTGGGACTTTGTAAAATAATCGATAATTTTGTAGATGTTATGTTGTTTTATTTTCGACAAAAATTCTTTAATCATAGATGCGAAAACAAAAGCGTCGTCTGCATGCTGCACGACTGCACAATCTTCTATAATCTTCGCTAAATCGTTCAAGTAAATGTAAAAAAATTGAGGAACTATAATATTACCTTGTTGAACTCTTCGTTTCAAAGTTATCCAATCGGATTCACGTCCGTTCAGGACAACTGTTTGCGTTATTTTACATAAACGATTCTCTATTATATTGGTGGCGTATTTGTCAAAACCTGTATTTTCAAGTTTCCGCAACAGTATTGCGTAAAAGTTTTATATTTTCAAGTCTCATTAACTGTAGGTTAAGTGAGTCTGACGAAAACACTGAAAAATCTGGCACTAATAGAGAAGCCTTTAAAGATCAGAATTTTACTTCCATCTTCTCTGAAGTGGTTTCGTGATTTCTGATGTATTTCCGGAATTTTTTCTTAGTATGGGTCAACATTTCAGCATACATCTCAGTTACATTTCTTAGTATGGGTCAACATTTCAGCATACATTTCAGTTATATTGATCACTATGTTTGTAATTAATTTCCAGACATCAATTAAGCAGATCAAGAACAAAATGATTAATGCAATTGTAAAAAAGCTCTGCTGCAGCGTACACCTTAGGCCAATGTAAAGGACAATAATGTTTTTTCTAAAATCAAGTTTGAACAAACATCCCGTCTTTAAAAGATTATAGAATAGAGGGCTTTCACTTTAATCTGAAAAACCAGTTTCCTAAAAATCTATGCGGCTATGAAGAGCAGGCACTGTCTAAACAATATTGTTTGTTAACAGATATATACAACAAATACAAGAACAGCACTCTTGACTGTGGAAGGTGTCCTCAAGGTTGCAAAACAACCCACTTCAGTCAGCGACAGTCGACATCTCCTTGGCCATCTGAAGCGTTTGCTGCATTTTTCGCAACAAACATGCTCAAATCCAAATCTCAAAGAGTTCTAAACTACATTTCTGACACATTGAACCACGATAACTTGACTGCAACTTCGCTTATGGACAGCTTTCGGCGTAATTTTGCGCGTGTCGAGGTATTCTACGAGTCTTTGAATTTTGAAAAGATGTCCGAAAGTCCCGCATACGAGTTGGTCAATTTAATCAGCGATTTTGGGGGTAATATTGGACTTTGGCTAGGTTGGAGCGTTTTGGCAATTTTCGAAATTGTACAGTTCTTCTACGAAGTAGGCGAGACACTGATATTGAGCAGGAACAAAAAATGAATACTGCAAATGCAAAAAGACCAAAAAATTTAAAACGAAGCAAACTTAATTCATGCAGCTTTTCAAAATGCATTGCACTAAATATACTCCTTTTATAATAATTTAATGAAATTGACTGACAATTGGGAGCACAGTCGAACAAGAAGGCTCAAATGAGGTGAAACCCAACCATTGGGGGATGGGTACAAAACCTTAAAGCACTAACAGTATTTACAGCATCAACAAAACTTATTTTAACTTGCAGTGTGCTTCATTTGAAGATGTAGATGCGGTCACTTAGATGAAATTTAAATTGCAAAGACCTACAGGATCTTTTTCGAATGGTTTTGGTGAGCAACAGCCTTTCCTCCGTCAGACGATGTTCGTTTCAAATAAATTGATAACTACAAAAAGCGAGAATCTACGTATTTTGAAATACCAAAGTATATTCTTTCAACGTGGAAAAAATAAAACAAGTATGAGAATCTATGAGAATGTGTATGCTGGTGATTAGATAATCTTTGAATTTTCGATTAGATAAATCAACTAATCATACATGGGCACAAAAACCCTTTTGAATAGAACTTAATTTCGGTTCTCTCCGTTGACCTTCAACTAGTAATTCGGCCCAAGTGCGGTTATTTATTGCAGCTTGTACAAAATAACATCTTGTAGATTTGTAGTTAGGAAAACTGAAGACCAACAATATTTTCATTTTTGGGTACCTCTGTATGAGCAAATAATCATAAAACTTTCATTTTAAGTAATATCTCATCAAATGAGCCACATGTAGCCCCAATAAGAGCAGTCAACGTATTTAGAAAGTGAGGCCGTCCATCTGTTATGTGAGTGACATTCATTGTTATTCAGAAAAATGAACCAAAAGAAGCAGAAATTAAGAACTCATTTAGAGCTCCAGAAGTATTTCAAAAAACACAGTTTCTGAGGACGTGGAAGTAATTCGTTAGAAAACAAAAACAGAAAAATCACATGTACAAATGAATAGAATTTCTCTGTTCTCGGATAAACTTCATAGCATTACGAAACAATAATGACATCGGTTTAGAAAAAACTAACGCAAACTGATAATGAAAATTAATAGAATAATTAATGGCTTACTGGCGGCTTTAAGGGAGCAACTGGAAAACAATAACAAATAATTTAATGATTAAATGGATAATCGAAAATGGATTATCATTTTTATCGCCATTCGGTATAATCTCAACGCATCTATTTACTTTTTACGCATCACTTTAATTATGAAACTGCAACGAATTCACGGCAACGAATGCCTCCTTAAGCTGAAATTCAGTTGAAATCTATCAGCACTCGGATGGTATAAAAATATGATTGAGAGCAAGTAAAAATCAAGTAGGTCCACAGAATACAGCTCCAGAATTGATTAATTTTTTCTTTCCCTAGCTTTCGCAACCACATTTGTTAAACAAAACCAGTATTTGAGGATCGCTTCAAAAGTTGTGAACAAATTTTTAATACCCTTGCTATCCAGTCATGTTTTATTGTCCCCAAATTTCTGGTTTGAAAACTATTTGCTATTAAAGCGCTTTGAAATTGAGTACTAGAAACTCAATAGGTATACATGATAACACAAACAATTAAGCAGATAAAAAACAGTTCAAGTTTTTCAATAGCTTACTTGTATTCTACTTACTTGCTTCAAAAAGAAACCTTATTATGATGCTTAGCCGCTTTTTCTATGGCGTGCATGTCCATTTATAGTTCGCTCCTGCAAGCCGCTTTTAGTTACCATAATTAAAAGCTCAAGATGCCATGTGCCACAAACCGATTTCAAACTCATCTCCAAATTATCTGGCCACATATTAGCTTACCTATTCTTGCTCAAATTGACAAAGCTTGTTTAAGACACATTTATAACGGGGCAAATAATTAGGGTTGCAGTTTGTGCATATGCATACTGTCGATCATATGTACTATATAATATAGAAAACTACACAGACAAATTGATTATTCCCAAATTCCACAAAATTTGTTAAGTAGTCGATTACTTAATTACTTTGAATTCCTGAAAATTTCAACAGGTATTTAATGGTTTACAATTTGAAGTCGTAAACCGCGTCGTACAGTAGGACAATTTATCTGATTTACAGAATCATTTTTTGGATGGCATTGGAAATGAAGATCTTAAGAAGCTGTATTTAGTTGTAAAGGCTACAGAAAACTACATCCAGAAACTCATCAGAAAAAGGTCATAGAACAGCAGGTAAGTTCAATATTTGTCTAGATAAATTGGAAATGCGTTGCTGAAATCGATAAAAACAATATAGCTGACATGATAAAACAATATAGCCATAAGGGGACAAAAACTGACCGACGATTATCGGACTATTTTGTCTCAGGCAAATGACAGGAGAGGAAGCTAGCTTAAACTTAGGGCAGTTGGCTTCCCTGGGTGAGGAGGCACATAAATTGAACGGGGTATAGAGGTAGGTAATCAAAAACAACAAAAGTTGCTCTAAAACAATGAAATTATACCTACAACTGTTTTTGAGCAGCGTAAACTTAGAGACTATTGAAGCTCTATCCGGTCGGCGCAGCAACTTAATTACTGCACCTTTACCAGTATAGCAAGTTTCCGCACTAAGATATGATAAGTCAATTACAAAAACCTTTCAGGCAAAAAATTCAGACGTGAAACAAACGCAGAATGTCGATAAATTAACGAAAGTAATTATCAGACAATGAGGCTCGATAGTTTCAGTTTACAAAATGTTCTCACTCCTTTCGTCTGTAAATATCTCATACCAGAAAGTTTTTTCAACCTTTGAATAATAAAGATTAAAACTCAATTTAAAGAATAAAAATGGAATTGTCTCTTTCGTAGATTCAAGAGTTATTTTAGGATACTTGGTTTGGCAAGCAAGGATATCTAAGATGGATTGCACAAACAATTAAATGTATCCTTTCCTTATTTATCGTTTGGACACTAAGAATGTAAAGGCATTAAAAATGCTGCCGAACTTTAATTAAAGATACTGGTATGATATCAAGTTTTTGCTGATATTTGTTGTCCTTGTTGATTAATCATTAATGCTGATTGATCCTGATTGTAAAATATACGGTCTGTAAAAATTGTCTCATGAATTCGCGATCTATCGCCTGGGTCAGCTGAACGAAGTTCGCAGTGGCTCGTTGTTTGTCCTTTCCATCTTTAAATAATGTTGTTTTGCCAATGTATCCAGTTTAGTAAGTATCAGATTAAGAAAAATTTCTTCCCGGACAAGTGATCACTATCATGCCCAAGAATCTAAGTATTGAACGTACAATACGTATATTGGTGTTGCAAGAAGTTATATTTGACCAAAAAACTGAAAATGATATGGCAAAGATTTTTAAAAGTTGTTTTTATTGAAAGGCTGTTAATGAACTATTTATGGAGCACAAATGAAACAGGAGCACAATTCTATAAGGAAAATTGACTTAAATCAGACATAACTGTAAATGCATACCACTCTGCTAAAATAACTAGTCCATTCTGACGCACAAATATCGCTCTCGTTAGTTTAATTCTGCCGGCAGCTAAGGGCAGCGCGTTTACAACAAAAGCACAAAATGATCTGAAAATCATCGGTTTACCAACTTTTTCTAAACAGATTTCTAAATTATTAAAAACTTGGCTGAATTTTAGCCTGAACAGTCAAACGAAACAGCTCAGCAAACCTTTATAATTGCAAAAACAAAAAACCACGTCATGAATAACAAAAACATTTTTAGAAAAATATTAATATCTATATATTGGTCGCCCGAACAAGCAGCATAGGTACAAGTTCATTGTAAAGACAGTTGGTACAAAAACTTAAAAACCGTAATCAATTCGAGATTACATGATCAAACTTTGTTAAACTCCAAACTGATTAAATAATGACAAAAAACAATGAACCCAAAAAATCATGTTAAGTCCAAAAAAAAAACACTTGACGCAAAAATTATTTCATACAAAAAATATCCACCATGAATAGCAACCAAAATTCACAACAAGAAAAATCGCGTATCAGCAAAATCAAGGCAGATCATCAAAAACGCGGCTCGTCAGTCAAAAATCAATGAGAGCATTTACCAATTAAAACCCATAATAAATAGAAATTTATCCAAAAAACGAAAATAAAAATGATAGATTTTTTGTGAACAGTCGCGCTTTCTAACCTAATTTTGATGCATATGGAAACAGAAATATATTTATATCACCTGACGAAAGTAGATTTAGATCAGAATAAATTGAATTTTGCCTTATGTCTAAATCAACACACGCAGTGACTAGTGCAATTTATTTGGACATATCTGATGAAATATTTTCGTTTAGTCAAAAAGTATGCAAGCATATAATCAAGACGTTCTTTTAATCAAGAGCCACACAAAACATTCTTCCGTTGCATGAGCTGAGTTATGCATAATTTATCAACGAGTAGTACCGTAGAAATTTTGAACTAGTAGCGTTCTCTAAGACTTTCGAGTTCACTTTTAAATTTTGCTTTCCTTATTTTTTTCCTTGTTTAATGTTAAACCTTTTGTGAAAAATTTGCTAAACAACTGTTCTTAAAATTAAGAACCGCATCCATTGAACTGTTGCTACTATACATGTTTGTTTGTCTCAAAATTAGTATTAGTTGCCAAACAATATATAATTAATTTTTGTAAACCGTGTAACGTTCAAATTTGTTTAATTTTATCGCAAAGACTAAAGTGTGACAATGATCAACGAGGTTGTCCAATAACACCACAAACTAAACGTTGATTGTGTGGTCTGTTTGTTATATTACATTCTATTTACGTTGCACGTCTTTCATGCATAAAATTCAAGTTTTTACATAAAATAACCAAAAATATATACGAAGAAAACACGTATACAAATTTAAAATGAACAATTACAGCTTCAAACAAAAAACGCAAGAATCATACAAACATTTTGTTGGACATTGCGAACCAGAATGTATTATAATTGTGATCGGAGTACTACAAGACAACGTTCAAAACAGAATGGTCAATCTACAGACCTGAAAAAAAAACAAAATAGAGACACCATTACAGTCTGCTAATCATCAGTTACCCTCGACTCTGACACCCAGCCAAGAATTTGTCGTTTAAATTTTCAATTATATATCGTTACACGTTCGAATTACCTCTAACTTTTGATTATGATTATCTTTATCTATCACTGTCAGAAGGTCATTTTAACAGAAGACCAGCCCAGCACCGACTAGTTGATATATTACACGCAGGATCGGTTATGTACGTGTGCATATAATGTTCTGATCCCTCTAATCTATCAGTTTATACAAACGGATTATTTTGCAGTCAAAATTTGAATGTTTAAGGTTCCCAAATAACTCTAAACGAAAGTGAGAAATCTTCAAATCTTAATAGCAATATTCGGCTCAAAAAATTTAAAAAGATTCAAAAACATTTCTATCAAAAATCCCAGAAAAATTGGAAAGCATAAGCAATTTGTAAAAAGAATACAACTTCATTTGACTCAATCAAAGTATATTTTCAATACTTGTTGCGACTCTAGTATTGCAACGGAACTTCTTTCGAAATTACTTACTATGTAAAATTACTTAAGTGTGCAAAACTATTTAATTCGTTATGGATTTTTTTCCAAATTTTTGATATGAAAAAGGTCGGATAACCTCCAATTTTTTGTACAATATGGATTGACATTCATTTATCATGCTGATGAAGATTTGGTAAGTAATAAATCAGAAGCGCCTCAGCTTTTACGTTGTCACTTCGCTTTCTAATTATTTCGACGATTCCTTAATCATTTAGAAATTCTGGCATTGATACGAAAAACACCTATTTTCACCTGCTTTTTCAGCCAGCTCATCAAAAATTTTTCTTTTCTCAAGAAACATTTCGATAGTTTGTTTGATTCATTGGGCACGAGCGGTTTGACATCAATAACTGAGTATAATGTTGAAAGCTGTAATTCTGTAAATTTATGTTATTATTTTTTGACGAGGCAAACAGTGGTTTTAAACTTTCCCACGCCACTGAGCCTCAATTACAATTCTAAATTGAAAAAACTTGATTTGTGTTCGATAAAAATTGACCTGCTGAAAGTTTTCGGCATCGTATGTTTTTCCTCATCTGGGCTCTTTTTCCTTCTATATGTTCATTTACTTATGTTAATTCACGGGGATATTGAAAGAAACCCGGGGCCTTTGGAAACCTTAAGCAGTATACACACAAAATGTAAAAAATGGCCCATGCAACTGAAAATTGTGCATGCTAACTGTCAAAGTATCCAGAGAAAACATCTACAGTTGAAAAGTTTACTCAATGACATTGGTCCAAATTGTATTTATGGTTTAACAGAAACCTGGTTGACCAGTACTGATAGTAATAGTTTTCATAACCCTAATCCCTATCAGTTTGATATCCACAGATGTGATCGACAGGATAAAAAAGGAGGAGGATTGTTATTATTAGAACCAAAATTTTGCAATTCGAAAATCAGGAATGACCTTAGCAACATGTCCAAAACTTTTGAAAGTCTATGGGTTGAATGCAAATTATCCTCTCACAAAAGTATCTTGATTAATATTTCTTACAATCCAAATAAGCAATTTTGTTCACAGTTTTTGGATGAATTGGCTTTATGCATTGATAAGGCTTCCACTGAAAATAAATCAATATGCCTAATAGGAGAAGTTAAAGCTTGAGAAGTTAAAGCTTGTTATTTTCAACGATTTAACAGTTCATCACTTAGTATCAAACTAGATAAATATATACTGCCAATTAAACAATTGCTTGAACACAGAACAGCACTGTATGTCAATCAACTCTTGACATTTAAGAAGCCTGCCTTCCGGAGAATAACCGGACTTAGCTTGCCAACCTATAAGTTTTACAGACATTCCAGAACGAAAACTATTTTTCTTGGAGAGGTCAAAAACATCATGGCTGGACAAAAGTATCATCCGAAGAGGCTTATCATTTAAAAATTGTCTTGAAAAAGCTTAAAAGGGATTGAGTCAAACAGGCGGGTTAAAAAAGTTTTTAAAAACTTTTTCCAACAATTTCAGAAGGACCCAATGGGAAACATTGTCGGCAATTTTTCTTGGAAAGCTTTTAAAATTAACTAACGCTTCATTTTTGAGTTTGTATTCTCACATGTGAGCTTAGAATTTGTTTCTTCTACCTAGAGAAGAAAATCTTTTATCTGTTACTTATAATTTATGTTATGTCTTAACACTGCCATTTGTGTTAATTTTAGGCTCCTTGACCTATTTGTACTCATTTGGAAATTCAGTGTTTTTTTAAGAGTAAACCATTTTTGTTCTCACGTTTCCGAAAAACTTTCCTTACCCGGATTCCAGTCAATTAAATTTTTCTTTACTTAAAATTTAGTTTTAATTGAGTTTATAAGAGCTTTTCCTGCTGAGTTAGCATATAAAGATTTTGCTTCTGATTTTGTACTTGCTATATGATTGTAAAATTGTAAATTTTCTACTGTATTTTTGGGCTAAGTCTTGTGTTTTTCTAACATTGAAGTGTGTACGCTATCCACGCCTGTGGGAATTCTCAGATCTCTTTTCTCAGATTATCAATTCCAAAAAATTTAGTTCTCGTTGTATAGTTATACTGTTTTTAGTTAAAATATTGCTAAAATGTGTCACCTTTGAAGCTGTAAAATTTTTGCTGAAAACAATTTTGAACGTTTTTTTCTGATCTGTCGAGACGTTGACCACAGATTTTAAAAATTCAGCTAAGTGTCGTCAATTAGCATGGCAAAATTCAAGTCAGGAGTTCTTCGTTGAACGGCTTATATTGTTTTGAACGATTTAAAAAAACTCTTTCGACGAACACTCATCTTCTAAGTTGAAGAACACGGCAATTATTAGAATTAAAACAAAAAAGGCAAAAAATACAGTTGTCTGTTGACACCAGGTGAAAAATTTCCGCCATATACATGGCAAATGTTATCTTTTTATCAAGCTTTTTGGGGAGCATATCGCATTCCAACTTTAGTCAACAGATTTCTGAAAATCATAACGATTTCATATTTCGGATCGTTACAACGATCGTAAACATTTAATAAGATTTCATTTATCATGCTGATGAATATTTGGTAAGTAATAAATCAGAAGCGCATCAGCTTTTACGTTGTCACTTCGCTTTATAATTGTTTCGACGACTCCTTAATCAATTAGAAATTCTGGCATAGTTTCCGAAAACACCTATTTTCACCTGCTTTTTCAGCCAGCTCAACAAAGATTTTCTTTTCTCAAGAGTAAAACATTTTTTTTCTCACGTTTCCGAATAACTTTCCTGACCCGGATTCCAGTCAATTAAATTTTTCTTTACTTAAAATTTAGTTTTATTTGAGATTATAAGAGCTTTTCCTGCTGAGTTAGCCTATAAAGATTTTGCTTCTGATTTTGTACTTGCTATATGATTGTAAAATTGTAAATTTTCTACTGTATTTTTGGGCTAAGTCTTGTGTTTTTCTAACATTGAAGTGTGTACGCTCTCCACGCCTATGGGAATTCTCAGATCTCTTTTCTCAGATTATCAATTCCAAAAAATTTAGTTCTCGTTGTATAGTTATACTGTTTTTAGTTAAAATAATGCTAAAATGTGTCACCTTTGAAGCTGTAAAATTTTTGCTAAAAACAATTTTGAACGTTTTTTTCTGATCTGTCGAGACGTTGACCACAGTTTTTAAAAATTCAGCTAAGTGTCGTCAATTAGCATGGCAAAATTCAAGTCAGGAGTTCTTCGTTGAACGGCTTTTATTGTTTTGAACGATTTAAAAAAACTCTTTCGACGAACACTCATCTTCTAAGTTGAAGAACACGGCGATTATTAGAAGTAAAACAAAAAAGGCAAAAAATACAGTTGTCTGTTGACACCAAGTGAAAAATTTCCGCCATATACATGGCAAATGTTATCTTTTTATCAAACTTTTTGTGGAGCATCTCGCATTCCAACTTTAGGCAACAGATTTCTGAAAATCATACAACGATTTTATATTTCGGATCACTATAACGATCATAAATATTTAATAAGATTTCAAAAAGATTTCGGTGATTTTTGGATGAATTTGAAAACCAATTCAAATTTGAACTTTCCACGAAAAATACTGTATATATTATTCCAAAAATAGATATTGAAAGAGTCTGCTCTAGTAAGCTAATATTTAAATAAATCATTTGGAACGCCAACTCTTATGAGAAAAAGTTTGAGCCGAAATTCATATCGCTTTTAATATATGGTCAACGTTAGCGAGTAGAGGATATAAAAGAAATAGAAGTAAATTAAAAACACCTCCTCAACGCTGCGAGAAAATAGACAGGGCCTTGGTGCGCCTCTACTACAGAAAGATTTTGTATCTTAAACATTTATCAGTAAAATAAAATAACATGAAGAGAAATGAACAATAATGAAAAACGGAAAATTGAGAGCAAAAATGAAAACAAAATAATAAACCAAATAATGCCGGAAGAATTGCTCGCTAAAAAGCAAATGAATATGAATTCGGCTTACAGCCTCCCTTCTTAGACAGCCACTCTTATTGAAGTTTCAACAACTTTCTGCCACCTTAGTGTCCTAGAGCCTCGGATGAGACGAGTCAGGAGCTCCTAAGAAGCGCAGAGCTCATTATTGTTCTCAGATATAAAAGACAAGCCTAATAATAATGATAATAATAATAATAATAATAATAATAATAATAATAATAATAATAATAATAATAATAATAATAATAATAATAATAATAATAATAATAAAATCAATCGAGAAAAATAACAGAGCAGCTCGCGCTCAAAATGGATAAAAAAGATTCCACAATGTTCACAGAGGCAAAAAAAGCTGAAAACTAATCCACAACAGATCAAAACTTGATTCATTTTGATTCGAAAAATTTAAAATCTATGCTTCTATGAGTAAATTTGCAGAAAATTGAATTGCCCTTTAAATTTCAATTACCTTTTGCCAACTTAGCTAATTTCGCTGAGTCAGTAAAAAATTAAAAATTGAGTAATCTCAAACACTTTTGCAACCCGCTATGACTAAGAAAACAAACTATTAACTTGCTTTGAGCATGTAGTAAGAAAACATTTCTTGAGTATGCAGCCAGCCCCATAAGATGGATCGGAATAACATTCACTCGACAGGATCAAACTTACTGCATTACGACAGAAAGGCGCGGATCTGTTTTCTTCGCCGATTTGCGCAACTTATATTTGAGAAATTATCTTTAACATTGATGGAATGTATAGCCTGTCACGCAGTGCTAGAGGTGCTGCAACTCATAACTAAAATCTATATAACCGTATTGAAAAATCAATAACTTTTGCACCCAATGAAGTGAGTAAATTAGTTCCATTATTATAAGGTCTCTGATTAAGTAGAAATAGTCATTATCATTGTCAATTATTTGGTTTTAAGAGTGTCTGTGTAGCAATCAATTAAATAAGGACGCAGACGATCAAATAAAGACGGTCATTTTGTGCAGCTGAAAAGGAAACAGTTCAGATATCTCTAAGAGCAGTTAAATACTCAGTTTAGCAATTGACGGAATTGTTCACTTCCTTCGACAAGGTATAACTGACACTTTACACCATTTTATGCTTTATGCAAGTTTCAATTGCTATCCACACCTCTTACTAAGGCTATACAAACCATCATTAAAGTTTAAAAAGCTCCCATTAGTTTGTTCACATTATTGAATAAAAAATTTTTGCGGGCGAAAGAGAACAGATCCAAAGTAAAAGATATGGAAAGTGAAAATGACCCGGAAGATGTCCAGAATCGGCCCAGGCCCCTGCCCCCAATCAGCCAGAACTCCCTTTACTCAAACAAGCCCTACCCTCCCACACCCAGCACTATTCTGCCCAAACAGGTAGACCCGGATGCATTGCGACAAATCAACAAAGAACATTCAACCCGAATCAAGTCGGACCAAGACGATTCAGATGGCAATAAAGGTACGATTTCATTCAGTTCTCATAATCCTAACAACAGGGAAAAACAAAAGGCAAAGACTCAATTGCGTGGGTACCATGGTGATTTGTGGGTACATGCCTGATCGTAATAAAACTTTCTGAGAATCAACTAAACTTAGAACTGATCTCAAACATCAGTTCCCCAACCAAGATTTTTGTCAAAATCAGGTTTTACATTAAAAAAATAAACAAAAAGATAAGTGATATTTTGGATATGCCATGGAAATCGTAATAACTTATTTTCTGCCAACAAATCTTCCAAAAAATTGCACAATTTGCTCCCAAAATAAAAGTTAAATAGTTAAGCAGAGGGTTTACAACATCGTCAGCAGGCTTAAAGTTAAAAAAACACAGCAACTGATGGCATTTAGAATTTATCCTACCAAGTTGCTGAGCAGCAAAAATGAGGAATTGAAGCGTTTTTTGCACGAAGATGGTCATTTAGTAAGCACAACTAAGTTCAGATGTTTCAACTTTCTGAATGCACAAGAATCTTATATTTATATAAAACATTTTGATACATTTTTGCACAAATTTATCAAGTAAAATTGAATGCAAGTAGAAAAATATTCAGTCCAATTTATCCACAAAAATTTTAAATATCATTAGCAAAAAAATTAAATAACGTTCTGGGATTATATACAAAGTGAATCTGATTTTGAAATTTTTGAAGGTCTATCCCAACAGCCTCGACACTTAAAACAACATCTGGTGAAAACATTAGCTCACCATAAATTTTTTCTTTAGAAAATTTGTTCCAGATTTTATGCATTTCGCACGGGGGGGGGGGTATATTAGGCGAAAATTCAATTAGTAGGAGAAAGGTATTTTGGCAGCCAATAGGCAAAAATCCTGAACTAAAGTTTTGTGGAAACTAGGCGAACAGCAATTAAAACACTTGAAAGAGGTACTTCAAAATCCACTTGATGTTATAAAGTTGTCAAGTGTCCCTAGCAGTCAACTTTACAGACCAAAGAGTTGTTGAAATTATATGCAAAATGTATAATTGTTTTTAATGTTTTGCATCTCTTTTACTGTACTACTCAATGTCATCGCGGCCAATGATCGTGTTTTTAAAAAAGTAAAAAAAAGGGAAGAAATGTTTAAAAAACCTATAAATAGCTTTAATATAAACAATTTAGAAATACTGGTTGAAAAACGCACGAAAAATGCTCTAAACTACATCTTGAAAACAATCAAAATTCGAAAACTAAATCCATTATTGATTACTTTCAATACTATTTTTCCGCTAAGTCTATAGTCACTTAATTACATTATATTAGCTAACGGATATTGCAGCACCTGCTTTAAACGTATCAATTGGTATTCGCCTAATTTCCATTAAACTATATTTCAAAATTTTCGCCTAATGGCTACAAAAAGCCTTTCGCCTAATCGAGTTTTCGCCTAATATCATTTACACCCTACACCCTATTTCGCACAGCTTGTCAATATTTTGTTTCAAATTGCAGACTATTTTTCAGTTCATGTTAGTTTCAGTTGTTGCAACTTGTGATGAAAGCCCTTTGTTAAGGAATATTTGATAAAGGGTTGCTCTTTATTTCTGTCTACAATTTTTCATTATTACTGAAACTGTTCAATTAGGAAAAATATACGCTTAACTAAACTTTTTTATCTAAACACTTTTGGAAATTAAAAATGCGCTCTAAAACTTTTTGTTGGAAAATACAGTCTTTTCAAACGATCTATTCCAAACAACACTTTGGTCTCTATTTGTGTTTTAATCAACTTGTATTTAATAAACAATGGAATTTTCGTCAATCAACGTCAAACCAAATATACAGAAATGCGAATCATTTTTCCTCATTTGGGAGTTATCATATTTTTTTGAAATTTTGCTTGTTATAGGCTCATGCAATTTGGTTTACTTAATTGACAAGAAAACTAAATCAGCCAATTTCTACCTTATAAGGAATGAACAGATATTTAAAGTAGAGTACTGAAGAAAGAAAGATTTCTGAGGTCTAACACTTTCAAAGAGTAAAAAACAACCATTTTCATGTTTTCCAGTTATTCCAAGGTTTTGGAAGGTTGACTCATTTTTTAGACTATGACCCTGATTCTGATTTTTAGCCACAGGTTCCTGAAAGAAATTGAAAGGAAACAAATAAAACTTTTTGAAAGAATTTAGTCAAGGAGTCACTAAGTCTAAGATTTTTCACTTAATATTTCGCCGTCTTCAAAACCTAATGCCTGCTCAACACAAAAAATAGAGTTTTACACCAGCTGATGATCAGGACTTCCAGTAAACAATTCGCAAACATTTTTAGTGTAAAAAAATCAACATCTATTACAATTTTTTAGTCTTTTTTTACCCAAATTGTCCCAGTTGATACATTTAATGCTTCGATAACATTTTTCGTGACTGATTTTGCAGACACGACTGATTGAAATAAAAAGTAATTTCAGTCATAGAAATGAAAACGTTTCGTCTCGTTAAACATTTGTTCCGACAGACTTCGCAAAGTCCTGATCATCAGTTGAGCGAAAATTTGCTTCAGAAAACTTTCATAAACGTCATTTCTTGAAAGTGATTTCCAAAATTTTATTTCTTAAATGCTGATTTCAGAAAATTCTACCGAAACGTACGATAGTAAAAATTTCGGTGTCCCGCTTTTTCACTCCTATCCATTTAACCCCGATTTATTCACCCCTGTATCATTTAACCCCTCTGTCTTTTAACCCCTCTATCATTTCACCCCGATTTTAATCTTTCTATAAAGTAAGGATTATTAAATTATAGCAATATAATCATTTGGACATGCCTCGCAGACCATGGCCATGCCTCAGCGGCCCGTGAGACTTGATATGAAACTATCACAACCGAACGTGGGATTAATTTATCCACTTAATTATGACAAAACATGCCTTTAATGCCGACTGCTAATTGGTGGAAATGATATAGGGGTTAAATGATAGGGGGTGAAATGATAGAGGGGTTAAATGATGTGGTGTTAAAATATGCGGGGTTAAATGAATCGGGGTGAAAAGAAGTAGAACCCAAATTTCGTATACATGAGAGAAATGTGTGTGTTTTGAAGTTTCACAGTTACTACTTAATGCTTTAGTCTTAGATCAAATCAACTGTAACACTTCTTTTGATTGAAGCAAAATTCAACTTCCCAAATCAATTGTTCCTCGTAATCACTTGGAAATAACACAGTTAGATGTAAAATCAGATAACAGAATGCTAGAAAATTGCAAAAAAAAGTCATTGCATTGAGTAGTAGTAATCTTATTTGCTCCGGGTAATGTTAACAACAGAATTTAACGTTTTCATACTCGCGGACATTTTTCATTTCAAATTGAAAAGTTCAATTGAAAAGGTTCAATTGAAAAGGTCAAAGAAAATGCCAATATATCACTCTTACTCTTAGTACACACTTTGCAACCTTTAGTAACAAAAAATTATGAAATTATGCGTCAAGTGGTTTAGGTGGGGAAATAACGCCTTCAATAAAGGATTCGGCTGTGAGGCTGCAAGGAGCCACGATGCCTCAGACAGCCATGGAGCATCGAGTTCTTCAGATGATTTGGATTCTGGCATACCTAGGACTCGCAGGACTCTTTTTATATCAGTTCAGGTTAGTTAGTTCTGACTATCAAACAACAGAGCAAAACGAGAAGAGTAGCAATACTTAATTTTAACGTTAAAATGTAACAATATAATTCTGTAACATTGGTGCCAAAATCGACCCTCAATCAATAATAGATAGGTTCTATATATATTTTTTACATAAGTTGAACAGAGGCGAATGCTACTGTGGAAAGTACAATTTTGGCCAGTATTATGCTGAGGAAATTGAATGTCTTCAAGTTCAAAGAACTATTTCTTCCCTTTCTAGGATTTTGATGTAGTTAATACTAATTTGTTACATTAAATATCGAAAAATTGATTGCTGCTATCGTTTTACTCTCTTACAGTTTGATATAGGTAGTCGAATGAACTTAAGTAAAGTTCATTCGACTACCTATATCAAACTATAAGAGAGTAAAACAAGAGCAGCAATCAATTTTTCGAAATTTAATGTAACAAATTAGTATAAACTACATCAAAATCCTAGAAAGGGTAGAAATAGTTCCTTGAATTTGAAGAAATTTAATTTAAAATATAAGAAAATAAACAAAACCACCATTTCAAAAAAGCATTATTCGAAAATTCTATTCTTTTACACTTCTATGGAAAAACAGATGGCTTTGGGGGCTTCCTAAATTGATCTTGACACGCACTTCAAATGAAACAATTAAAAATTAAAATCCTCATTGTTTTCCGTTTCAGCATTTTGGTGAAAAACTATCTGAAATACAACGTTGATATCAGTATCGAAATTCAAACGGCACAATCACTGAAATTCCCAGCTGTGACAGTTTGTAACGAGAACCCTCTTAGAAGATCTCTGATTGAAAGAATCAACAAATTCAACGACTTAGTGCTGCTCGATGACTATGTATTGAGTTATGTGTACTCGGTGGCAGAAAACTCAGACAGCAGTTTGGACTTTCCCGACTGTGCTGATGGTTATGATACTTGTAACAACACTAAGGTATGTTCTCTTGAATATCTGATCTATTCTGTTTTGCCCCCTTCTCTACTACAATATTACTTGGCCTACAGTTTAGATAGCCGGTTTGAGTTAATTGCAGATCAGTAATCGCGGCCATGCCTTTCATGCCCGGGGGGATGTAATCCGGAAATCGCGTGTCGGTTATCGCGGCTAAGCGCGCCCACAGACCCGCCAGTCGGAAATTCTTTTCGCTTTGGATTCCAATTCGGCTAATTGTCATAGCATGACGTATTTTGTTCATTTGAGTTTCATATGGTATGCGCATACGTGGAAAGTTAATAGTAGTCTTGGATCGGTTAATAAATTGCTTGCTTGAATTCTAATCAAGAATAGCCCCCCCCCCCCTGCAAAGGGGGATAATAGTTGAAAAGATCCTTATTTTCTGTAAGTTCAAACGTTCAACCGTTTGATTACCAATCAGTTGCCACTGGGTTATTGTTTTGATCATTTCTCAGGTCACTAGACTATGTGTCCATTGGGGTCAGTAAATGAGGCCGAAAA
Source organism: Convolutriloba macropyga (assembly GCF_964194025.1). Lineage (NCBI taxonomy): Eukaryota > Metazoa > Xenacoelomorpha > Acoela > Convolutidae > Convolutriloba > Convolutriloba macropyga. The sequence goes on from NC_134468.1 coordinate 6,301,336, forward strand.
ATTAAAAAAAATCACATCCTGATAATTATGCTTTTTTCTGAAAATAGACAATTTGGTAAGAAGAGCGCTTATCTTGTTGGCTATACATACCCTGACGCGCATTGATACCCACCCCCAATTATACATGTTGTAGCCGGCACTTATTATGCACAATCTGCATTTACAAAATAATGATGCATCGAACTTTTAAAGTTAAGACATATACGGTAATTTAAATTTGCTTCTAATGTAAGCAAACAAAGAAAAATGCACGTTTTTACTATTTCTGCGATTATCTTTCATAGTTTTATGGCACAAATTTTTAAGACAACCGGAAACAATTCCGTCCAATCGTCTACAGGTGCCGGCAATATATCATGACTAAAATAATGGATCTCTAAGTACCAAAACGTACATTTTGAGGGCCGCAAGCAGACTGGTTAAATCGTTAGAAACGATCCTTGCTATCTTAGAAATGGGAAACTTGATAGTGATCGGTTAGTATCTCATTTAATCGCAATCTGGGGGATCATCATGCGTATTGTAATTCTTCAGACACAGATACAAACTCTGAACACCGCTTCAACAAATGTCTCGGCAATTTTTTTTATATAGAACTGCTAAGGCTTGGAAACGACAAATATATACAAGACTTTTGTGCACCATCAAAAAAGAAATTTTTGGTACTTATTGACTCTATTTTTATAACCATAGTCCGTAGAGAATGAACGGAATTCGCTATCAATCAAATGTAAAAAAGATTCAAATCCTATTGTAGAAAAAATTAAAATAAGTATTACTCAATTGGCACCAACTTTATATGCCAAGAAATAAGAAATATTATATATGCACTAAGTCAAAACTACCCATTATCTTACATATTAAATTCTAAGCCAGTCAATCATAAAAAAAAGATAACTCCTATGCATAACCAACTCTCCATGCGGTCTACTTGAAGTCAAGGTAGCAGCAAGAACAATTGACCTCCTCAACGAGCACCAGAAGTAAAAAAAGTCTCGTAAAAATCAGAATAACGTATCTACTACTTCTACGATCAGATAGAGTCTTTGTTAAAATGTATATGTAAATTGCGCATAAACAGAAAAAGCGTGTATGAAATGCAAACAAAAGCGATTCAAAAGCAATTTATTTTAAATTAATCTAGTACTTAGCAGCTTTGACTAAATTCAAAGAAAAAAAAATAAAAACAATGTTGATTTGCGTATAAATCTTTCTAACTACCCTAGAAGCAAAAATTGTCGATTATTCTGATGAACAAGGAAAAAATAAAAAATCACAATAAATACTTATATTACATGTTAAAAATTATAAAAACACCCAAAAAGTAAAATCAACGTCACAGCCTACTCTAATAAGACGCGTTCTGCGAAAAAAGTGACAAAACCCAGACATTTGATGAATTGAGCTCAAAAAACAAGTGACGGCTGGTTCTTTGCTGCGTGCTTCGCTGTTGATGGGCTCGCTTATAACTTGTACTAATTTTGCTCTCAATATTACTATTAGCAGTGAACTGCCGCGTATTTCCTTCAGTCAATTAAAATTCCGAAAGATCAATTTCAATCAAGCAAAACGTAAAGATTCAGGCGCCAAAGAGTTGAAGTGGTCAGAGGAAAAACACCAGCCGAACTGGAAAAATTGAGATACCAGCCAGTCTTGAGAGCAACTAATTGCAAGATCAATTAAAAAATAAGCGTTTGCTTTCTATTATCGTAGCTGAGAAAGACAGAACATCAAAGAGAAATTGCAAAAAGACAAACCTATATCAATTAAAGCTGCCGGATATTTTTTTCCTCCTAGGAAAAACAAACTTCAATCGGTCACTGCAACCTCTATGTTTGACAAAGTACTCTTGAAATCTAAGAATTAAATATATATCGTCTGAAAACAATCACATTTTGAAGAACCAACAAGTGAAAGTATCTTAAATGTGACGAGCACCATTTTTCAAATCAACGAGAGGGGAAAACCACTTGGACAGCCAAAAAAACGTTAATTAAAAAACTGTCTGCAATTATTAGAGAAATCTGAACTAACCCATGAAAATGATTAGGGGAACTATTTAACTTTTGCTTAAAATGGTTGCTACGAACTCTGTCATAATAATCAGATGCCCCGCGGCTTGAACACTTTCTGAATTCCAAAAATTAACTAACTTTTGTAGCATGTATTGGCTAAACCTATCAAATTTTTTAGGTTTGTATTCCTGAAGAATGGATCTGTAATGACATTGACAACTGTGGTGATAACAGTGATGAAGAGTTACCCTACAATTGCGCTGAAATACAGGAGGAAAGGGAAGCTAACAGAACCGAAGAACAAGGTTAATATTATTTCCGTACGTCTGCAATCAAAAGTAACCGACCAATAACGCAAAATTTTGATCAGGAAAGAGACTGTGCATTTAGCCTGCTTTGACAGTTGAGAGGCCGCTAGTTGACTAATTGTACTTTCAAACCATAACCATTCATTTTTAATGTTAATTGATTTACATTGAGAAAAAGACAACAAAATTTGTGTTCAATTTTGATTTGAGGAGTAGCAAGGTAAGTCAGTAAATTGATAACTTTTAAATTTTCAGTTATTTGATAATACTCAATTTTATTATTTGCAAAAACAATTATGTTAAAAAACACCTCACTGGTAATTGCGACTAGAGCCATAGACAAATCTAGGGGAGAAACAAAAAGATCCGAAATATTCTGTTGTATTTTGCAGGAATTTGCAACTGGCCCTACATCCAGTGCCCAGAGGAGGAGTACTGTGCTGAGAAGTGTGACGGGGATTCAGAGTGTACAGTAGACAAAGGATACGATGAGAGTCTAGAAATCGGATGCCCCGAGAGCTCATGCTCCACAACACTAGTGGCACGTTTAGTGCATTATCTCTCTTGCTTGGTATCAAAACCAAATTGAACAGAAGAACAATATTAATAAGATTTCTTCACCTAATGAAGAAATAGTTCGTAGTAATGGTCAATAATAAAAAGAAAATTTGTGAATGATTCCTTCCGTGCGCATAATTTCCCCACCGCATAAAGAGTTATCATCTCACGCTGCTCTGTAAGCTATTGCAGAAACGTTTGCCTTCATACAAAAATCGTCATCAAAGCATCATACAAATGCCACAATTCAAAGCAAAAAGACGGAAAGGGGAAAACATGAGTTTTCAGATCAATGTTACAAAATGAAGAACCTTCCGGAGTAATTGCAACTCACTCCGAGAAAGATGAAAACATGCACGAAAATATTTTCAACTCACAGTACATATGCTTAGTCGTTAAAATAACTTTAATTGGTCCATATTCAAGAAAAATGACGAAAGTACTTATTTTTTTAAAATATATAATGGATTAATACAAATCTTTGTTATCAAACTTTGATTCGGAATCAAAAGTTTTTGCTCATTAAAAGTTCAAATAAGGAAGTGTTTGTTTTGTTGAAGAATTCTTCATTCTTCTCAATCGCTCTCTATAACATCAGTCTTGTTCTTCTTAAATTTCAGAATTCTTCTCTTTTCAATCTTCATTGAACTCTTGAAAATCCAGATAGAAGTACTTATGGAGAAAATTCAGATAGAAGTTGGCCAATTTCCTAAAAGAGCAAGAAATTAAGATCCACGTGAAATCAGTACAACTTGATTATAACTAAATATTTTGTTCAAGTTTTTGCGAAATTTAAAAGATTTATGATCAAGGTAAACAGATTTCACTAACTGCTTTCAAGGAAAACAGGCAAACTTCTGTCTGGATTTTGTCCGTAAGTACTTTTGTCATTTTTTAAGAACGTAGACAAATTAAAATTATATTGATTTTCATTCGACTCACGTAAAACTCAAGGAAAACGTAAATCGGAATGTTACTGAAAAACTTCTTCTAAAACGGGTACTTTACTAGGTAATTTTTTCATTTGATCGCTTAATTTTGCTAACAAAACTAGTTGGCTAAATTCTTTCAAATTGCACAAAAAGTACGTTCTTAAGAATATTTAATCCCAAAAAACTCTGATTTGATATGAAAATACACTTGAGTCAAGCCAAGTCATAATTGAGCAAAAGATTCGCAAACTTACGAAAAGATCAGCCTGGTAACGAAAGGCAATAAAAACAGTTGATTTGATTTCTTTCAGGCAACGACAACTGAACAAGATGTGACCTCTCAAAATTGGCCAAACCACTATGCATCTAACACAGACTGTGTCTGGATCATAGACGCAACCGGCAACGGTGATCAAGTCAGCTTGACATTCAAAGAACTCAGCACTGAAGGAATGCAGCAATTGGCATACATTTAAAAACAAAACTTAAATTAAGGAGGCCACAATTGATAATTTTGTTTAAGCGAAGAATAGAAATTGCTGTCTCACAAATTACTACAGTCCTGATCACAATGTTGATCAATGTATAAACAAAAAACAAATAGAACAGCTATTCTTCATTTTTAAGAACTCAAGGGGCAAAAATGGTTAATGCGTTCTTAACTAATCATAATTTTTATGGGTTGAAAAGAGGTGGTATTATCAATTGCAAATCAAGGCACAAAAATTAAAAATTACAAACCAAGGCACAAAGGAACAATCTAATTCGACATTGTTCCTTAATTACTTTTTCAATTGCTTGCCAAGGCGAGCCTGGTGACTGCAATGATTACGTTGAACTTTACGATGGAGAATTTGTCAACGCAACGGTTATCAAAATTGACGGACGCAAACGAATATGTGGATTTTCGAACCCATCAACTACAAATTACATTTCTACTGGTAGTGTTATGCTCATTCGGTTCGTATCGGATGAATTGAACAACTTTGAGGGATTCCAATTGGGATATCAGGCTAGGATCGGTTTCCTTTCATTAAATGTTTCACCCAATATTCCAATACTCACTCCATTTTAAACCCAATATTCAAAATCTTAACAATATTCTCCGTTCTTGACCTATAAAAAAATGTCTCATAGCACAGCAAAGTATTCAAAAAATGAATATTTGTTAAGACACGGGAGCGTGAAGGCTGCTACTAACGAGTACCCTCCAAAATGGGGGCACAAATGGTAAGAACCTAACAATCTTCTAGCAAAATCCACTCGCCCTTTAATTATTTACGTCTTTTTAGCTCTTGAACAACTAATACTTTTAGCCCATAGGAATAAAATACGACGGGAGACTTAGCATTTCTTTCGCACGCACGTGACATTGTCTCAATAAAGAGTTAAAGTACAGTCTGATTGTAGCTGAAATCATGCAGGCTCACATGTACTGAAAAAATCAGTCGCGTTAAATTTTGAAACTAAACATTGACATATTTGGAAAGCGTTAAACTCTGCTCAAACAAATTCCTTCACGGCATATACATGCCACTGATCAACAGTCTGGCTCATTATGCAATGATGATCATCAACGAAACAGAACCCAAAAAATAAAAGAACGATATCTGAAAACAATGCAAACGCCAAACTATTGACAAACTATTGACTCGAGAAATAATTGTCGGTCAAATATTTGAACTGATGAAATTGCATATAATCAGTACTGCTCTGAACAAAAACTGTTATCGTATCTGCTTTAACATTCAACTCATACAGCTTAAGAAATCAAGATAAACTCTACTTTCCAATAACTTGCATTAAATTGCCGCTAAAAAATTAGAGAGCAGTGAAATTTAATATGGAGCACATTTGATTTCATATACGTCAGCAGCAATTGATGTCCATGTCGTATTCTAATTCGAAAAACGCCGTTCGCGGGCTGCTGGTATAATTCGATTTGCTGCAAAAAGTAAAAGCAGCAAACCGAAGAAAATGGGGACAAAACGTTGATGAGTTTTCGATTCCCGGGAACTTAGTACGATGGACTCTGATAGATTAGTCTATCAGAGTCCATCGTACTAAGTTCCCGGGAATCGAAAACTCATCAACGTTTTGTCCCCAGTTTAGGTCGATAACAATTCTGCCGTTAAAGAAGTATCCATTGAAACATAAAAAGTTAATTCAAGCTGCGCCAGCGGGCGCTTAGACGGGTAAACTATGTCAATTTTTCTTTCGCCTCATTAATGACGAATTTAACCGCCTTTTGTAAATGCATTTTTTAAAATTAGTTGTGCTAAATTGCTTTATGACTTTACGGTACAAAGCAAAGTGACACCAGCTTTAGAGAGAGAGAGAGAGAGTCAATTTATCCTCGCCCAGTTAATACGACGAAAATTATATAAACACATTTTAAACATCAATCAACCATTATTTGAGACAACGGAATTAATCATCAAACGAAATTATCAACAATTTAACATCTTTAACATCAATTGCCTGAAAAATAGGCCAGGGAAGGACAAGCAACGAGGAGGTCGTTAGACCTGCTTTCCGGCGCGCCCTACATTTTTCAAACTGATAAAATTATTAGACAAAAACTCAAAAGACAGCAAAAATGTGAAAACATACTTTTGCCATCAAAAAATTCTTAGGAAAAAAACTTATCACAATAAAGCATAGAATCCAACATTAGCATCCTCCTGCTGCCACGAACACTTAGCACTGTACTTATTCTATTGCCCCATTTGACCGTAAAAGTTCATGTTGCTACTTGTTCTATAGTGTCAGTTTCGGAAAGAATAAATGTCAAAAACTATATTTAGACATGAAAAATTTGAACTTTTGAGTGCAAAAAAGAGCCCGCGGTGCCTTCCAGGAAGGCACCGGCCAAATTTTGGCGTAGAATTCAGCAAAATATTAAGTGATTTAGTATGAGCTTTGGTTCACCTGTAATCCTTGCAAAAGATTTTTCGAACAAGCTCATCGTTCGCAAGTATGAAAGAATCTCTTAATAGATGGTAAAAACCGGAAACTTGCCACATGCTTGCCTTAATCTCCCCTTCTGGGAGAAGACTTTGCATTTTCAGCAGATTAAACAGAAGAGAAGAAGAGAGGTACGGTGACAAATGGAGTTTCTCTCCATTTTGATTTCGAGTTTGGGATTTTAAGTAACCTTAAGAGATGCACGTCTAGTGGACACACCTGATCTTTCCAATTGAAACATATCGTTCAAATACTTTTCTGTATGAAGCCCGTTTAATGATTCAATCTATTGAATCATTAAATGCATTTTAAGTATTTCAATTAAAGTATTTTTTCTGTAGCTGATACACAACTAAAGAACAAAAGGTGCAGCATCCGTAAACCAGTACGCCGTACTGCATAACTGGATTCATTACGCTTTTATAGTTTTCAAGTAACTGGTACGCGTGGAACAAAGTGCCTTAGCTTCGAGATTACACCGCATTGCCCGCTCAGTCTTGTAAAAACTAATTTTATGTGCGAACGGTAGGAAAACTTTGAATCAACTGTTATACCAAGATATTTCCATTCATTTTTCATAACAACATAATGATATTCAATTTTAAACTGATGACTGGAAGCACTTGTTTTATTATTCAATTGAAAGGTTTTTGAGATGTTAAGCTTTACTTTATTTGCATTTAGCCACTTCGTTATCTTTAGAAGGTCGGCTTGAATTTCTTCACTCGAACAGTTCAATCCACATATATTAGTGTCGTCGGCAAAGAGATAAATATCATTTTGAGAGCAAACATTTGGCAGATCATTAATGTAAATCAAAAATAAGAGTGGCCCAAGGATGGATCCCTGAGGAACGCCACAGTTTACATTTAACCAATTTGATGACACACCCATTTTTGTATTTTTTTGTGATCTTTCAGATAAATCGCTTTTAAACCATTTTAAGGCAGTATGACGAATACCATGTAGTTGCATTTTGTAGAGTAAAATTTGGTGATCAAATGTGTCAAAAGCCTTCTTCAGTTCAAGAAGAAAGTTTACGGTTTCTACTTTAATTCTCCTTATTTTTTCAGTTAATTCTGCCAATGCATCAATTGTTGAATGGGTTTTCCGGAATCCCAATTGCTTAGAATATAGTAGATTAAAATTCTCCGTGTACTCACATATTCTGGCGAACATTGCTCCCTCATATTTTGCTCCAAACCATTAGAAGATATTGGTCTATAACTATTTTCACCCAACCGAGAACCATCTTTGAATAGAGGAATTACCTTAGCTTTTCTGAGTTCTTTTGAGAAGCAACCTTCATTGAAGGATTGATTTATTAGTGAAGCTAGATAGCAAGTGATCACAGATCCTGCAGTTTTCACAATTATGTTATTAATTTCATCTTCACGCGATGATGTTTTCTCCGGAAGAGATTCTATGATTCCTTTTATTTCATATTCGGATACCGAACTCAATCTAAATGACATTTCAATGTCTCTAGGATAAATTATTGGTTCAGCGGGAATACTTTGCTGTATGTTTTTGCCAACATTAAAAAAAACTCATTCAATTTTTCCGCAACTTCAAAAGCGGATGGATTGGAATCAGAACTCAAAAAACAGAATTTCAATTTAGGAATCATAGTATTGATAAGAGTCTTTCCATTGAGCTCATTTAGAAGATTGAATGTTTGTCTTGAGTCTCCGATACAATTTTTGAACTGCTTCTTATAATACGCTTTTTGCTTGCTTCATGCTCTTTTCGAGTCGTAACCGAATGTCTTTAAATTTCTTTAGCAAAGTCAAATTTGATTTATATTTTTCCATTTCTTGTGCGTCAAATTACGTTGAGTACGTAGATTTACGAGATTGTTATCATACCATTTTGGTAGAAAACTTTTTCTAGGATGAATTTGCTTTAAAGGTGCATATCGATCAGTAATCGAAACAAAAACCTTATGAAACTCGTCGAAAGCCCTGCTTCTACAGCAGTAAGTTGTTTTGAGCGGATTAGTTAATTCGTGATTCAAAACGATATTGTATTCCTCAACCTTATCGCGGTGATGGAGAAAAGAAGTATCTCTTATAAACTTACTATTGGTTTCAGTTTTTCCTTGAATATTCCATTTGAACAACACAAGATAGTGATCAGAAAAACTTTGATGCTCAAGAATAATGCAATCAGAGAGCAAGTTTTGATAAATTAAATGGTCAATGCACGACACTGAACGATCGGTGACTCGAGTTGGTTCGTTCGGTAGAAGCCGGAAACAATTGGAGTTGATTGTATTTACTTAATTTTATGTGAGTAAATTATCCTTTAAGGTATCAATATTGAAATCCCCACAAATAACTGGAGAAAAATTCGAAATGAAATTGCTCAGCATTTCATCCAAAAGTTCTACAAACTCCAAATTGTTTGCCCTTGGTTTATTGTAAATTACTACTAAACGAAAAAGATAACCTGTCTCACTTTTAACAGCCAATGACTTCTAGCATGTTTTCGTAGGCAGTTTGGAACGCGCATTAATCATTAATTTGTATCATTACACATCCTCCTTTTGAATCACGATTCTTCGATATTATACTTTTATAGCCCTTTACAGGAAAAGAATGTGGATTATCATTTTCCATCAGCCACGCTTCGGTTAAACAAAGGATGTCTGGCGAAGACTCAAGACTACTTACAAGTGCTTCCAGATGTTCGAAGTGTTTTTTTAGTGAGCGAATATTTAGGCTTAGAACATAAAGCAAAGAACAACAAGCTATTGCTTTAGGTGAATTCAGTACACGGTGAGGAGGGGGAAAATATTACTCCGAGAATGATTGAAGCATTTACTGAATTCATGGAAGTCATAATTCAGATTCAGCTCATACAGCTCGATTATCTTGTACACTCTCTCATTTTCTCTCCAAACATAGAAAATTGTGCCTTCTCGCGTCCAAACGGACTCAATTCTTTGATCCTTTTTGATCTTAGAGAAGAATTCGGCACGTGCTGGTGATATGTCTTCAAAAACCCTGACGTTCGATGACAAGTTTTCTTGTTCCGCAACATTTCTGTCTTCATGACTCTTCGTGCAAAACGCACAATAATAGGACGCTCTCCTGTTTTGCCACCAGGAAGTCTATGAGCAGTGGAAATATCTCTCGTAGAGAGTGACACCCATACATGACGCAACATCGATGACCTTCTCTATCGTTTCAGAATCTTTCTCTCCCACAAGAATCCCTTCATCGTTCTGTCTGGCACTTTCTTTTACACCAAGTAGTCTGATATTATCCCTTCTATTATAATTCTCCACAGTTTCAGCTGGAGCCATTGCTACAAGCCTGCATAGTTCTTCTTGGTGAAAAAGATAGTCTTCAATTTTCTGCATGATTTCTGCCTTTAGGTCTTCTTTGATTGCCTCGATGGCCTCTTGAAAAGCGTTTGGCAGCTTGAATTTCATTTTTTATTATAGGGATAAGATCGTTTCGCATATGCCCAATGCACGTTGGGATGCTAATACTGATGCGATCTTGTCTATTTTTGACAGGAAAACATCTAAGCTATCTGTACTAGGGCTGGAATCAGGTTTAGCCCTCTTTGCATCATGCTTTGAATTGATAGGTATTTGGCCAAGAAACCGCAAGTTGGGTAGCTCAGTGTCTTCGCTTTCATTTGACATCTCTGAAACTATTTAATAAGTTTATCACAACAATTGGGCTAAAATTAGAGGGCTCTTGGCTTGCCCTTTTTTGAGTATATCGTTGACTTAATTTTAAGATATATTAAATCATCATAACCATTAAACTATAAGAATTTTGGTATCTAAGTAGGTACTGAAATCAACTTTGTGGAAAATGCACAAATGATTTCAAGTAACTTGATGAGGAAACCGTTCATTAGGCTATAACGAGCTTCTCTCGGCAAAAACGAGACATCGCTATATCTAAATCTGACCTATCAGAGATACATACAAGCGAAGCTTCGCAGAAAGTGAAACGAGGAACTTTAAGCAAATTCCACTTTCGGACAAGAAGGACAACAGGTGGAGATTCAAACTCGTTTCCTGACTACGATAGAGATTACGATTCTTATCAGACTTATGAAGATTATCAGAGAGAAAATTCTAACTTCAATCAATTTGATCAATTCTTCAACATATCCGATAACGACTATTTCACTTTGTATGAAAAATCGGACCTACCAGATTATTCTGATTTCAGATTGGCGGCTATTTTTACCCAAAATGAAATGAAGTATAACGGATACCAGAAAGACGACTTCATTGTTCAGTGTACTTTTGACGGCAAAAAATGCGGTTCGAGTTGGTTCAAGACTTACCAAGACCCATTTTACGGCAACTGTTTCAGTTTCAACTCAATTCGAGATCGCAACTTGTCACAGCCCATTTTCATTCGCTCCAGCGGCAAAACTGGACAGGAATATGGACTTAAATTGACGCTGTTTTTTGACGTTGAGGAGTACATTGGTATTTTGGGACAAAATGCTGGAGGAAGGGTTCTGGCTTACGACCCGGAAATAGTCGGCAACATCAGAGCCCAAAGCTCTGCAGTGGGAGCTGGTATGAACACATTCATCTCTGTCAGGTAAGATCCACAATCGTTCATACATTGATCAATTGTTGATAAATCCAGTTCTATCTTTTTTCAAGACTGCCCAACTTTTATCACAAAATTTAAATTCTAATCTTTTACCACAAAATTATCAACTATATTTATAGATCAAGATCAGGCAAAAAAACGAGAATTAGGTTGAATTTGGGCAAAATGAGCACACAGGTAAATTGTTTCTTTACCTGTGAGATTTTCTCGTGCAACGAATAATGAGATTTATGCCAAAATTCAAAAGCAAATCTAAAAATGCACCAGTTGACAATTAAAACAGTTAAGAAAACAATTAACCAGACTTTCCTTACATAGGTACACAGAAATTAACCGCAAGGGTGGCAAATACGGAAACTGCACAAATGGCTGGCCCGATTTTCTCAGTCTCAATTCTGACTTCAAGAAAAAGTGGCCAAAGTACGACAGAGAGACTTGTCTATTCTACTGTCTACAGAATGCTATGGCTTTGGAGTGTGGTTGCACTGATAGCTACGAGGCTGAATTCAGCACAAATGCCGTGATCAATAGTGCTTCTGAATACTACTGCGACCCAACCAACAGAACTCAAAGCCTTTGCAGAGAGGGTAAACTTTTTCTTTCTACTTAATGAACGGAAACCGTTATCAGATTCAAATCTTCGACTGAAAAAAGTTAATCAGGTACAGTTGATGAAGAAACAGTAAAAATTGGAAACTTAAAGACAAACTTGCTCCATTAACAGCAAATTTCACATACTTTCAAAGTGTGAGGCCGTACTTTTGAAACCAAACTTTCAAAAGTTGAGACCGCTAATCTCTATTTCATCAAACTATCCAGCCCGCACGAAGATGCCAGTAATGGTTGTTTTTCGAAGAAACTGATTTCAAATGTAAAGACTACCCTCCCCTTGATCTTTTGCAGGATCTTCAACAATTATCTCAAGCCTCCTCTTATTATCGTAAGACTTTTTTATTCGTTAATGTTTTTTTATTCTTAGTTATAACATATAAAAATTCCGAATTACTCTTCAATAAATGGAAGAAAAGATTGCAAACTGCTCCAGGGATATTTCAGGTATGAAATTTCTGCTATCGAATAATTTTTTTGTTATCAGATATCTACGACAAATTCAAAAATAGCTCACTGGACTGCTCAAAATGTCCTCAAGGATGCAAAACAATAGACTTCAACAGACGGCAATCGGTATCTCCCTGGCCTTCCGAATCTTATGCCCCATTTTTTGCCTCCAAAATGCTCAAATCGAAATCAGCTCGAGTTCTCGCTTACATGGCCAATGTCGTCAAACAAGATAATCTGAGCGCAATTTCACTCATGCAAAGTTTTCGCCGCAATTTTGCGCGCGTGGAAGTGTTCTACGAAACTTTGAATTTTGAAAAGATGTCAGAAAGTCCAGCATATGAATTGGTTAATCTCATAAGCGACTTTGGGGGTAATATTGGACTCTGGCTGGGCTGGAGTGTACTAGCTATTTTCGAAATTGTACAATTCTTCTACGAAGTGGCGGAAGCCATCATTGTGAATAAATGCAAAAACTAACCTCGCAATTAATTTCATCTAAAACCAGCTGCTTTCGATTTATTGATATCCTAAAAAGTGTGCTAAAATTCCCTTATATAATTTATATTTTTATTTACCAATGAAAATTCTATTCTAGCAACATAAGCTAAGTATTGAAAATTCAGCAGTCATATCCTGTACACATTACTCCAACTTCCCGCACAAAATGACCAACAGGTCAATCTACCCCCAACTTTATTCAGGAAAAAGTTCAATGGAAAAGAAATGATGAATACAAGATGAATGAAAACACTGCGCTAAAAAATAAAATACGAAGGTGGAGTTTGCCTCGCATTTACCAGGAAATGGACCTGAAGTTTAGATCTGAAGTTAACAGCGGCAATTGAGAACCAATGCAAAAAAGTAACACAAACAAGTCGAAAAATTTACTATATCAAAAGAGAGCTATGCAAAACTTGATTTGATTAGGGTTGAGGCAATTGAGCTTCAGGCATAGATTGCTGACTCGGCCAGAATTTGGCAATGCAGCGCAAAACTGCTGTTAAGTGATTCAAAGTTGCGCATGATTGACATTATTCAAATCGAACGATAACGCCGAAGAAAACAGAAAATAACGTCACGCTCACATTTAAATTCCAGGTCAGCAAAAAAAAATGGCCTCGAGGTTTCGAGCTGTGCAGAAAGTCTCCTATTGGATTCTTAAGTCAATGAACAAAACTACTGATTATTCACAGCTTATTAGCAGGCAGGCAATTGTTTAGCGACTGATGAAAACAAAGCTGGCAGATTGCCAGAAAATATCCGCAATAGTTTCCTAGTTCTGCAGTTTCAAAAAGATAGCCAAAGAAACACCAAAAAATTCTTTTTATTAACAGCTCAGATGTTATATTTTGACTTAATCTGTTTTACTTATTGCTGTTTCTACAGGCTCCCCTCAAATACCCTTCAATGAGTGACACACACTCATTTGAGCTTATCTCTTTTGAATTAAAGTAAAGAAAAGTCACTTTCGGAATCAGGCGTCATTTTTGAGAGTGAGGTAAGTCACACGTGCGACCAAAAAGTTGCGAATGAACAAAAAAAGCGAAGTGAACAAAGTCAGGCGAATGAACAAAAAACACTCTCTACTGTGAGTGAAAAATGACGCCACGAACGCAATTCGGTTGAAATTGCATGAATGAAAAGTGATTGAAGTGATTGTGACGTCATATGGTCGTAACAAAAATCTTGACGAAATAAAAAAAACATGAAGGCATATAATAGCCTCAGCTATCGCTTTGCGGCTATTAAACATTAAATTTTTTTTATTTTGTTCCAAACACCTACCATTGAGAACACGTGAACACATAACTCGCACTCCAAAAATAACAGAAAAGTTTGTCACACAAAAATAACAGAAATAATCAACTATAATATACTAACAAACACCTCAAATTTGCAGCTAAATTTCCGAAACAAGAAACGTTATTTGATGAAAGCAGTAAAATATAGGAATACGCATTCCTTCTTACATACAACTGCCTGTCACATATGACCTCAATTTGTAGAACCAGTGCAAAGAATCAAGTACACATTAAAGAATCAAGCTACTTCAAAAGCAGGAAAACTTAATACAAAAATTTTCGCCGACATGGAAGTCAGCACCATTTTGAACTCAAACTTTGTGTGCGCATTATATTCTCAAAAATCGGAGGAATTGCTCTCGAACAACACACGGGGTGTCAATTTAATTTAGAGGGGGTGTAGATTCGAAATTTTATGGCAACAAAACTTACTGATGGTTTGCAACTTGTCACAAAAAATTTTTAACAGCCAAAAATTCTTTCTAGAGAACGCAACCTACTAAAGTCAGGTGAATTAATTGGTTGAGTGACAAAAATTTTGGATAAACAATACACAATACCGCAACAAAGGAAGACTGCTTCATCGTTGCGTCATCCAAAAACAATTGATTATGTCAACCCAAAATAATTTTGCTTAAAAACACAAGACAGCATTAATTGCCTCACGCTTCGTTCGAAATCAACTGGACAAGTAAAAATAGCAACCAACAAAACGGTTTTCTTCCTTTGCTCTCATGTAATCACTTTTCGCATCGTCCGTGAAGAGGATTTCTAATATTGTAAAGGAACGGTTCAAAAACACCCCTCCAGTTAATATTTACTCGTTAGTAAAACGGAAATGGAGAGCTAATTTAACAAAATTTGCCTCAGCAAATGATTCAATACACATCATTGTTCAGAATATTGAGAAGTGCTAACAAAACATTCATGTAGGTAACAACAACTTTTAAGTGTCACGAGCGTTGCGGGATAAAAATTTGATGTGTAAATTTTGAGTATCGGCTGAACATGGCAAGATGGACGTCAAATGCACCAACAATCTGTCATTATCACATTTCGACAGCACGTAAAATCTCAGACATCAAGGGTGTAAATTCGCTCATGTCACTATCTCGTCGAACTTCAAATGATCAAATCAGATAAAGGCAGAATAACACTAGTAAGCTGTATAATAAAATTGAACTCGTCGCCTTGGAGATTTAATTGCCTGAAAATTATAGCACACATTAAAGTGCTTTGTTAATGCTTGCAATTAAAAATCAGGCGTTGAATTACGTGACAATATTAAAGTAAGGAGGGATCCTAGAAAAAGTCTGAAAACGATGAACTGCGTGAAACCATCAGTACTCATGTAATAGCTTAGCTGTTTGAGCTGAATCAATAAATTACAATAGTCAAAATTTTGTGAAGTTCCAGTATCTGATACCGTAGTAAGCACTGTATCAATGTGTCTGTTTCTCTTCTGTACCAAACAATTAACAGGCACGACTATTGCCGAGGCTACATAATAATCCTAACACTAAAATCCACTAATTTATTAAAGAAGATTATAAATAACCTACCTTCTGGATGAAAATTTCCGACAATTCATAATTATCAACCAAAGCCTGAAAATTTGGCAAATTGTCTATTGAAAAATAGACGCTTAATCATCGAGGGTTTTCAAAATTTTTGTTCACGTGTTCAGATTAAGAACGATCTTAAGAAATTCGTTTTAAGAAGATTAAGAACGATCTTTAGAAATTCCTTTTGCAAGGGCGAAAAAACCCAATTGCGACACGGAATCGATTCCCAGAAAAATACTCTCCAGGAAAATTAAGCTAATCGCAGGATGAGTTACCACATTAACACTTGTTTGAATTTACTCTCGCGTAACGTCAGCATTTCATTCATGAGAACTTTCTAAGAATCGTAAAAAAAACTAAAGCTAAAAACTAGAATTAAAACTTTACAGGTAAAGATATACATCGAACTGAAAGGAAATGTGAATGGATACTTAATCAACAAACGGAATTGGGAGAGTTTGAGGTAATTCCAGTGAGGCGATTCGAAATTTTGGACGTCACAAAACTCGTTTTGCATTTCGGACACGTAACTCCTGACTTTCTATTATCAGCGCACTTTTTGTGAAGTAAATGCTGACAATTTTCACAAGAAACAACATAGTCAATGTTCCAAGGATACACTAAACTCGCATCTTTGCACAGAAGACACGGTCGATATTTCCTTCTACACTGTGCCTCACACCTTTCACAGTGGTATTTGGTCTGGGCTAGAATTTGCTTCAAATAATGCTCCATATTATCAACTCGAGTAGATGAAATCTCCACAAAATCCTGCAACGAGTAATTTCCAGTAGCGTGGAATAAGTGAGTTCTTGTTCTGTGAAAATGAGATCTGATTTTCGCTTTATATTTGACCGCATCATGTTCTGAGCAGGCGTCGATGCATTCCATAACGTGTGATATCTTCAACCTGAGTTCTTCGATTTTAGACATGCAGCCCATTTTGCCTGACTCAAGAAATCGTGGACAGAGAACTCTAGGGTTGTATATTGGCTTGAACTCTGTCTTCTCAATGAACTCTTTGGCCATGTTTGACACTGGGAATGTGCGGAAATCCCACTGGAATATGATTCTGGCTGGAATAATGTTCGATTTGCCCGTCACACAAGTGTTACAGCCATATCTAGACAGAACAGCGAATAGAAAATTGACGTAGTAACATCAAAGTTGAAATAAAAAATGAAATATACCCGGCAGATTGCCGGAAAATAGCCGCCGTTGATTCCCATAAACAAGATTTGGATTGAAAGAAGAGAAAAAAACTTGTGAAAAATGATTTTTGTACCAACTACTCATCAAACAAAACTGCCTCCACTTGAAACAAAACAGTAAAACAAAAGTAAAAACAAGAAAATCAAATCAAAAGCATGATTAAAAATCCGATCAAATTTTATCATAAATTGGGACCCCGAAATAACAATCTTTTCAAAAATTACTTCATAAAAACAACTAGTACTCACTAAAACCACTCTTGAGAATTTTTTAAAAAATACTTGAAGCCAAATCGAGAAAAAATAACCTCTTACAAACATTTTGGACTAAAAAAACTGGAAAAAGTTAATAATTTTTTTATTACAAAAGCACATAAATCAAAAGAAAAATTGATTTCAGCCAATAGGGTATCCAGATGCTCGGAAAACAATAGGCAAGTCATAATAGGCTAAAACTTGTCTACAGAACAAAAAAAACGAAAAATGCAAAAATTAAGAAAAATAGTTCCAATTTTTGTCATTTTTTTTGTCAGATTTCTCAACAAAAAATGTTTCATATCCACAAAATTGTAACCAATTGTTATCTTAAAATTGCTCAAGTAACATGGGTCTTTTCAATACCCACTTGAAGCAGTAAAACTAAACAATCGTCAAAAAATCGCTAAAATTAGCCCAAAAATCAGCAAAATACATTGAAAACCTCCGAATTAGCATAAAATTCATATGAACTTCCAGAAACCTTCAAACCACTACCAAAACCAGCCTAAAATCAAAACAAAATTATAACCACTCCTCAACCAAAAAAAAAAATGAAAAAAAACCTGCTTTAAAATGCCGCATGTGAACAAAAAATTTTGCTCGCTTACAGATTTTTTTTTTCACGCCTCAATTTCTCGTTCTCTAGAAAACAGCGCTATGAACAAAAAAACCACTCTCTTTTCGCTCCAATCTTCATTTTTTTTCAGCAACAAAATCACTCCAATTTTTTTTCACGTGTTTCATTTCCTGCTTCAAAATTCACTCCAATAAAATTTAAAAATGGGACTTCTCCAATACTCCTCTTCAGGTCGTAAAAAAAGACAGCGCCCCCATACAATTCAAACTCTTTGAATTGTAAAAAATATAGGGGCGCTATAATAGCCTGCTGAGAAGCTGAGGTGGCTATTAAACAATGATACGAATAAAAATTCTCATTTCAGACCAATGCGAGGTGACAATTTTTTAAACTTTTCACATCCGAATGCAAACTCAGAAAATTATAGTCTTTTCTCTTTTGTGTTATACAAATGAATTTCTATGTAGCACAATTCTTATGCCTAATAACCTGGTGGGCTATAAAAATTTAGTTAACTAGAAATCTAAACTATCAAAAAAAGCTTAAACTTATCTTTGCTTTCGAGATCACGCCAATCTAGTTATTTCAATCTCTTATTAACAGGCCGTCATCTAGAATGATTTGAAAGCTTCCAGTTCAATTTAAGAACGAAAGCACGAATCGCGAACTGGAAACTTGCTTCTTATGCCAAAATAAACCATATTCTGATTTCACACACAAAAGAACGCCTAAAAGGTTTGCTATTCAACAATACAAAATAAAATTTAGATATCTCCGCAGCAAATATCTTTAAAATACTCTTGCTTCAGTTATAGACAGCCGAATTGCAAAAAGCTCCCCGGCGGTTCCTTCAACGAGATACGAAAAAAAAACTCGTGGCCATCTTATATTCATTTTTTTCAAATTATCAATAAAAAATTTCAAATAAAATTGGTTTTGTTATCAATGAATTATGGCCATCGCTTTGGCTGATTACATATTATTGTTCAACTTGAGCATAATATTATATTGCAATTTTTACCTTCCGTAATAAAAGCAGAATTGGAATGCGACAAATCGAATGCCATCTGTTTTGAGTCCACAGAATGCACACCTGAAGCCTTGCTTGTCCTTGATAAACTTGAATGCATTCGAGGGTTTATCACACACCTCCACCACTCTCTCATTTCCCACAATTGGATTCCAACTGATCCTGTCTTTGATATCCTCGAGAGTTTGCTGAAATTTATTTATTGTCCTTAAATATATAATTCGTACGTTCTACTTTCGACAGTCGTTAGAAATAACATCCGAGAAAGCTAAATAACAAACTTCGGAAAAAGGACATCGAACAAAAAGTGGGGCTCGATATTACTTTACCTGGCATAGACAGAGGAGTAGGTGCATAAATTTAAGAAGGTGCTTAAAATGATGTTATGCGCATATTTACATCACTGCAATGAATTAAAAATTACAAACATAGCCGGCAGACTGCCGGAATAGCTGCGAAAGAAAAGACCTGCGTGCCATATAATAGAGATAGAAACAGATACAGATCTAAATTGAAAAAAAAATCGACGCCGCTCAAAAAAACTAGGTAAAAAACATTCAGCGATAAATTAATGAAGCTTGCTAAAATTCATTCCGCAGAAGCCTCTTATTAGGGAGCTTTACTGCACAAATGAGTTCCTTTGACCTTAAACAAATTCAAATTAAACTTAAGCTTTAAAGTGCAAAAGTCATTTTATTGAGTGAGGTAAGTCACGTATGATCAAAATCTAATCACGCAAATAACCTAAAAACTTTTGCTAAAGCGAATGAGAAATGACGTCACGCGCGCAAATGCCGTTAGTGAGAGGAAGAAGTCATTCAGAAAATTTGACTTTTTCAGCTTTGCTGTGTGAACAAATGTATAACGAAAAAAGAGTGTCAGACGACGAAACAAAAAAAACATAGCAGGACAAGTCCTGACGTACAATTCAAAGAATTTTCATTGACGAAACAGAAAAACTAGACCTAAAATGGACTATGAGTGAATTGAGAAAACCATTTCAAAAAAAATCAGATCAAAAAATAAGAAAAAAACAAAAAAATCAATGTCAATATGCCGCATGTGAACAAAAAACCACTAGCGAGTAATGAAAATTTAATTCAAACAAAAAAACTAGGCCTAAAATGAGCTGTGAATGGATTGGGAAAACCATTAAGAAAAAAATCCGATCCAAAAAATCGAAAAAACAGTAAAAATCAGAGTGAAATTGCCGCATGTGAACAAAAAACCACTACCGAGAAACCGAATTTTTGTTCAAACACCACTTTCGCACTCTACTTTAAAATTAGAGCGAAAAAAATTCACGCCGCAAAACCACTAGCTTTTTCGCTCCATTTCCTGTTTCGGCGTGACCAAAATCACTACTCCAATTTGACTTCAAAAATCATGAAAATGTGTGAACAGATCTTAAAAAAAAAGACAGCGCCCCAATACAATTCAAATTCTTTGAATTGTAAAAAACCAAGAGCACCGCAATATAGCTTCGCTCAGCTTACAGCTTCGCAGCTATAAAAAACAATTTTGGTACTCTTTTCACTCATTTGAATTGCGTACGAACAAAATGCCGCTAAATAAGTTTGGCTGATCGAAATTCTGATTACCACTTCTTCAAACTATGTGCAATAAACAAATTCGGATATAATCATTTGCAAAATAAATTCTCAAAATGCAATTTCATATGATGAAATGATTTTTTTTTAATTTTTGGCTGTATTAGCTTTTATAACAATCGACGCATAGTTAGAAGTTAAAAGGACTACATTTAGAAAAACTCACAAATCTGCACGAAAAGAGCTATTTTGATACGCACGTTGAAATTGTTCAACTTAATACCTCAATCAGTTCAACAGAAACTTTATTGGAAAGGATGCTGATCAAGTTGAACAGATTTTGTGTGTGTCTTAATCTAGAGCTTCTCAGGCAACACTGTAAAGGTTCAATCTTGATTTTCTCCAAACATAGACCTCTCAATTTTTCTGAATTTTCTTCTCTAGATATTATGAATATAAAAAACCAGTTGGATGTAGTTGACAGGCAGTTTGCCACACAAAATTGCATTTTGACCGTTCATCTTTATCAGTGAGTGCAGTCATATCGCACATGAAAACTAAAACAAATGAGCAAATCTCGAAAGAACCAGCAATCTGTCCAAAAATGTTGAGCATCCACATCAGCAAAACAACCAAGCAACATTGAAAAAATTTAGGAAAACTTGTCGAGGATTTTTATCAACAACAGGACAGGTCGTCTTATGAGCTATATCTCATCATCCAGTGCTTCCCTCTCTATACCAGTGCCATTAATATTTCACAGTGGTAACGATAAAAACAATTTTTGTAAAAGAGGAAAGATTATCAATAGAGCTATGCACTGTCGATTAGTAAAACTTGACTAAACTTGAGCAGTAAAATTTGAGCTTACGACATTTGATAAATTTATTAAAGTGTGTTTTCATGTTTGAAATGATGATAATCTATGGTCCCAGCCAGGACTCGAGAAATATTGATGAGATTTCACACCTACAAGACAACCTCTACAAGGCTGACTCACAAGCGAAAGAGCTGACTTGTGGAAATTTCAGTATTCTCTCTCCATGGGGCTCACGTCAAAGATCTCTACAATTTTCTGCCTCCCAAAGATAAGTTTGATTTGATTGTTAATTTTATTGATGGAAACAACCTCTATAACGGAGTTGAGCCATCTCACGAAAGTATCAAATCAGTTGCCGACCAAATTGATAGACTTGCCACACACTTAACTACTTTGGCAAAGAAAGTATTTGTACTGGTAATGACCCAAGACCCGAAGAAAAACTCTTGCAGGAACAAATAGACAAAAACTGGAAGTTTCGAAGTAATCGTTTTTAAAGACTAATGACAAAAATTCAATATATTTGCAAAGTAAATGTCTTTATAATTTTTTTCCATTTAAATTAAAATATCTTTTGTTTTTGTCTGTTTTGATGTTAAGGGTGAATAAATATTTTTCGCTAGCTCACAAAATTGCCAATTCGGTTTTTTTCTGAGCGAAGTTTGTTTTCAGGGAATTGGCAAACTTTTTTTTTAAAAAAAATGTTAAAAGCGGATCTCAGTTGGCTCACAGAATTTCCAATTCATTGTTTCGAAGAAGGAATTGGCTTCAAAGATATTAACGACAAAAATACAATATTTTTTTCGTTCGTTTTAAAATTTCCTTCTTTGCTACTGTTTTGATTTGAGGGATGGATCCTAATGCAACTACTATTATTCCAATCAAATCAATGCCATTCATTGTACAGTCTAACCACAAAAATTGTTCTTTTACTTTGTGATTTCTTAAAGACTCGCGATAAAAGGGTTTATGTCTGAATTTGTGGTCTTTGTTCTTTTATTGAGACAAAATTCTCTTGTTTTCAACACTTGCTTCACATTCTGTCTTCGTCACAATTTGGAGAAAAAGTTGGTGAATGCGTGTAATTTTCCGTCACTATATATACGCTTTTTTATATGTTAATGCGGGTGTTGGAACTTTCAGTGCCTGCGCACCGAATCAAGCGAGCCCCTCTTGTTACTTTCTATTATTAAATTAACCGTAAATATAGTTACCTCGTTTTGTCTGAAAATGATATTGAGATCTCGAAGAGTAGTGCCAAGTGATGAGTCGTCTACACATTTAAGAGCTCCAAGAGTTAACTCAGATGGGCAAATATGCGGATAGACCAACATCACTTCTTTCGACACTGGTGCCCTATGGTTTGACGAATGCGATGACCTAAAAACCAAAACACCCTGCCTTTCGTAGGAGTCGATGCTTCTCAATAATGCTGTTAAACAATTCGAGCTAAAACAATGTGACAGGTGAAACTTGCTCCGTGTGATTTCATGTCTTGCGCATTAAAAATAGCACAACGAAATCTACAAATTGTCGGAAAACAACTGATACTAGACTTTATAAAATAATAGTATCAGAACTCAACATTGCCACGTCAAAATCCTCTTTAAATGAGCCTTGAAAATAAAGTTCTTATTGGCTACTTAATTGATATAATTTAATTACTTAGCGGGGAGTACTATGTTAAACAGGTTTACAGCAAAATTGAAAAAAAACACTGACAAGAGAGGATCGAAAGAAACAGCATTGAAGATTCCGATTTGAATCGAGACTTTTAATCAATCTAATCATCCTAAATTGCAGAGAGGCGAATTCAAAAATGATTTAAAAAACGCCAAAGTCATGAACTTTTGCTCCATTTGATTATTAATACATAAGGCTCACTTTTAAGCTGAAGCTTTCATTGACTATTTTGAGGCCATTTAATGCGCAAAAGTATTCATCTACAATTGAGGTCAAGCAGATCTAAAAAAGTCATGCGTGAAATACAGAAATGAAGTAAAGAAAAACTCGTTCGAAACAAAAACCGCACGCAGATAAAAAGAAATCTAGTAAGTATATTAATCAATATGATTGCCGACCTGGTACCTGACAATAGCCGCGAAATAGATCACGCCATGCAAATCAAGAAACCAATAATTCTATAAGAATTTTGTTTCAGTGACATACAGTGAAGGAATCTATACAGTGAAACGACACACATGACCCCAAAATGAACAAGTGAAAAAAGCTTTGAGTCTGGACGACTATTATATAGAATGCTGGACAAATTTTTTCAAATACGATAGGCACAAATTATGCAGAAGACGCTCAAAAGTTGCGGCAGCAACTGCACTTTTGGTAATTGCGGGGACAGAACCAGAGGTTGTAGCACATCTTTGTTTTGTCTCAACGACAAGGATACACAAACTGAATGCCCTTACTTGCAGCCAATAACGAAAAAGATAAAACAAAAAACAGTCGACGAATTTCTGGAAAAAACCACCGTTGACCCCACTGACCGACGATGAGATCGAAGTGACAAAAAGTGTTTCAATTTGGTTCGCCGTCTCATTCGATGCATAAAAAATCATCCTCTAACTTGCAGGACAATGAGCTCAATAATAAAACCAAATAGCAATTTACGCTAAGGAAATCTGATGCCTTAATACACTAAGTCTGAATTGTCTTAGTGGCAGGGCTCCATTGGATAATCCAGTTTATTTTGATTCTGCAAGTTGACCTTGAACGCAATTTATCCGGTTTCTTTATATTTTCCTCTTTTGATTTTGACTGTTTTCACTACACAGCGTAATTCAATGCGTGGAAGAAATTAAAAACTATTCAGTTGAAAAAGCGAGTGAGGTAAGTCAGAAATCAAAATTGGAAGCCGTAATTTAAGTAAAACGAAAAACGTGAACGAAAAATAACGAACTAAAAAACATAACAGGACAAGTCCTGAATAAAATTCAAAGAAATTTCATTGACTAAACAAGAAACTAGACCTAGAACGGACTATGGGTGATTTGGAAAACCCATTTCCAAAAAAAAAAAACAGATCAAAAAAATTTTTAAAAAAACAATGTAAAAATGCCGCATCCGAACAAAAAACCACTAGAACAAAAGGGAAATTTGGTTCAAACAAAAAACTAGGCCTAGAATGAACTATCAATGGATAGTGAAAACGCTTTAGAAAAAAAATCGATCCAAAAAACCGAAAAAACAGTAAAAATCAGAGTGAAAATGCCGTATACGAACAAAAAACAACTAGAGAGAAAGCAAATTTTTGTTCAAACAGCGTTTTTTCACTCTACTTTAAATTTAGAGCAAAAAAAATTTCACGCCACAAAACCATTCGCTCTTTAGCTCCACTTCCTGTTTCGGCGTGACCAAAATCACTACTCCAATTTTACTTAAAAAATCATGAAAATGTGTGAACAGATCTTAAAAAAAGACAGCGCCCCAATACAATTCAAATTTTTTGAAATGTAAAAAACAGCAGGACAAGTCCTGGCCTACAACTAAAAAAACCTTCATTGACTAAACAAAAAAAAACTAGGCCTAGAATGGATTGGAAAAACAACTTCAAAAAATCCGATCAAAAAAACTGAAAAAATAAACCATGTCAAATTGCCGAATGAGAGAATTAAAACCACTAGCGAGAAAGCAAATTTTTGCTCAAAGGCGGGTTTTCTCAGTCTAGTTTAATCAGAGTGAAAAATTCAACGCAGGAAAACCAATAGGCCTTTTCGGTCCATTTCGAGTTTCGACTTCAAATATCATGAAAATGTGCGAACAGATCGTAAAAAACAGCACCCCAGTATATTTCTAATCCTTTGAATTTTAAAAAAATCCAGAGAAGTCTATTTATAGCCCCAGCTATACCTTTGCGGCTATGAAAAAGTAATACATGGCAAAAATCCATCCAATGTTACGTTCGAAAATGTCATCTGCAATAAATAGCATTGGAAGGTAAACTTTGATCAAAGGTCCAAGTAATTTTTGCATCTTTTTTGGCTGATACTCTAAAATATACAACGCTTTTGGTCTTTAACTAAAAAAAACTTTTCTGATCAACTAAAACAGTGCAGTTTGATTGGACCTACGATCAAAGTTTGACTTCGATTGCTCGTCGTTTTAAAGAGCAACTAACCTTATTGAGCAACTATTGAGTCGTATTATTGAGCAACTAACCTGCTCTCTGAAAAACAGAAAGCGCCAACTCTCGAACGATTGGGAGTTGGTGTCTCGTTTGAGGACCTTGACTTTGTAGCGACACTGTCGTCCACTGATAGGTGATCTTCTACAACATGGTTGAACGTTTCACTCAGGTGTTCCTCTTTCGCCTGATTATGGGAGTCAGATTGCACGGATTTGTTATCTCCACTACTACTCGGACAAGAGTCAAAACTTGTAGATGCAGGTTTTGTCCTCCCTGGAAAAAAAAAACCGCGCCCTCAAAAAACTCCCTGAAAAATTACAGATCCAGCGTTCTCCCAGCCCTATCTCTATATAAAGCAGTTTCTTTCAAATCTATCATTAAAAACATACCCGGCAGATTGCCGGAAAATAGCCGCCGTTGATTTCAATAAGCATGATTGGGATTGAAAGAATAGATATTGAAAAAAAAAAGATTTTTTTATAAAAATATTTTTTAAGTCAGATTTATTTTGATGGCATTTCGTAGTTGAACATACTTCTGTTTCTTAGAGAGAGGCTACAGGGGCTACTATCAATACCAATAAGCATTAGAGAGAGGTAACTAATACTTATAGCAACGACGTTCAAATAGCGGGCATCTAAAATTGGGCTTTATGGGTTTATCCCGTTTCTATTTCTGACTTCAATTTTTATACTGACTCTGTTCATTTTGAATTGCTTTGCTGAGCAACTGATGTTCAAAAATCACTTTTAGCAGAATGAGAGGAGAGAGAAACTAGCCTAGAGAAGTCAAAAAGATTTCACGCAAAATGTTGAAAAAGCGGCAAAATGAGGTAAAGCGAAACATTTTTTTTGTTCGACGAAAGAAAAAAAACATAGCCGGAAGAATTCCGGAAACGACTCGAAGTAGAAAATTTCCCATACTTATTACTAAACCACTAGAACAACTACTGTGAACCCTGAACTTCCACAAATGCCATAAAAAATTTAAGGAAGAAAAGATACGGCACTCAAATTGAACAAAAAAAACTAGAAAAACTTTGAGTTTTTTAATAGTACAGGGATACATAAAGCCGATTAAAGTTCCTTTGCAATTAGAGCAATGAAAAGCTCGCAAAACAATGGGCAAGTCATAATAGGCTAAGAAACTTGTCTAAGATTTAAAAAAATAAAGAAAACCTGCAAAAAAAAAAAATAAGAAAAATTGTTTAAAATTTCTCAATTTATACCAAAGATTTATACCAAAAAAACTTTAGTCAATAGCTATCTGAGTATTCCTTAAGTAACAAGCTTCTATTCAAATCCCATTTAGAGCATTAAAACAAAAAAAAACAGGCAAAAATCATTAAATTTCGTCTAAAAAAAGCAAAACTGATCAAAAACCTAATTAGCATTAAACTCAAATTAACGATTTGAAACCTTCAATTCCTATCAAAACAAGCCTAAAACTAATACAATATCATAATCAAACCTCATAGCCATCAAAAGTTGCAAAAAACTGCTTTTAAAAGCCGCACGTGAACAAAAAAATTTCGCTCGCTAAGAGAAAATTTTTTCACTTATCAATTTCTCGCTCTCTCAAAAACAGCGGTATGAACAAAAACCACTCTCTTTTCGCTCCGCTCTTTACTTTTGTTCAGCACCAAAATCACTCCAAATTTTTTCACGCGTTTCATTTCCCGCTTCAAAAATCACTCAATAAAATTGATTAAAAGAAAGGATTTCTCCAATACTCCTCTTCGAGTCGTAAAAAATAGGAGCGCTATAATAGCCGGCTCAGAAGATGAGGGCGGCTATTAATAAATTGTCTCGAATAAACTTAACCAAAACCTCATCACATTTTAATTTTAAAAAAGTCACTGCAAAAAGCTGGAATGACAAAGACTGTCGCAATGGCTGTTCATTTATATTATTAGCAATCGCTTTATCGATTAACGTTAGTCGCTAAAATTTCAACTTTTAGGGCACAATTTAGACTACATTTCATAGTCAACGGTGGGCAAGAAAACTGATAACATTAAATTACTCTGCGACTTTGAGACACACACTAACCATTGACTAGAATGGTCTCACAAATCTCTGGATCCGAGGTTTCCGAAAGTTCCTCCTGTAGTCCGAAAAACTCATCAAAACGTGATGTCTCGATTGTGCTCAATGCAACTTCACACATCAGCATATGCGCCATATTTCTGTCCTGGAATGTACTGCTTGTCCATTTTTGTTTCTCGATAACATCTTGCACGCTGAGATCTAGAAAGTCTTCAGAATGGAGCTCTGAATCTCCGTTTGGAAATTCCTGGAAGTTAAATACCGTATTTTCTATAAGTTGATAGTCAATAAATGCTGATAACGACGGAGATATCTGGCGTTCCTTCTCCAGCGGGGCACTATCGTCGCATAGCGGACTCATTGCAGATGATAAAATTTGGACCAAAACTTTAAGATACGTTGGATGTGTTCATACGAGCTGTTAGATTAACTCCTGGCATCTGCTGGTCACAATTGGCTTTGCCTTCATCTTATGTTTCTTAAATAAGGTCAAAATTATCTGAAAATGGACAGTAGTGTGATACTAATTAGGGGCAAGTTTGCGTGCTCTTGTCAAGTCATAAAAGACGTCGACATACAAAAACGATGCAAGATCAAAGAATCTCTATTTGCAACATTGCACTAATATATCTAAATCTGTTTACACATTACAACTGGTAATATTTCTCGCAACCATAAAATTCAAACTAGATCTGTTATTGGGTGACTTTGTCTTTACGACTGAGGTATTTCACGCGTTCTTCTTGAATCATTTGATTGACCTTCTCCGCTCTAATAGAAAACCGATCAGATGATGATAACTTTGAGTAGAACTCATTTGATTTCTCATTAATAATAGACAAGTCGATACTCTTTGACATCTCTTTAAGTAATATTGATTTCAACTCCTCTTCAGAATGCTGCATAACAGGCAGCTTAGTTTTTTCAGCAAACTTTTCTTGAATTATTCGAGCAAAACTTTCATTCGAGGTCAAAGTTTCGCGCTCTATAGTTCCAAGGTGAATTACTTCAATAATTGTAATAGGGGAGAACATTGCCCAAATCAAGTCCCAATAGCTGGTGTTTGTGCCCGTTGCAAAGGCTACATCAATCGGACGAGACAGTTCGAAGCTTAACAGCTGTGCCTGCATTATTCCTTCCAAACTATTTGAATTAAACGGACAAATAGCAGACTGTTGACTTGAGATGTAGCTTTGTGGTTGGATGAATAAATATTTAGGGATAGATTCTAGCTCTTTAATTTTCGATGAAATGTGGCCTTTCATGAAAACATGACACTGACCGGGAGGAATTGTTGTATGTTTGGTTTCAACATCGACGAACTCGACATTCGTCATCAACTTTGTTGCCAAATAGTCAAATACAGAAACTTTTTGACCGATGAGAATTCGGGGGCACAATTTTAAATCACTTTTATTGAATTTAACGTAGAGTCCCATGGCTATAAATAAAAACCGCATTATCGCGGTTTTGATCCAGCAATCTGGAAGGAACAGCCATAGAATTGCTATTTCTATGGCCAGGACCAAGCGAATAATTAGAAATATCAAACCAAGAGGAATATACAGAAATGCCAGCAGCGACAACCGCTCCAGGCGAATAATTTCTGATGCTTTAGGAAGAACGCAAGTTGTCATTAGCTCTGAAAAACACAACTGCTATATTAGGGACATTTTATGGCTGTGATTATTATTAAGACTTGCTACGAATCTATCAAAACCAAATATATAACCACCGAACATTTCATACGCTGTAGAATTTGAGAGCACTCTCTGAGTACTGATTGGCCGCTGCAAGCAGGAATAATTAAAATTTCGACCGTTTGTCCATACTTTCAATTTCGATCTATTGCAGGGAAATGGGAACATTGATTGGTTTTTCAATTAATTGCAATTATGCCTTACACTAAATTGATTGCGGGAGGGAGAGAGAGAGAGAAAAGACTTAACTCTCCTATACCGGAGTACCAATAATGGTAAAAGTTAGCATAAACTCACTAAATCTTTACAGCTTGAACATGTGCAACAGATAAAGTAAGAGCACCTAGAATTAATATTGAACGTCTTGTTTATTAGAAATTTTTTGATCTTTTTCTTCATTCCAACTGAGCCGGGCTCAATGATATTATGTCGGTAGAGGTAATTATATGATCTGACTGCACAAAAAAACGAATCAGGGTGGCTGTTTGAACGATGCGATGTCCATGTGAGGGGGTTCCAATATCGCTTGCGATTACTTCTGGTGGGCTCCTGGAAAGATATAAAACGCGGCAGATCGCAAGTATACTTTAAGTCTAAAAGGTCCAATAGAAGGCATAATGTCCGATATTCAATGAGTAAGCTGATGGTTAAAACCCGATTCTTCTTCAATTGAAATTCGTAAGACTTAGTTTTCCCGAATACCCAAAAAATACACTAAATTGATTGGTAAAAAGTTAATTGACCGAAAGAAAAAAAAGGAGAAAGCTGAATATCAAAAAAAGACAATTAAGAGCGGGGTTCGCTCACTTGACTTAGCTAGGAAAAATGAAAAAGGAGCATGAAGCTGGTTAAGTGTTATGCCATTGAAGTGATATCAATTTGATCTAACAAAAAGCGAGTTTCGTGATGGCATTGCCCTTCACTTTGGTTGTGAGCCAGTAAAAATAAAAGCATCACTTTGCGCTGGCAGTCAAAATTTCACCGTGGCATACAATCCATCTTCTGATTCAGAAGTCAACAAACAACTCAATCAGAAGTCCACCGTGGCATACAATCCATCTTCTGCATCAGAAGTCCACAAATTTTCGAAAACTATTCCATAAACGGTCCTTGGAGCTCTCTCTCAAGCAACTGGAGCTGAGTAGGGCTGTCTCCGAATCCATTAATTTGGATAAAGTGTTTATTAATCAGTTTAACCTACACGACACACGAAACTGCTCTAAATTATTGCGAAATTTCGGATTCTCGTCATCGATTCCAACAGCCTTGCGACATGAAAAATCAGTCCTCTGTACTGATTTGGAAAAAGCGCAAGGATTTAACACGTATTTTGGTTCTGCTTATCTCGAAAGCCCAATCACAGCTCTACCTATCTCCGTGGAGGCAGAAATTGCTTTATTAGATAATGTAAATATATCAGTCTTGTGTATTGAAAAATATTCGGCATCATTTGCAGATTCCAATTTAATGGGCAATGATTTGTTCCCGTTCTTCATTGCCCGAGATTGTGCCTCTCAGCTAGCTCCTCTCGTTGCAGAACTATTCTACTGGATTTTGAAAAACCAGAAATGGCCAACTATTTGGAAAACGTTCATAGTTACATTACTTCATAAATCCGGATCTACAGCACTTATATCCAATTACCGGCCAATCAACAATTTACCAGTGCTGTCACTAGTCCTCGAGCGTGCAATTTTTGATTATCTTTTCCCAATTGGCCTCTCATTACTAATTGGCCTCCCGTTCGGCCTCTCATTGTTCGTGGTCAACTTGGTTTCATTTCAAAATGCAGTACGGTTAGCCAACTCATCGAGTATCTGGATCTTTTTTACACGGCTCGTGATCAGAACATACCATGCCTTGCCATATATTTTGATATACAGAAGGCTTTCGATACCATTCCTCATGATGTTCTTCTTAACAAATTAGCAAATGTTAGGCTCGATCTGAATTTTCTCACACTATTTTATTCTTACCTTTCCAATTGGAAGCATTGTGTCAAAATTAATCGAACATATTCAAACAGCATTCCTGTTACTTCTGGTGTTCCCAAGGGAAGTGTACTCGGCCCCCACTTTTTCATTCTTTTTATGAATGACTTTCCTCTCAACATACTCCCTGGCTCATAATTTTTATTTGCTGACGACTTAGAGATTTTTACCGTCACTTCTCCTGAACTTATTCAAGATGATCTGGACAGTATAACTCATGGAGCTTATCAAATGGTCATAAATTTCATCCCGCAAAATGCGAGATTCTGCCATTCAATTTTTTTTATCAGATGAATTAATTTTGGGTGAAGTGGTCTTACCAACTGTATACCCCGTTCAAGACCTGGCTCTGCATGTTTGCACAAATCTGTATTGGAATACTCATATTCAGGATAAGCTAGCGAAATGCAACAAAATATTCTACTTTCTAAAAAGGCATATTTCTTTTTCCGCTCCTGCACATAGAAAAAAGATGCCTTATCAAAGTCTCTTGCTTTCGGTTATATTATATGGGTATCATGCCTAGAATGCATCAATATCCTCTCTAAGATCAATTTTGTTTCCAGCTCATCAAAATAGATCTCATACTCCTGTGGAAAATCCAACACAATCAAATAGACATACATCACAAATTGTCATTCTCCCAACAACAGACTTGCACTCAAGCTCGTTGCCTATTCCAGGTTCCAGCTACTCAAAAATTCAACAGTGATGCAATTTCTACGTGAGATCAACACGCGCAGCAAACAAGTTTCTGCGACGAAACATTTTTTTTGATATGCACTTTACATCTTACAAAAATGCACTTCAAAACTTCCTAAAGCCATCTATATCAAACTTCAATTCTACTGTGTCACATACATTCTTCATAAAATGCTACTGTAACCTCTGTCGTTGAAAAACTGATCCTATACACTTTTTGTTTCATATCATTTGGTTTTATATACTCCTTTGTACTTCCCGAAAGGTCAATTGAGTTTTTTACTACTACTACTACTACTACTACTACTACTACTACTACTACTACTACTACTACTACTACTACTACTTCTACTACTACTACTACTACTAGCTCTGAAAAACACAACTGCTATATTAGGGACTTTTTATGGCTGTGATTATTATTAAGACTTGCTACGAATCTATCAAAACCAAATATATAACCACCGAACATTTCATACGCTGTAGAATTTGAGAGCACTCTCTGAGTACTGATTGGCCGCTGCAAGCAGGAATAATTAAAATTTCGACCGTTTGTCCATACTTTCAATTTCGATCTATTGCAGGGAAATGGGAACATTGATTGGTTTTTCAATTAATTGCAATTATGCCTTACACTAAATTGATTGCGGGAGGGAGAGAGAGAGAGAAAAGACTTAACTCTCCTATACCGGAGTACCAATAATGGTAAAAGTTAGCATAAACTCACTAAATCTTTACAGCTTGAACATGTGCAACAGATAAAGTAAGAGCACCTAGAATTAATATTGAACGTCTTGTTTATTAGAAATTTTTTGATCTTTTTCTTCATTCCAACTGAGCCGGGCTCAATGATATTATGTCGGTAGAGGTAATTATATGATCTGACTGCACAAAAAAACGAATCAGGGTGGCTGTTTGAACGATGCGATGTCCATGTGAGGGGGTTCCAATATCGCTTGCGATTACTTCTGGTGGGCTCCGGGAAAGATATAAAACGCGGCAGATCGCAAGTATACTTTAAGTCTAAAAGGTCCAATAGAAGGCATAATGTCCGATATTCAATGAGTAAGCTGATGGTTAAAACCCGATTCTTCTTCAATTGAAATTCGTAAGACTTAGTTTTCCCGAATACCCAAAAAAGCACCGCTTTTGAAATAACTCAAGTTTTCGAAGCATAGTAAAATTTGCATTCCAGACTGGCGAAGCATATACCAAAACACTAAATTGATTGGCAAAAAGTTAATTGACCGAAAGAAAAAAAAGGAAAAAGCTTGATATCAAAAAAAGACAATTAAGAGCGGGGTTCGCTCACTTGACTTAGCTAGGAAAAATGAAAAAGGAGCATGAAGCTGGTTAAGTGTTATGCCATTGAAGTGATATCAATTTGGTCTAACAAAAAGCGAGTTTCGTGATGGCATTGCCCTTCGCTTTGGTTGTGAGCCAGTAAAAATGTAAGCTTCACATTGCGCTGGCAGTCAAAATTTCACCGTGGCACACAATCCATCTTCTGATTCAGAAGTCAACAACTCAATCAGAAGTCCACCGTGGCATACAATCCATCTTCTGCATCAGAAGTCCACAAATTTTCAAAAACTATTCCATAAACGGTCCTTGGAGCTCTCTCTCAAGCAACTGGAGCTAAGTAGGGCTGTCTCTGAATCCATTAATCTTGATAAAGTGTTTATTAATCAGTTTAACCTACACGACACACGAAACTGCTCTAAGTTATTGCGAAATTTCGGATTCTCGTCATCGATTCCAACAGCCTTGCGAAATGAAAAATCAGTCCTCTGTACTGATTTGGAAAAAGCGGAAAGATTTAACACGTATTTTGATTCTGCTTATCTCGAAAGCCCAATCACAGCTCTACCTATCTCCGTGGAGGCAGAAATTGCTTTATTGGATAATGTAAATATATCAGTCTTGTGTATTGAAAAATATTCGGCATGATTTGCAGATTCCAATTTAATGGGCAATGATTTGTTCCCGTTCTTCATTGCCCGAGATTGTGCCTCTCAGCTAGCTCCTCTCGTTGCAGAACTATTCTACTGGATCTTGAAAAACCAGAAATGGCGAACTATTTAGAAAACGTTCATAGTTACTCTACTTAATAAATCCGGATCTACAGCACTTATATCCAATTACCGGCCAATCAACAATTTACCAGTGCTGTCACTAGTCCTCGAGCGTGCAATTTTTGATTATCTTTTCCCAATTGGCCTCTCATTACTAATTGGCCTCCCGTTCGGCCTCTCATTGTTCGTGGTCAACTTGGTTTCATTTCAAAATGCAGTACGGTTAGCCAACTCATCGAGTATCTGGATCTTTTTTACACGGCTCGTGATCAGAACATACCATGCCTTGCCATATATTTTGATATACAGAAGGCTTTCGATACCATTCCTCATGATGTTCTTCTTAACAAATTAGCAAATGTTAGGCTCGATCTGAATTTTCTCACACTATTTTTTTCTTACCTTTCCAATTGGAAGCATTGTGTCAAAATTAATCAAACATATTCAAACAGCATTCCTGTTACTTCTGGTGTTCCCAAGGGGAGTGTAAGCGGCCCCCACTTTTTCATTCTTTTTATGAATGACTTTCCTCTCAACATATTCCCTGGCTCATAATTTTTATTTGCTGACGACTTAGAGATTTTCACCGTCACTTCTCCTGAACTTATTCAAGATGATCTGGACAGTATAACTCATGGAGCTTATCAAATGGTCTTAAATTTCATCCCGCAAAATGCGAGATTCTGCCATTCAATTTTTTTTATCAGATGAATTAATTTTGTGTGAAGTGGTCTTACCAACTGTAGACCCCGTTCAAGACCTGGGCCTGCATGTTTGCACAAGTCTGTATTGGAATACTCATATTCAGGATAAGCTAGCGAAATGCAACAAAATATTCTACTTTCTAAAAAGGCATATTTCTTTTTCCACTCATGCACATAGAAAAAAGATGCCTTATCAAAGTCTCTTGCTTTCGGTTATATTATATGGGATCATGCCTAGAATGCATCAATATCCTCTCTAAGATCAATTTTGTTTCCAGCTCATCAAATTAGATCTCATACTCCTGTGGAAAATCCAACACAATCAAATAGACATACATCACAAATTGTCATTCTCCCAACAACAGACTTGCACTCAAGCTCGTTGCCTATTCCAGGTTCCAGCTACTCAAAAAATCAACAGTGATGCAATTTCTACGTGAGATCAACACGCGCAGCAAACAAGTTTCTGCGACGAAACGTTTTTTTTTGATATGCACTTTACATCTTACAAAAATGCACTCCAAAACTTCCTAAAGCCATCTATATCAAACTTCAATTCTACTGTGTCACATACATTCTTCATAAAATGCTACTGTAATCTCTGTCGTTGAAAAGCTAATCCTATACACTTTTTGTTTCATATCATTTGGTTTTATATACTCCTTTGTACTTCCCGAAAGGTCAATTGAGTTTTTTACTACTACTACTACTACTGCTACTACTACTACTACTACTACTACTACTACTACTACTACTACTACTACTACTACTACTACCACCACTACTACTACTACTACTACTACAACTACTACTGATACTACTAATACTACTACTACTACTACTACTACTACTACTACTACTACTACTACTACTACTACTACTACTACTACTACGACTACTACTACTACTACTACTACTACTACTACTACTACTACTACTACTACTACTACTACTACTACTACTACTACTACTACTACTACTACTACTACTACTGTTTCAACACTTTAATTCCAAATATGAAATAAAGGCACGGTTGGCAACAAATACAAATACAAATACAAATACAAACAAAACAAGAAGAGTTATTTGTTTGGTTATTCTGTGAAGTGCTGTACGACGAAATTGTTGAAGGCATTCTTTGACCCGGTTGCTGCTTTCTCCTGCAATCTGGTGAACGATACTTTGTTTCGTACACAGTCTCCTTCGATTTGACTCATCCACGTTTTCCGTTGCCCCCCAGGAGCGCGTCTGGCATGGGCGTATTGATCGGGCGGGTCCCAATCGAAGGCACTGCGGGCTAATCTTCCTGGTTCCATTCTCTGGATGTGACCGTACCATTTTATCCGTTTGAGCATGATCATCGTGGATAGTTGGGGCATTCGCGATCTTGACATAATTTCATCGTTCGTTGCTTTCTCCAGATATGACACACGTAGAATTCTCCGAAGACAACCACAGTGGAAACTCTCAAGTTTTCTCTCCATTAATTTCGAAAGAGTCCAAGTCTCTGAGCTGTACAGCACGGCTGATAAAACGAGTGCTTTGTACAAATTGCACTTGAGGTGCACGCTGAGCTGCTTGCTCTTCCAGAGATTTTGGAAGTTAGCAAACCGTTGTCTACCTTCTGCAAGTTTGCAATTGACTTCCTGGAGGTCTCCTTGCTTGAGGCTGACATATGATCCGAGATACTTGAACGCTTCTATGTTTTCAAACTCGTTTCCGATAACATCTTGTACTTTGCAGGAAAACACGCGTGTGGCAGCTGCTTTAGGTTTGCCACAGTATCTCGATTGGTGAATTTTTCGGCCATTGACTGTTTTGAACTTCCTTTCACACTTGTCACAGGTGAGGCTCGCCTCTAGTTGCTCGAACTTTGACTTGTCGACGACATTCTTTGACAAACCGGCTTTGCAGAATCTTGTTTGGTGCACTTTGCGTCCGGTAACTGTACTGAATTGCCGCTGACAGTTCTGACATCTTAAAGACTCTTGATCAGCCACCGCTGACCCACTCTCATTTTCTAGCGACTCTAAATCCGCTACTGCAGATTGTTGTTGTGAAGCTACCAACGCTGGCTTAGCCTCCGCTAAGCTTTTCAATCTGAGCTTCCGGCCATCTTGTGTTTCGAACCAGCCCGCTTTCTTTTTCGTTCCCAGCAGCACCTCCGTGCCGATGGTTAGTCGTGACTGGCTAGATGTCTCTGCCAAGAGTCCTAGTTTGCCTTTATGTGTTCCAGTGAGTATCTCCACGTTCTGTTGGATACTAGGCACTGCAACAACATTTGGGCTGTCGCATTTTACGCCCATATTCTTTGTTTTGGCCACATTAATCTTCAGACCAGCGGCTTCCGCTAGGGCCTCGATTCGATGTAGGTTTTCTTGCACCTCACTGTCTGAGACCCCCACGAGAGCAACATCATCAGCAAAATCTAAGTCAGCCACCAATCTCCCAATGTCTAATCCTCCATGCACCGAGTTAGCTAAAATGTAGTTGATGACAAGGCCGAATAGGATTGGGGACCACACATCACCCTGCCTAACGCCTGTTCTGACATCAAATAAGCGTCCCTTCTCACCTTCGGCTTTGACTCGACATTTGAATCCATCATAGCTGTTTCTTATGATGTTTATCACTTTTTGCGGCAGACCATAGTGTTTCATTATCTGGTACATCTGCTCACGATCGACAGAATCGAATGCCGCTCGAAAGTCTATGAAACAAAAGCTAATATCCAATTGAAACGCCACTGATTTCTCTATTATTTGACGCAGGGCAAAGAGTTGATCGGCGCATCCTCTGCTTTTTCTGAAGCCGCACTGCTCTTCCCTTAAGACGCGATCCACTGAATCTTTGCATCGATTGAGAGTAACGGAAGCCAACACTTTGCCTGGTACTGACAATAGAGAGATCCCTCGGTGGCTCGAACACTCTGACCTCTTTCCTTTACTCTTGTATAATGGGACAATTTCTGCTACCTTCCAGTCATTGGGCAGAACTTCCGTCGACCAACATTTATCTATGATGTCCCAGAGCCACTCGACAATACCCTTGTGTGCTTTCAACATCTCACAGGAAATGTTATCGGGTCCACTTGCCTTGCCATTCTTCAACCTGCGGACAGCTTCAAGCACTTCTTCAAATCGAATTGGGCTCAGTTCAATCGGCAAGCTTTCAGCTGCTTCTTCGGGATCCAATCTCGTACTGCAACTGAATGTTGAGGGATTCAGGAGTTGACTAAAAAGTTCCGTCCAGCGTTCAAGTCGTTCCTCTTTCGTCCGTAAGTTGACGCCAGTGCTTGAAACTAATTTGGTCAACTGGGGCCTCCAGTTTCGGCAAATCTGCTGTGATGCCCCAAAACCTCCTTTAAGTTGCCTCTGTCCGCAAAGCTCTGCACTTCTTGGCCTTTGCGTTCAAGCCATGCCCGTTTGTCTGCACGTAGAGCTTTTCTGACTTCCTTACAGCAGTTTGTGAACTCTAACAGCGCCTCCGCGCTGCTGTGTTTCTTTAACTGTAGATCGGCTCGTTTCCGGATAAGTTCCAGAGAATCTGGAGAAATCCAAGGTTTGTTCACTCGCTTGTCCGGAAGGAGGCATTTCACTGCTGCTTGGTTCAGGGCTTTTCGAAAATTGTCCCAAGACTGCTCTGTATTCTCGAAATCGCCGCTCTTATCAAGATGTAACTTGATCTCCTGCGTGAATAAGTCACGCGTTGTTTCATCTTGCAGCTTTGCAAAACTGATTCTGGGCGTGAAGCATGACTTTTTAGACAAAAGTTTCATAGATACTTCCGCAATGACCAGTTCGTGATCGGTAATTGTGGTTTTCCCTCTTCTGGACCTCACATTCGTCAGACATCCTCTGTATCTCTCTGCAAACAGAATGTGATCCAGCATCATTTTTCGACAACTCGGATCGGGAGGGTTGAAGGTGTACCGATGCACTTGTCGATGCTGGAACCATGTACCACCTACGAGCAATTTGTGTGAAGTGCAAAATGATAACAACTTTTCAGAGTTTTCATTTTCTTCACCCATTCCAAACGGGCCTCTGCAGCTCATGGTGTCATTCAACTGGTGTCCAGGCTCTGCATTGAGGTCACCGATGACACAAATACGCTCCCTATGTTTGAAACTGGAAACTAGGTCTGAAAGTTGACTCCAAAACAAATCCTTCTCTTGGAGACTAGCTTCATTCGTAGGTGCGTAGCAGACAACAACAGCTAGATTGGCTCTCCTCTGAGCCACGAACTTGACGTAGCAAATACGTTCACTTAGAGCCACTTGTTCTACGATGCTGTTTATCAATGACTTCTTTACAGCAACGCCCACTCCTCCTTGTCTCGACTTTACACCAGACAACCACGAGTCAGACAGGTAGAGCTTGTGGTCTCCGAGATCAATTTCTTGCTCCTGCAATCTCGTCTCCTGCACTCCCAGAATATCCAACTTGTATCGCGCCAGATCCATTTTCACAGCCTCTAGAGATCCGGCTTGGGTCAGTGTTCTGACGTTTAAAGTTGCAATTCTGAGTTGGTTCCTCGGGAGATTTTTAGCACCCCTTACCCGGGACTCGGGGCCATGGTTGATTGTACTCATTGCTTTGGTGTTTGAAGGCTGAGATACAACTAGTTGCGCCACAAACTAGAAGACCAGTGCCTCGTTAGCTCGACCATGTAAGCGTAAATCCGCAGCACATGACCTACC
>NC_134468.1:6345651-6349456 GCF_964194025.1 Convolutriloba macropyga
CTACTACTACTACTACTACTACTACTACTACTACTAGTACTACTACTACTACTACTACTACTACTACTACTACTACTACCACTACTACTACTACTACTACTACTACTACTACTACTACTACTACTACTACTACGACTACTACTACTACTACAACTACTACTACTACTACTACTACTACTACTACTACTACTACTACTACTACTACTACTACTACTACTACTACTACTACTAATACTACTACTACTACTACTACTACTACTACTACTACTACTACTACTACTACTACTACTACTACTACTACTACTACTACTACTACTACTACTACTACTGCTGCTGCTACTACTACTACTACTACTACTACTACTACTACTACTGTTTCAACACTTTAATTCCAAATATGAAATAAGGGCACGGTTGGCAACAAATACAAACAAAACAAGAAGAGTTATTTGTTTGGTTATTCTGTGAAGTGCTGTACGACGAAATTGTTGAAGGCATTCTTTGACCCGGTTGCTGCTTTCTCCTGCAATCTGGTGAACGATACTTTGTTTTCGTACACAGTCTCCTTCGATTTGACTCATCCAAGCTTTCCGCTGCCCCCCAGGAGCGCGTCTAGCATGGACGTATTGATCGGGCGGGTCCCAATCGAAGGCACTGCGTGCTAATCTTCCTGGTTCCATTCTCTGGATGTGTCCGTACCATTTTATCCGTTTGAGCATGATCATCGTGGATAGTTGGGGCATTCGTGATCTTGACATAATTTCTTCGTTCGTTGCTTTCTCCAGATATGACACAAAGTGACGTCTGTCATGATGTTGAGATCGAACCTGATCTTCAGCCATTGCAAGGAAAAAACTTTGCTCTTAAAACAATGATAACTGATGACGATATAGTAGTAGTTAGTAGTTCAGGCTTTAGGGTCTTCCCACGGGTGCTCCAAGGCACCCGTCTCTTCGTGTCCTATTTCTAATCGATTTTCGATCGTGGGTTGCATATCCCACATTTACATGAGTTTCTCCACGTACATTTGTTGTTAAATTCGTATTTTGTTTTCAGAAATTCCAGTAGATGTCACTCACAGTGTGTTTGCTCGATAGATGTATTGAATTAGAAGGAACTTTGGAAAAGATGTTGTTAAGTAGTTTGGCTCTGTGAAGGAAGTTTTCATCAGTCTTCCGTACACGATTTTTTGCTATTTTTAATTCTCCTCATGCGCTTTGTCTTGTCTTTTCAAAATCTTGATATTCGAAGTTTACTTTGATGTCGAAATTATTGTCAAGTAACGATAGTAAAAGTAGAAAATTGTGCATATCGACATACAGGCTTAGGGGCAACAGTTTAAGTGCTATTAGCTTTTCTTTGTAGGTGCAGTTCCTTCCACTTAGTATCCATGAGGTGGCTCTTTTTTGTAGCTTTTCAATTTTCTCCATCTGCTGTCTGTTTGGGATCCAGGCTTGAGAACAGTATGATGTTATTGGCACGACATAGCCAGTGTAGGCATTCAATTTATATTTTAATGAGGCGCTGTCGGTCATGCTTCTTTTTTTTGGTAGAATGTTTTCGTTGCTTTCGAAGGCCGGTGATTACACTTGCTATTCCAATTAAGAATTTTGGAGACAATCAAACCAATCAAACAAATACAGGATGTAGAGAAAGCAAACATCCATTTTTAAAACTTTATCTGCTTCAAAATGGCACAGTTACGTTGACATTATGTCATATCTACTGACAAAACTCATCTCCTCTCTTCTAAGCCATCTTCAGAGTTAACACCTAGGCGGCGCGCAATTGTTGATGCTTCAATGTGAGCTTTTGTTGAAGAGAGTAGGCTTAAAGCCTGACTAATCTAATTTCACCACTAGTTTTTTGTTTTCAAGTGTTGTCTCTTTTGTTTTACATCTTTCTTGTCTGATGTTTTTGTGTAATATTTTCTTTTTATTGGTAGTTTTTAAAAAAAACGAAATTCTTGATAAGACGTAGTGCTGCGAGGGCCTCGAACCAGTGAATATTCCGCCAATATTGCGGAAGCGGATTTCCTACTTATATGAAATCCAAAAAGTTTTTTGTTATCATTCCAAAATATACAGTGAAAGTGGGCAAAATAAGTACTTTGTCTCCATAATTTTTTCATACCTTCAAATTACTACGAAACTAACTAAGCCCAACATTGAATGTATAAAGCGTTTTGGTTAAATTTTCTCCAAAGCGTATGATCACAAGTAATACCACACTAGACTTCAATATAGTATTCTTGTTATGTACATACGAATAAGGTTTATCGGCTCATTTCTGTTGGTGCCCCCACCGCTTAATGTGGCAATTATTTTTACATAACCCCGAAGAACGAGCCATATTTTCATAAAAAATTTACTGTGTAACGGGACAAGCTTTGGAACCTCGGACTGGGGCATAACGGACTGGGGCAAAAACGGAAAAGATACGGTTAATGTTGTAAATAACTGCGATTAATTAGAATAATGCCAGTTAATTGATTGCTTTGAAACCCTATTTCAATTACTTGAAAGCTTTAGTTTTGGTAGCCTAATGAAATGCAATCAATTATCTCAACTCCCCGATCGGATCTCTTCCATTTGTGTGCCCCCCATTAGGTTATGATGCCCCCAGTTACAGACCATTATTAAAAAAATCATGTCAAAATACGACACGTGCGTTTGTTGTTGTTGTTGTTGTTGTTGTTGTTTTTGGGAATTTACGACTGCTTGTGGAGGGGTCGGTCTGACCCTTGAGTTTTGCTTTCAGAGAATTGTTCGTAAATATCTGCATCGGTGTCGGCGACAATCGCAACAAAGTTGCCCCGTGCAGATATTTTGAGTGTTGAACGATTAATTAACAAACTTCCACATCAAGTTTAGCATTCGGTTTTTCAATCCTCGCGGTTCCATAAAATTTATTTCATTGTCGATTCGGTTCGTTAGTCTGCAATTTTCGAAAACGAATTCGTTTTGCGCCTTTTAGAACCTTACCATTCTGAGCGTGTACAATTCTGTGGATCTTCCTCGAACTTTGTTTATTTCAATTATTTCAATATCGTCTCTTCCTTCTTGAGTAGGCTTCGAGAGGGTAAAGAGATCGTTCATCTGCATGTACATTGGTAATGGCAAGATGTTAAAAAGCCTCAGTTGATTCGGATAGGGCTCGTTTTGTCATGTTATCCACATAACTGCTTTCCGCTGGTGTTTTTCAAGATTGCCCATAATCAGATTTTGAGGGCGTGGTACAGATGATTGCGTATAACAAGACTGGCAGAACCAGCGATTTTATAATCTCTGTTTTGTGAAGGGTTTTACGGCATAGGCGACATTCCTCCTTATCAAGTAAAGCACTCGTGTCTAGCTTGCTTTATTGTGTCTAGCATTTATATGAACCGACCATGTCAGTTTCTTACTGACGTTTATACCAAGGTCCTTGACTGCTTGCAGAGAGTTCCAATTTTGATTTAAGAGTTCAACATCTTTTTCTGGCCCTCTTATGTTTAGTATTGCACACTTGTCGACGACTGCAAGTTCCATTTTGTTTGTCGCTAGCCAGTTTTGTACTGCATTTATGTCCTCCTGAAATTCGGTGTCACTGTATCCTATTGAGAGGATCTTTAGTTCATCGGCAAACCGGTATGAATCGCTAAATCTTAGGACATCTGGGAGGTCGCTGATGAGTATACAGAACAGAAGGGGTCCCAGAAGAGATCCTTGGCAGCGCCACTTGTGATTTCAAGAATTCTGGAGCATGTGTTAT
This sequence comes from Convolutriloba macropyga, assembly GCF_964194025.1. NCBI lineage: Eukaryota > Metazoa > Xenacoelomorpha > Acoela > Convolutidae > Convolutriloba > Convolutriloba macropyga. The sequence goes on from NC_134468.1 coordinate 6,349,405, forward strand.
CCACTCTCATGAATTCTCTTCTATTGCCCAGATAGTCAACCAAAACTTAGAG
>NC_134468.1:6352156-6390699 GCF_964194025.1 Convolutriloba macropyga
CTTGACATAATTTCTTCGTTCGTTGCTTTCTCCAGATATGACACAAAGTGACGTCTGTCATGATGTTGAGATCGAACCTGATCTTCAGCCATTGCAAGGAAAAAACTTTGCTCTTAAAACAATGATAACTGATGACGATATAGTAGTAGTTAGTAGTTCAGGCTTTAGGGTCTTCCCACGGGTGCTCCAAGGCACCCGTCTCTTCGTGTCCTATTTCTAATCGATTTTCGATCGTGGGTTGCATATCCCACATTTACATGAGTTTCTCCACGTACATTTGTTGTTAAATTCGTATTTTGTTTTCAGAAATTCCAGTAGATGTCACTCACAGTGTGTTTGCTCGATAGATGTATTGAATTAGAAGGAACTTTGGAAAAGATGTTGTTAAGTAGTTTGGCTCTGTGAAGGAAGTTTTCATCAGTCTTCCGTACACGATTTTTTGCTATTTTTAATTCTCCTCATGCGCTTTGTCTTGTCTTTTCAAAATCTTGATATTCGAAGTTTACTTTGATGTCGAAATTATTGTCAAGTAACGATAGTAAAAGTAGAAAATTGTGCATATCGACATACAGGCTTAGGGGCAACAGTTTAAGTGCTATTAGCTTTTCTTTGTAGGTGCAGTTCCTTCCACTTAGTATCCATGAGGTGGCTCTTTTTTGTAGCTTTTCAATTTTCTCCATCTGCTGTCTGTTTGGGATCCAGGCTTGAGAACAGTATGATGTTATTGGCACGACATAGCCAGTGTAGGCATTCAATTTATATTTTAATGAGGCGCTGTCGGTCATGCTTCTTTTTTTTGGTAGAATGTTTTCGTTGCTTTCGAAGGCCGGTGATTACACTTGCTATTCCAATTAAGAATTTTGGAGACAATCAAACCAATCAAACAAATACAGGATGTAGAGAAAGCAAACATCCATTTTTAAAACTTTATCTGCTTCAAAATGGCACAGTTACGTTGACATTATGTCATATCTACTGACAAAACTCATCTCCTCTCTTCTAAGCCATCTTCAGAGTTAACACCTAGGCGGCGCGCAATTGTTGATGCTTCAATGTGAGCTTTTGTTGAAGAGAGTAGGCTTAAAGCCTGACTAATCTAATTTCACCACTAGTTTTTTGTTTTCAAGTGTTGTCTCTTTTGTTTTACATCTTTCTTGTCTGATGTTTTTGTGTAATATTTTCTTTTTATTGGTAGTTTTTAAAAAAAACGAAATTCTTGATAAGACGTAGTGCTGCGAGGGCCTCGAACCAGTGAATATTCCGCCAATATTGCGGAAGCGGATTTCCTACTTATATGAAATCCAAAAAGTTTTTTGTTATCATTCCAAAATATACAGTGAAAGTGGGCAAAATAAGTACTTTGTCTCCATAATTTTTTCATACCTTCAAATTACTACGAAACTAACTAAGCCCAACATTGAATGTATAAAGCGTTTTGGTTAAATTTTCTCCAAAGCGTATGATCACAAGTAATACCACACTAGACTTCAATATAGTATTCTTGTTATGTACATACGAATAAGGTTTATCGGCTCATTTCTGTTGGTGCCCCCACCGCTTAATGTGGCAATTATTTTTACATAACCCCGAAGAACGAGCCATATTTTCATAAAAAATTTACTGTGTAACGGGACAAGCTTTGGAACCTCGGACTGGGGCATAACGGACTGGGGCAAAAACGGAAAAGATACGGTTAATGTTGTAAATAACTGCGATTAATTAGAATAATGCCAGTTAATTGATTGCTTTGAAACCCTATTTCAATTACTTGAAAGCTTTAGTTTTGGTAGCCTAATGAAATGCAATCAATTATCTCAACTCCCCGATCGGATCTCTTCCATTTGTGTGCCCCCCATTAGGTTATGATGCCCCCAGTTACAGACCATTATTAAAAAAATCATGTCAAAATACGACACGTGCGTTTGTTGTTGTTGTTGTTGTTGTTGTTGTTTTTGGGAATTTACGACTGCTTGTGGAGGGGTCGGTCTGACCCTTGAGTTTTGCTTTCAGAGAATTGTTCGTAAATATCTGCATCGGTGTCGGCGACAATCGCAACAAAGTTGCCCCGTGCAGATATTTTGAGTGTTGAACGATTAATTAACAAACTTCCACATCAAGTTTAGCATTCGGTTTTTCAATCCTCGCGGTTCCATAAAATTTATTTCATTGTCGATTCGGTTCGTTAGTCTGCAATTTTCGAAAACGAATTCGTTTTGCGCCTTTTAGAACCTTACCATTCTGAGCGTGTACAATTCTGTGGATCTTCCTCGAACTTTGTTTATTTCAATTATTTCAATATCGTCTCTTCCTTCTTGAGTAGGCTTCGAGAGGGTAAAGAGATCGTTCATCTGCATGTACATTGGTAATGGCAAGATGTTAAAAAGCCTCAGTTGATTCGGATAGGGCTCGTTTTGTCATGTTATCCACATAACTGCTTTCCGCTGGTGTTTTTCAAGATTGCCCATAATCAGATTTTGAGGGCGTGGTACAGATGATTGCGTATAACAAGACTGGCAGAACCAGCGATTTTATAATCTCTGTTTTGTGAAGGGTTTTACGGCATAGGCGACATTCCTCCTTATCAAGTAAAGCACTCGTGTCTAGCTTGCTTTATTGTGTCTAGCATTTATATGAACCGACCATGTCAGTTTCTTACTGACGTTTATACCAAGGTCCTTGACTGCTTGCAGAGAGTTCCAATTTTGATTTAAGAGTTCAACATCTTTTTCTGGCCCTCTTATGTTTAGTATTGCACACTTGTCGACGACTGCAAGTTCCATTTTGTTTGTCGCTAGCCAGTTTTGTACTGCATTTATGTCCTCCTGAAATTCGGTGTCACTGTATCCTATTGAGAGGATCTTTAGTTCATCGGCAAACCGGTATGAATCGCTAAATCTTAGGACATCTGGGAGGTCGCTGATGAGTATACAGAACAGAAGGGGTCCCAGAAGAGATCCTTGGCAGCGCCACTTGTGATTTCAAGAATTCTGGAGCATGTGTTATCCACTCTCATGAATTCTCTTCTATTGCCCAGATAGTCAACCAAAACTTAGAGGAAGCATGCGCCCACACCAATTTGACCTACTTTTTTGAGTAATTCTTTATGCGGTACTTTGTTGAAAGCTTTGAAGGTCTCAGAGTAGAAGGTAACTATGTTGTCACTTGTGTTTTTGTTTATTGCCTCGTAAATATTTTGCAGTAAGGAAAACATAATTGTAGTTACAAATCTACCTCGAACAAAACAATGCTGATGCTTGCTCAAGTGTTTTTCAAAGTGTTCATATAGTGGCTGGTACATGCATTTTTCAAAAATTTTACTGTCGAGTTTCAGTAGAGAAACCGGACGATAATTCGTGACCAGCCTCCTGTTGCCCTTCTTATAATTAGGGGTGGCTGATGCGATTTTCCATTGGTCCGGAATTTTTCTTAAGCCTTTTATGTTCTTAAAGACTAGTTATAAGACATCAGCAATTGGTTTTGCTGTTTTTGGTAGAAGAAAAAGGGGTACACGTTAAGGCCTCTAGTCTTAGTGATGTCGAGCTCCGATTGTATTCGAATATTTTTTTTTGCTTTGATATACAGAAGTTTGTTAAAGTTGGGTTCATAGTATTGACGTCGTCCGCTATGCTAAAGGAATGTTTAGGAGAGGAGACAGAATGAAAGAAATCGTTTAGTAAGTTTATTTTGTCTTCAATGTTGGATGCTGATATTCCACCATTCGTTATAACTTTTGGGAGGTTTGATGACTTATTAAGACTTTCGAGTTGTGTGAACATCACACTGGTGTCTCTGGTGCTCATTATTTTCTCTTGATAATTACACCGATCTATTTCTGCGGCCTCTTGTTACAACGTTTTTGAAATTTCCTCACGATGTTTTTCCGATAAGGCATTGGTTTGATCGCAAGAAGTTTACGCTGAGTGTTCAGTTTTTCACCAAATTGGACGTACTTGGTGTAATTCAAGGTGGTAGAGATTGCCTATGCCTGGTCCTTTTGGGAATCGTCGCTTGTGCTACCTTGTCCAAAAAGTCATACTTTTTTTCGCGCATGTTGTTTATGTTTGTGTAACACACTGATTTGAAGTCAGAAATGTTGATCATTTCGCTTACTTCTGAGAAATCAGCTCTTCCAAAACGTCAAAAAGTTCGCAACGTTGGTTTAATTTCTTTATGAGGGCACTCAACTAGAGGACTGATTGCCTTGTGATCTGAGCAGTTAAATGTTTTTGTGAATTCTTTGTCGAGAGCGGTGTGCATGTAACAATTTTGATAGAAGGCAACGTCCAGTATGTTATTTTTGCGGGTGTTTAAACAAACACTTTGAAGAAAAAGAGTTCTAGTACTTCTTGTTCATCAGTGTCCTCACTTGAGAAGTTGTGCCAGTTTGTGTTCGGAAAGCTAATATCTCCACAGATTATTGCTGTGCTGTTTTTTGGTAGGGCTGACAGAAGTGTTCCTCTTGTGTGTATCTGTGCTCACGTCCTTTCGGGGGGTTGTACAATACTGAGTTAAAAAAACTGAGATTGTTAATTTCTAAGCTGCAGGCGAGTGAGCATTCGGCTGGTCAGTATTAAGTTGTTCAGATGCTAGTTCTCTTTGTTTTTAAGACACAATTTTTCTTTAATTGCGTCTTCTTTTGAGCGGGCGTCACCTTTCTCAGTTAGAACTGTTTTTTTTACGCGGGCTTTCGCTAAAACTAATCTGGCATCATGTTCAGTCGGAAACGTCAGCAGTAGTGTCCGTGGTTTTTTTCTGTTGTTGTTGAATTTACCAAGTCGTTTTAGCTCCGTTATTTGGGTTGTCACTCCTATTCGGTTTAACACATCGTTCACTTCATTCGTAGTAGGGACAAAACTCTCGGCTTTGTCGGGGTCTTCTGGAACCCCTTGTATTTGAATGCTTTTTCTGATGTTGTGATTCAAGTCAGGCAGCTCTTTGGAGTGTGCTTTGGATGTAGCACCTACATTTCGTGGCTGGACGGCGACAGCCTCCGCATTGCTCTTGTCTACTTTTCCGCATGTAGTTTTAATGGCATTATCTACTCTTGTATCAACGACCGCTATTATTCTCTTTTCTATTATCTGCAATTTTTTGATGATCTCCTGCGTTTCTGTTTCAATCTTTTCATTCATCTTGTCAATCGTTTGACGTTTTATGAAGTTGTCTCTTTCATTTTTTTTCAGACATTTTACACAGAGAAGCATTGCCAGTTGACCCGCTTCTTTGAGACCATTAACATCAACTTTCATAAGTCCAGACAGCTTGGCTCGAATTGCATATGAACAATACAGGCGACGCATATGTATGTTGGCGTTGCTTGATTTGTCACTTTTTTTACATGTATTGCCACTTTTTGACATTGATAAAGGGGAATAAATAAAACGAGACTCAAGGAACAGAAGGATAGATATTGCTAGGAGTCTGGACAACTAAATACTGTCTCTTAACAAGAGAAGAAGAGTCGATACAAATTTTTGTTCAAAGCCTGGACACTTAAATCCAGTCATTTTACAAATTTACTATAAATTATTCAATGTCCTGAGCTTCTTCAAGTTTTTTCGTTTCGTTTTTGGTTGTTGCTTCTTCAACTTCTTTTGTTTCTTTAAGAATCTCCAACAACACACGAGAGGAAATGGTTGTCTTTGTTGTTGTTGTTGTTGTTGTTGTTGTTGTTGTTGTTGTTGTTGTTGTTGTTGTTGTTGTTGTTGTTGTTGTTGTTGTTGGTGTTGTTGTTGTTGTTGTTGTTGTTGTTGTTGAAGTAGTAGGTCAGGTTTGCAGCTTCATGCCGGGTGTTGTTAGTGCCCCTTTTGTATCTTCAGTGGACAATGAGTTTGTTATGTGGTTTGCAGTTTCTGCAAAAACAGAGTATTCTCCAGTTGCATAAATTATGTTCATTGTAGTGCTTTTGAAAGAAATTCCAGTAGGTTCTCGTGATTCTAGTGATTCTAGTACCTATTTTTTTGACCAAACGAAAACCAAATTTATTTTTCCACAATTCTTTAATGACGCAATAGTAATGGTGACGTGGTTCATGGAATATTGCCATGGCTCTGTCAGATGTTTTATTCAATTTCAATTTTACCTATCCCGGCTCGCGATTCCCAGAAGTATTTAATGGTAGAAATGTGGAAGAGCATCAACCTATTTCAGATAAATTTTCGGGCGTCTACTGACGCAAAACTAGGTTTTTTAAAATCAATTTTCATGAAATTTTCCCTTTAATGATATAATGATATTGATGAGAAGGCACCATTTTGTCAAATTAAAACGAACTTCCTATTAAGACGCAAAACTTCCACGTCGTCTACAGAATTTATCTAGTTCCATGAATTGTAATAATAGGGGCTTTCATTCTCACATTAATTTTAAATCAGACTATAGAAAGTATCATTAGGAGTGCCAGGCACTCCAGTCAGCCAAAAGGACCTGTTATAATAAAAGCCCGGGCATGCTCAACAATTCAAAAGAAGGAATTCAACAAAAGAGAAAGAATTCAACGATAACAGAGACAGATTGAGTGACAGGAGAAAAACAACAAGAAAAACAGCTGCACAACGAACATCAGCTGAAAACAAATTTTCAGAAAAACATTACAAATAAAAAAAATTTCGTCAAATAGGGTTTTTTACACAAGCAGCATTAGCTATTTGGATATCAAGGGAGATTCTCTGTTTCAAAAAACCGCCATCTCGAAGGTCATTATTAATACAGAGGGATTTACATAGGTCTTTCAAAAACTCCTCTTTGGACGGTCCCGCAGACCCTTGAACTTCACACGCTATAAGCTGAAACAAATAACTTTTTTCAACAAGACCTTCATACTTGTCATTCTTTTGTTCCTCGGCTTCCGCTTCAGCATTTCCGAGTTTACCAACCGAGACACCATTCAAACGACTAGGAGCCAAAGCATCCACCACATTTACATCCCACAAAAGTTGTTTGCATTGTTTCCAGGGTACAAGAGTCATACAATCAGGTCTATTGTTGTAGGTTCTGTAGAGATGATCTGGTTCTAATCAGAGGGAACACAAACACAAGTTAGAGTCTGTTTAAATAGGTGGTTCGAATTAGCGTGCCTGAATTATGTGTTTGTGGTAAAAAAAAATGGAGGCCTCGGGTTTGCATTGGCTTTCTTGTGTAAGGAGTGCAGGGAGATTATCACTAATCTCCCTGCACTCCTTACACAAAAAGCCAATGCAAACCCAAGGCTTCCATTTTTTTTTACCACAAACACATAAGTGAGGCTCGCAAATTTTTGCATCCAAGCGAATTCCTAAAAAATCCAGTCTTTTTACAAATTTACTAAAAATTACTCAATGTCCTGAGTTTCTTCAAGTTTTTCGTTTCGATTCTGGTTGTTGCTTGTTCTGTTTCTTTTGTCTCTTTAAGAAACTATTGAGTTTTATACCGTTATTGATAACAATTTCGAGACTGTGAATTTCTAAGGAATGTTGTTGGTGAAGCTCGTTGTACTCGTTGGTCTGTGAGCTGTCTTTTTGTTTACTGTTAGATATGAGATCCTTGACTACGTTGACAACCGGTATGTTCAGAGTTTTCAGCTCTGAATGTATGTCAGGCGCACCCTCTCGCTCGCAATACACAACACCTAATATTTGTTTCAAAACCCGAATTCCCTTCAGCAGTTGAGCAGATGACAGGTGAGTTCGGGGTCGGAAGGAAGATCTCTTAGAATGATCTTTGATTATGTTCTGTAGCAATTTCCTTGGGTTTCTTGCAAGTGTTTGTAGACAAATAGCAGTGTCACTGTAGATGTTCGCTGATAGTGTCTCTGTTTTTTGTTGTAGTTGATGCTCTCTTGTTTGTAGTACATGGTGTAATGAACTTGCTCCAATAATTATAGGTGCCAGCAGAAAGATAGGGGGGCCACCTCGGCTGCCACGTAAATCATGTTAATCTGAAACTATTTAATTTTGAGTTTGCAAAAAATATGAACCCACAAAACTGGGCGGCACAAACGGAAAAGTTCCCCTGAGCTATAGTCCTAGAACCAGGAAATGAAATTCGATAGAAAGCAATTGAATTCGAAAAGATTAACAACCTTTACGGATAACAAACAACTGAATGACGTTGAAAATCTGCTCTCCAAAAACACACGAGAAAAAATGGTTGGCTTTGTTGTTGTTGTTGTTGTTGTTGTTGTTGTTGTTGTTGTTGTTGTTGTGTTTGTTGTTGAAGTAGAAGGTCAGGTTTGCAGCTTCATGCCGGGGGTGTTGTTTGTACTCCTTTTGTATCTTCAGTGGACAATGAGTTTGTTATGCGGTTTGCTGTTTCTGCAAAAACAGAGTATTCACCAGGTGCATAAGTTATGTTCATTGTAGTGCTTGTGAAAGAAATTCCAGTAGGTTCTCATGATTCTGGTTTTTCTCCCAATTGGTTCTTGCAGGTTTACTTATTTCGATACGATGATAATTGCTACCCTAGGCCAAAAGAATTCATCGGTTTTATGTAGTCTGATAGCGCTATGTTGGTAACTAGATAGCGCTGAATTAAAAATGGGATCCAAACAGACCGCTCAATTCTTGTGAGATTAAAACTGATAAAAGTCACTCCAAATTTAAATCCGCTGACAAAAAATCGATCAACCGAAAATTTGCATGAACAAAACTAACATGGTTCAAATAATTGCAGCATCGTTGGAGATCAACCAGAAATGTAAGACCAAAAATATTCAAAAATATCGAAGTAAATATAGAAATCTGAAGTTCCAAGGAATGCACATGTTCATCCACTTTAGTTGTTATCGCCAAAACTTGGAACCGAAAAGTAAGTCTCCAATGAAAAACAAGAAGACTGTCGCTTCCCTGTTTACGCTGATGAGACAGAGTACCTATTGTTTTGACCAAACGAAAACCAAAATTATTTTTCCACAATTCTTTAATGACGCAACAGTAATGGTGACGTGGTTCATGGAATATTGCCATGGCTCTGTCAGATGTTTTAATCAATTTCAATTTTACCTATCCCGGCTCGCAATTCCCAAAAGTATTTAATGGTAGAATTGTAGAAAGGCATCAACCTTTTTCAGATAACTTTTCGAGCGTCTACTGACGCAAAACTAGGTTTTTTAAAATCAATTTTCTTGAATATTTCTCCTTTAATGATAAAATAATATTGATGAGAAGGCACAATTTTTGTCAAATTAAAATCAACTTCTTATTAAGACGAAAAATTTTTAAATTTTCTCACATTTTGTCTCATATTTTTATTTTAAATCAGACTATAGAAAGTATCATTAGGAGTGCCAGGCACTCCAGTCGGTCAAAAGGACCTGTTATCATAAAAGCCCGGGCATGCTCAACAATTCAAAAGAAGGAATTCAACAATAGAGAAAGAATTCAACAATAACAAAGACAGATTGAATGACAGGAGAAAAACAACAAGAAAAACAGCTGCACAACGAACATCAGCTGAAAACAAATTTTCAGAAAAACATTACAAATAAAAAAAATCTCGTCAAATAAGGTTTTGTACATAAGCAGCATTAGCTATTGGGATATCAAGGGAGATTCTCTGTTTCAAAAAACCGCCAGCTCTAAGCTCATTTTTAATACAGAGGGATTTACATCTAGGTCTTTCAAAAACTCCTCTTTGGACGGTTCCGCAGACCCTTGAACTTCACACGCTATAAGCTGAAACAAATAACTTTTTTCAACAAGACCTTCATACTTGTCATTCTTTTGTTCCTCGGCTTCCGCTTCAGCATTTTCAAGTTTACCAACCGAGACAGCATTCAAACGACAAGGAGCCAAAGCATCCAACACATTTATATCCCACAAAAATGTTTGTTTTGTTTCCAGGGTACAAGAGTCATACCATCAGGTCTATTGTTGTCGGTTCTGTAGAGATGAGCTGGTTCTAATCAGAGGGAACACAAACAGAAGCTAGAGTCTGTTTAAATAAGTGGTTCAAATTTGCATTGGCTTTTTTGTGTAAGGAGTGCAGGGAGATTATCACTAATCTCCCTGCACTCATTACACAAAAGCCAATGCCAACCCGAGGCTTCCATTTTTTTTACCACAAACACATAAGTGAGGCTCGCAATTTTTTGCATCCAAGCGGAGCCCTAAAAATCCTCCTGATGATTTGACAAATTAAGATTAAGGTTTTTGCAAGGTATTACACCAAGCCATTGTGACGCAAATTTATCTTGATAGGCATTTAACAGTTTCACTCCGTCCTTAACTAACTCAGGCAACAAATCGGTAAAGCTTTTTGATACATAACCTTAAATTATTTCTTCTGATGTTTGTTGTCTGATGCTTCAAGGGTTTCTGTTACTGCATACCACTCTTCCAGACCACAACTGAACTCTTTGTCTTCGAACTCTTCTCCAAAATTTTGTTTAGTGCTTCACGGGCACCTACTCCTGGGGCTAAAAAAGCCAAAATAGCAAGTAGTTGCGCAGAAGAAACACCTAAACCACTCTGTGAGGACGGAAGAACTGACAGAGTGAACATAGTATCAGTGAAACACACATTTGTTACTTTGCTTAGAGCCTATTTCAAAATAGGTCTTTCTGTAGGTCTTTTTTAACAAAAAAAAGGTACTTCTTCTCAAACAATACAAAAATTTGGGTATGGTAAAACAGTTTTGCAGAGTATAAAAACCACAATGTGCGTTTAGACGCTCAGCAGTGTTGGATATGCTATCAGGTTCCGCATTAAATGCATTTTTAAAATTCAAAATAAGCAAAATATGTTTTTTAGTAGACGATTTTACAGGTATGTTTCGGAAAAGACGGACCGCTATCTCTGCTCCTTTGCGGGTGCCACATCCAATTTGGGTTTTTTCCAAAAGCATTCCTATTGTTCATCTCCGACTTTGGATCCAGCGCACTTTGCAACAATTTTCAACAAGGTGCTGCTTATCGCAATGGGTCGTAGACCAGAAAATGGTGATGAAAAATGGCGATATTGGCTTTATTTGATTGAGTGCAGTGTTTTTCAAATCGAGTCTGTCAGTACCACTGGCCCCATCTCCGAGTAGTTTGTAAGGGCCATTTGGCTCGGGCATGCCCGTTTTTTTCCGTTACTACTCCCTTATTTATTAGTGATACCCAAGACAGTCAACGTTTTGTGTTACACCGAAAATTGCTCTAAGCTAACTTGAACCATCCGTTTTAGGAAAAAAGCCGATACATAAAATAGAAGACACTGCCAATTTGCCAAAAGTTTTCATTAAGACGATTGGAAAACTACTGGAATCAGAAGTATAATTTAATTAAAGTTGTTAGGCAATTGAACCTATTTGTTTGTGGCCATAAAATATTCGACTGTGATAGGCTAGTATCATGGCACACTTCAGCTGAAAAATATCACATTAAGGCTATATGACTACAATGTGGGCGGGAGGGGGTTATACTATGAAAGAAAAGAATTTTCTATCAAAAAGCGTAGCCCTGTTTGAACGTAGCACGTGTCCGGTATTAAAATTAGTCAACAATAATTAACAAAAAAAATAACAAATACAACTCCTTAGAGACAGCTGATCAAGGTAATGACCCGCGCATTAAGCTGGTAAAGTAGCGTCACTTGGACTTGACCTGAAAATAATTGGTGCCAACTACTAGTTCTTTTGAACATGCACCAGCGGTTCAAAAGATCTGGTATGAATCTTTGACAACCTAAGAATTTATCACCTCCAAAAAAAAGCTAAAATACATAACCTTAAATTATTTCTTCTGATGTTCGTTGTCTGATGCTTCAAGGGTTTCTGTTACTGCATACCACTCTTCCAGACCACAACTGAACTCTTTGTCTTCGAACTCTTCTCCAAAATTTTGTTTAGTGCTTCACGGGCACCTACTCCTGGGGCTAAAAAAGCCAAAATAGCAAGTAGTTGCGCAGAAGAAACACCTAAACCACTCTGTGAGGACGGAAGAACTGACAGAGTGAACATAGTATCAGTGAAACACACATTTGTTACTTTGCTTAGAGCTTATTTCAAAATAGGTCTTTCTGTAGGACTTTTTTAACAAAAAAAAGGTACTTCTTCTCAAACAATACAAAAATTTGGGTATGCTAAAACAGTTTTGCAGAGTATAAAAACCACAATGTGCATTTAGACGCTCAGCAGTGTTTGATATGCTATCAGGTTCCTCGACTTAAATAGGCAGGGTACGCGCTTAACTACATCTCCAAGCGGGGCACCCAAAATAACAAGCTGGTCTGCGGCTGTCGTTTTTATACCCAGACACACTTTTTGACATCGTTGCCGAATTGTTTTATGCTGGTTGACAGTAGGTTTTCCCAAAAGACAGAGCTCACATTTAGCAATATTTAGACTCAAACCAAGATTGTTATAACCCACGTGAGATCTTTCAACACAATTATGTAATCATCGGCTAAATTTCCATCATTTAGGTACCATTCATCATTTTCAACAGCATATCATTCAAAAGTACTTGAATAGTCTCTGCCAGAATGGGAGGGACATCGGGATCCCCTTGTTTCGTCCGCTCTTCCGATGAGATGATTGTATTGCCGTAAATCAGGAAACCAGGCTGGCTGTAGGCTGAAAAAGAATAGAGATACACACTGGGTCTTACAGCATTAACTTAGTCTCGCGGTTCCGGTAATTAAATGCATTTTTAAAATTCAAAATAAGCAAAATATGCTTTTTAGGAGACGGCTTTACAGGTATGTTTCGGAAAAGATCGACCGCTACCTCTGCTCCTTTGCGGGTGCCACATCCAATTTGGGTTTTTTCCAAAAGCATTCCTTTCGTTCATCTCCGACTTTGGATCCAGGGCACTTTGCAACAATTGTCAACAAGGTGCTGCTTATCGCAATGGGTCGTAGACCAAAAAATGGTGATGAAAAATGGCGATATTGGCTTTATTTGATTGAGTGCAGTGTTTTTCAAATCGAGTCTGTCAGTACCACTGGCCCCATCTCCGAGTAGTTTGTAAGGGCCATTTGGCTCGGGCATGCCCGTTTTTTTCCGTTACTACTCCCTTATTTATTAGTGATACCCAAGACAGTCAACGTTTTGTGTTACACCGAAAATTGCTCTAAGCTAACTTGAATCATCCGTTTTAGGAAAAAAGCCGATACATAAAATAGAAGACACTGCCAATTTGCCAAAAGTTTTCATTAAGACGATTGGAAAACTACTGGAATCAGAAGTATAATTTAATTAAAGTTGTTAGGCAATTGAACCTATTTGTTTGCGGCCATAAAATATTCGACTGTGATAGGCTAGTATCATGGCACACTTCAGCTGAAAAATATCACATTAAGGCTATATGACTACAATGTGGGCGGGAGGGGGCTATACTATGAAAGAAAAGAATTTTCTATCAAAAAGCGTAGCCCTGTTTGAACGTAGCACGTGTCCGGTATTAACATTAGTCAACAATAATTAACAAAAAAATAACAAATACAACTCCTTAGAGACAGCTGATCAAGGTAATGACCCGCGCATTAAGCTGGTAAAGTAGCGTCACTTGGAATTGACCTGACAATAATTGGTGCCAACTACTAGTTCTTTTGAACATGCACCAGCGGTTCAAAAGATCTGGTATGAATCTTCGACAACCTAAGAATTTATCACCTCCAAAAAAAAGTTAAGTCAAAATTTTAGATAACAATTGTAATTTATACTTGATGACTTCTGTCATTCTCATACCCTAATCCTTTGATTTCGTGTAGTGTCCTCTTATTTGAGTCTTTTAGTACCACTGGACCCGTCTACAAATAGATTTTGCTGAATGAGATCAGATCAAGAAAAGATCAGAAAAAGAAGAACTACAACAAAATGAGCCTGTTGACGCACCCTGTTGCTGATGCAGACTAAACGTTCTTCAGGACCATCTATCGTGCATATCAAATTCTGACAAATGAGGCGGCGCGAGAAACGTACAACCTAGTTGGGCTTGACGAGGCAAAAAAGATAATGAACGACGAAAACTGATAATTAAATTTCTCATATAAAAGTAAGTTTTTTTCGTATAGAAAGAAGTTTAAATTGTTTGATTTTTGAGTGAATGGTACACTCTATTCTTGATAAGAAGGGGGCAGTTTGAATTTCACACGTATATAAAAAAAGATGAACTCGAAAACATTGCAATTCAAGATCAAATATTTAGTTTAGATCCTAACTTATACCTGATTTATGGCTGACCCAAGATTGATAGGTGTTAGAAAAGAAAGTAGACATTTGATTAGACAAAGCTAGGGCTTCGAGCAAAATAAACGAAACTGAAAAATCTTCGTTCACGAAGAAAGAACCGATATTGTGTACTGAACAAAGTGAGGATTAAAGTCATTCATTGAACACCAAACCTACAATCAGAGCTAACCACTCTATTGAATCTTCATCTATTTAAATCAAATTTTCTTTTTCATTATTTACCTACCTAATAATTTAATTAATAAGTTTGTATTTTAATCAAGTACGAAACTCAAATATTCATCACATAAAATATTGCGCACGGGCAGCTACTATAGTGGCGACAGATACTGAAAGTCAATAGAAAATGACCACCAATAATATTGAGCATTGTATTGATTTCCAAAAAAGTTCTGTTTTTTGTTTGAAAACTGATTCTTAGACTGGCGTCCGACGTCTTAACATCACGACCTGAAAGAAGAATTGGGAACTGGAATTGAACCTCGAGTTTTTTTGAAATTCTTAAGGAAAGCAATACAGTGTCGATAAGATTTAACACATTTAATTAAGAGTAAATGAGTGTCAAAAAAGCATTTTGGGTTTTGAACAGAATTATCGAAAAATTTTAATAACAGCAGCTTTAAAAGTAAAACACGGATGTTACAAAGCTCCTCAAATACGCTGTTCGCGGAGCCTTTTACGGCATCAAATGATTTTGAAAGTTATGTTACACACTATGAGCTCTTGTCACAATTTCAAAATGGCGAAAAAGTAAACGGCGAAAATGAAAGCGGTGAACGGCCGCATTATTTTGCGTTACGGCTACAAAATTCGGCTATTGATTTCTATCGTACACTTTCGGAGGACACTAGAAAGAGCTATGATGAGACCGTAAAAGTTTTCAGACAAAGCCTTGTAATGAGAAATCCGTAGTTTTCAGGGGGGTGGGCCTAGATAGGAGAGTCCAGCAGAAAGATGAATGATTAGGAGATTTTCTCGGTAATTTGCAAATTTAAGCCTTGAAAGCATAACCCCAAGAGCTTGCTCAGATAACAGAATGCAAGAATTGTTTTGAACGTCGGTGTCCAAATCATTTCAAACGAAATTGTCCGTGTTTAAACAAGAACGAGTTGAAGATGACTTGACTTTTTCTCAGCGGGCTACGCAAAATTTCAGTGCAGGTATTGTTTTCAAAGAATAACGATAAAAGACAAACAAATAATGCCCTAATTGATAGTGGAAGTAGTGTTAATCTCCAAAGCGACCCACTTTACCAGCAACTGGGAAATTCGGGCCACATCAGAGTGTGCAATAAAAGTATAATAGCTGCCAACAATGGTATAATGCCTATTGGTAGAGGGGTCAACGACTGTTCAAGCCCAAATTCAAAAATTTGTATTTGAAATGAAAGTTGATTTTCTAGTGAGCAAAATTGAGATAACGCGTTGAGTATTAGACATAGAGTTTCTACAAAAAGCGAGATCTCTAGATGACATAATTGATGAGATCTCTAGATGACATAATTGATGATGTCGTATGGGTTCGCGTTCTGAACACTACACTAGAACATAGAAAAACCTACAAAATGCAAAATCGTGTCAGCTTCTTGGGGCACGTTATATCCGAGAGTGGGGCCGAATGAATGAACCATCCTCCTTGAAATAAACAACAAATAATTTTGAGCATTGTACTAATTTCCGAAACAAAACTGTTTTTTGTATGAAAACTGACTTTTAAACTGGCGTCTGACGTCTTAACATCACGACCTGAAAGAAGAATTGGGAACTCGTGTCGTTGTTTGACAAAAAAAACTGTCATCTTCGAGTTGAATCTACCATTGAACCTCGAGTTTTTTGAAATTCTTAATAAGAGCAATACAGTGTCGATAGGATTTAAGCGATGTTTAATTAGAGATATATTAGTGTCAAAAAAGTAGTTCCGGTTCTGATCAGAATTATCAAAAAATTTCAATAACAGCAGCTTCAAAAGTAAAACAAGGATGGCACAAAGCTCCTCAAAACTGCTGTTTCCGGAGATTTTTACGGCATCAAATGATTTTGACAGTTATGTTACACACTATGAGCTCTTGTCACATTTTCAAAAATGGCAAAAAAGTAAAAACGCTAAAAAAAAAAGTGATGAACGGCCGCTTAATTTTGCGTTAAGGCTACAAAAGTCGGCTTTTGATTTCTATCGCACACTTTCGGAGGACACTAGAAAAAGCTATGATGAGATCGTTAGAGTTTTCAAACAAAACGTTGTAATGAGGAACCTGTAGTTTTCCGGCGGGGAGGGGAATAGGTAGGAGATCCTAGCAGTCGGTTGATAAATTACTAGATTTTCTTGGTAATTTGCAAATTTTAGCCTTAAAGGCATACCCACAAGAGCCTGTTGGGATAAGAGAACATCCAATTTTGAGGGGATTCCACAAAGACACAGAATATAGTAAGGTGCGACACGACCTGAAAAAAAACTCGGGCGGTACGGTTATGACTATAGACAAAGCGTTAGAAAAAACACTACATATTGAAGCAGTCACGAGAATTGAGGAAGAGGACAATGAGCGCGGGTTAATTCGATTATCAAAAACAGAAGCCCAGATAGGTAACACGAGAGGTCGTTGTGCCAAGCAGTCAAAAAAAGCGGTCAATTTTGAGGGAAAACATGCTGCTGTGATCAGCGAAATCAAGCATCTAAAGAATGCAAGAATTGTTTTGAATGTCGGAGTCCAAATCATTTCAAACGAAATGGTCCGTGTTTAAACCAGAACGAGCTGAAGATGGCTTGGCTTTTTCTCAGCGGGCTAAGCAAGAATTTCAGTGCAGGCATTGTTTTCAAATAAAACGATAAAAGACAAACTGATAACAGCCTTAATTGATAGTGGAAGTAGTTTTAATCTCTGAAGCGACATACTATACCAGCAACTTGAAGACCCGAACCACATCAGAGTGTGCAATTAAAGTATAATAGCTGCCACCAATGGGAAAATGTCTTCTGGTAGAGGGGTCAACAGCTGTTCGAGAGCAACTTCAAAAATATTCATCTGAAATAAAAATTGATTTTCTAGTGCGCAAAATCGAGATAACGCTTTTTGTATTAGACATATAATTCTTATACAAATTTTACTTTTTTACAACCCAACAAAAAACCAAATGTTTTGCGGATAAACTGGTAGACATTACAGTTGACCCCATCAGAACGAAGTAACAAGAGTCTGTTTTCAATTGCTGCAGACGATCACGAATTACCTGGTAGCTGCGAAGGTTTCCTTAAATGCCATATTGTTGATGCAGAAGAGGTACAAAACCCAACAAATTGAAATTATAGACAAACCCATAAAAGATTTTGAAGAAAAAACCATTTTATTAATAGCGAGATCTCTAAATGACATGGTTGATGATGTTGTATGGGTTCGCGTTCTGAACACTACATTAAAACATAGGAAAATTTACAAAAATGCAAGAATCGTATGTGAGGAAAACATTGAAAAGATTTCAAGAATATATAAAAACCCTGTTTACAATACAAAATCTATAGATGAGTTTGATTTTGAGAAGCATATGAACGGAAGTTCAATGAGTTTGTGAGGAATTGAAAAAAATGTGGTCTCTTCGTACAAAGTCTGAGATAATATTTGCCGAATTTCAATTGTTATGGGATTAACCGGGTTTAAGCCATTCAGACGTGCATACGGCAGCATGAGCCTCGAGAAGAGAAAAGCCGACAATAAAATTGTTGAACACTTGAATTGAGAAAACTCAGTCAAACCAACACATTCAGATTGGGCAGCAACATCATTACTGGTACCAAAAAACATGCAAACAATCTCTTGGGGAAAACATGCTGACTTTTACTACGAATTAAAGAGATTATTGATTCTCTGTAGGAAAACATGTACCTCTCGAACATAAATATTTGTCGGGATACTTTCAGATGGCACTCGATGAATAGAGTCAAAATTTAACACCTTTAAAGACGGCTCGGTGGTCTGTATAAGATGAAAAGACTTCCTATGGGACTAGCGTCTGCACCGGAAGCTTTTGAATAACTAATGTTTCCATTTTTTACTGGCCTCTCTTAAGAAATGACTCTAGTTGACCTTATCATTTTTGTAAGAAATTCTGACGAACATCTGAAACGGCTAGAACCAGTTTTCCAAAGTTTAGCGGAAAAGAATCAAAGATGTAGTATCAAATTGAAATTTTTTCCAAAATAGTATCAGCATCTTGGGGCACATTATACCCGAGAGTGGAGGCGACGTTGACCCAAAGAAAGTAAGAATGAAAGAAAGAATGAACGTTGCATGCTCCTTGAAAGACGTCAGGGACTTTCTGACGTCTTTCAAGCAAGATCCTCCTTGAACACGTCAGAGTTAAAGAAGAAGCTGTTGGAAGCCCCTGATTTAGGACATCTAAAAGATAGGGATCCGTACACTAACTACGAATGCTTCGTTGACAGACATTGTAGCAAATCGTTCCCAAAAACAAGGAACTGAGGATAGAGTTATTGAATATGCTAGCAAAACTCAAACTATTTACTTGTTCAGCAGTTTTTAATTATAACAGACAACAGCTTCGTGTCCGGATCTCTAGTTCCAAAGAACAAGACGGTATGTTCGCAAGATGGATAGAGAAATTTGGAAAATTCTACTTTGACATCAAGCAAAGAACAGGCAAAAGAATCGCACGCTGACTGTCTGTTGGTCATAAAAAACAGACCAGAACCACGGCAAAAGAAAATTAGAGCATCAAAAATGCTATAGAAATACGGGGCTCAGTATACAAATCTATGTTTCATAGAAGGGATTTTGCATCGTAAACATCAAACTTTGAAACTGTTGACCAGATGCTGGAAACATGCGAAAGAGAGTGTCCAACGTGCGAGATCTGTTTCATGACTCTACGCATGTTGCTTTGAGAATGAGAAAAAGTACCAAAGGTTTAAAAAGGAAAAGCGCTAAGCAGAAACATTGACATTCATTCACAAAACGGAAACCTAGTATGTCTTGATATCATGGATCCACTTCGCGAGTCTCAGGGAAACAAGTACATTTCGCTTATTGGTGATCTATTCAATAGGTGGTACGAAGCCGTAGCTTTAACCAATCTAGAGGCAAAGTCCGGGTCAAGAGCGCTTGTTAAACACTGGACAGTGAACTTTAGCTGTCCTGTTAATCAACCTACACAGTGACCAAGGGTCGAACTTTATGTCAAAATTATTTCGTAGTGTTTGCAGTGAAATAAGACTTCAGAAGACATCAACAACATCCTACCAACCACAGGAGAACGCGATGATTCAAAGAACAAATCAAACAAAAGAAGAATACCTCTCCAAATATATAGGGCAATATAAACATGAGTGCAACAAATTTCTAGCCGTAGCAATGATGGTCTGTCGACCATCAATCCACATTGTAACAAAATACAGCGCAGCCTATGTGGTACTGGGTTTCCTACTGTCACTAACTATAGCACACAACAGACCACAAAATATGCAACACCAAGTGACTATTATTTCAAAATGAAACAAAAGCTACGGGAAACGCGTCAATTGACGCGAGAAATTATGGATGTCGAACAAGAACGCCAGAAGTCCTTTTATGATGGCAGTAGGTATGGGCCGAGCAATAGAGTTGGAGAAGTGCTAGTTTTCATCCCAACGGAAGAAATGAAAAACACGAAAATTTACTTCTTTCTTTAGAAGACCATGCACAATATTTCAAATTAAAAGCAATTTGAATTTCAATTTAAAAGATAAAAAACGAAGAAAGTTAATGAGGTCCATTATGACCGACTGAAAAATGTAGAACACGGGAAATGCCAATCAAGCCGGCGCCTCAAGTGAAATAAAAAAGCAGCATTTAAGAAGGAAGAAATATCAATCTGGACAGCTCAGACGGTGATGATATAATTGAAAATTGATTGAACATTCTACACAGAGTGAAAGTAATGTAAACTCAGAAAATCAATTTGAAGCTGAGAATGCTATCAATTCACAAAATGCTACGAATGACACCTCTGAGTATGAAGATAAAAAGTCAGAGCAAGAAACCTCAAACGAGCAAGAGAAGGCAAAAAAAGTTGCCACGGGAAAAAATGAAACTTCTTCAAAATCTGGAGGGTATTCTGGAAAAAAAGGAGAGGAGCAGAAACAAAAATTCCAAAATCAGAAAAAGAGCCACAGAAAGCTAGTATAAGAGGAAAAAATTTAGTGAAGAAAAAATTAACACTGATCCCAAGGTGCCAATGGCGGTTACAAGTTCCAACAGCCGATTAAATTCAGTACATGAGAAAATAAGTACTTTTTTTACTGAGCAATATTATGACTATTTTTGCAGTCAGGAAACTGAAGATGTTATTTTTCCGTAAATTCAGACACAAATAATGGAGTCGGAAAAAAGATAACTCGTGCGGTGGATTATCACTATTTTTGTATGTGCCATTGTTAGCCATTTTTGCTTCTTCGAAACATTGTATCAAATTATACGGGTATGATTTTGACACTACGTATGGGTTCGCGTTCTGAACATTACATTAGAACATAGAAAAGTTTAAAAATGCAAAATCGTGCCAGCTTCTTGGAGAATTTTCAAAAAATTTCAATATTAGCAGCTTCAAAAGTAAAACACGGATGGCACAGAGCTCCTCAAAAACGCTGTTTCCGGAGCCTTTTACGGCATCAAATGATTTTGAGGGTTATGTTACACACTATGAGCTCTTGTCACAATTTCAAAAATGGCAAAAAAGTAAACGGCGAAAAAGAAAGTGATGAACGGCCGCATTATTTTGCGTTAAGGCTACAACAGTCGGCTCTTGATTTCTATCGCACACTTTCGGAGGACACTAGAAAAAGCTATGATGAGATCGTTAGAGTTTTTAAACAAAACGTTGTAATGAGAAATCTGTAGTTTTTTGGCGGGGAGTGGAATAGGTAGGAGAGTCTAGCAGCCGGTTGAGAAATGAGATTTTCTTGGTAATTTGCAAATTTTAGCCTAGAAAGCATACCCCCAAGAGCCTGCTCAGATAAAAGAACATCTCATTTTGAGGGGATTCCTCGAAAGCATAAAAAATAGGCAGTCGCAACACGAACTGAAGAAGAACTTTGGCGGCGCGGTAAGACTAAAGACAAAAGACTACATGAAAAAAACACTACATATTGAAGCAGTCACGAGAATTGAGGAAGAGGACAATGAGCGCGGGTATCAACCATCCAGTCGAATAAATGTATTCCGCTAGTTAATTCGATTAATGAAATAGTACAAACACCAGGAGGCAAAAACAAAAGCCCACATGGGTAACACGAGAAATCGTTGTGCCGAGCAGTCAAAAACAGTTGTCAGTTTTGAGAAAAAAAATGCTGCTGGTGCGATCAGCAAAATCAAGCATCTAAGAATGCAAGAATTGTTTTCAATGTAGGTGTCCAAATCAATTAAAACAAAATTGTCCGTGTTTAAACAAGAACGAGCTGAAGATAGCTTGGCTTTTTCTCAGCGGGCTACGCAAGAATTTCAGTGCAGGCATTGTTTTCAAAAATAACGATAAAAGACAAACTGATAATCGCCTTAATTGATATTGGAAGTAGTTTTAATTTCTGAAACGACACACTATACCAGCAACTGGGAGATAGTGTGCAATATCAGAGTTTGAACCTCATCAGAGTGTGCAATAAAAGTATAATAGCTGCCAACAATGGGAAAATGTCTACTGGTAGAGGGGTCAACTGCTGTTCAAGTCCAACTTAATAAAATAACATCTGAAATAAAAGTTGATTTTCGAGTGCGCAAAATTGAAATAACGCCTTGTGTATTATGGTAGCAGCGAAGGTTTCATTAAACGCCATTTTGTTGATGCAGAAGGTGAAAAACACAACAAGTTGAAGTAATAGACAAACCAAAAAAGAAATTTGAAGACAAAACCAATTTATTAACAGCGAGATTGCTAAATGACATGGTTTATGATGTCATATGGGTTAACGTTCTGAACACTACATTAGAACATAGGAAAATCTACAAAGACGCAAAATCGTGTCAGTTGCTTGGAATTATATCCGAGAGTGGGGCCAACAACGACCCAAAGAAATTAAGAGCAAAAAAAAGAATGAATGAACCATCCTCCGTGAAAACCACCACGAATAATTTTGAGCATTGTACTGATTTCCGAAAAAAAATCTGTTTTTTGTTTGAAAACTGATCTTTAAACTGGCGTCTGACGTCTTAACATCATGACCTGAAAGAAGAATTGGGAACTTGTGTCGTTGTTCGACAAAAAAACTGTCATATTCGAGTAAAATCTACCATTGAACCTCAAGTTTTTTGAAATTCTTAAAGAAAGCAATACAATGTTGATAGGATTTAAGAGATGCATAATTAGAAACAGATGAGTGTCAAAAAAATAGTTCGGGTTTTGAACAGAATGATTAAAAAATTTCAATAACAGCAGCTTTAAAAAAAACACGGATGGCACAAAGCTCTCTGAAACGCTGTTTTCGGAGCTTTTTACGGCATCAAAGGATTTTGAGGGTTATGTTACACACTATGAGTTCTTGTCACAATTTCAAAAATGGCAAAAAAATAAACGGCGCAAAAAGAAAGTGATGAACGGCCGCATTATTTTGCATTAAGGCTACAAAAGTCGGCTATTGATTTCTATCGTACACATTCGGAGGACAAGAGAAAAGGCTATGATGAGGTGGTAAAAGATTTCAGACAAAGCCTTGTAATTAAAAACCTGAAGTTTTCCGGCGGGGAGAGGAATAGATAGGAAGGTCTAGCTGCCGGCAGGTTGAAAAATTAAGAGATTTACTTTGTAATTTGCAAACTTTAGCCTTAAAGGCGTACCCACAAGAGCCTGTTGGGATAAGAGAACATCTCATTTTGAGGGGATTCCACGAAGACACAGAAAATAGTAAGGTGCGAAACGACCTGAAAAAAACTCAGGCGGCGCGGTTATGGCTATAGACAAAGCGTTAGAAAAAACACTACATATTGAAGCAGTCACGAGAATTGAGGAAGAGGACAATGAGCGCGGGTTAATTCGATTAATGAAATAATGCAAAAACCAGGAGGCAAAAACAGAAGCCCAGATAGGTAACACGAGAGGTCATCGTGCCGAGCAGTCAAAAACAGCGGTCAGTTTTGAGGGAAAAAATGCTGCTGTTGTGATCAGCGAAATCAAGCATCTAAAGAATGCAAGAATTGTTTTGAATGTCGGAGTCCAAATCATTTCAAACGAAATTGTCCGTGTTTAAACCAGAACGAGCTGAAGATGGCTTGGCTTTTTCTCAGCGGGCTAAGCAAGAAATTCAGTGCAGGCATTGTTTTCAAAAAAAAAACGATAAAAGACAAACTGATAATCGCCTTAATTGATATTGGAAGTAGTTTTAATTTCTGAAACGACACACTATACCAGCAACTGGGAGATAGTGTGCAATATCAGAGTTTGAACCTCATCAGAGTGTGCAATAAAAGTATAATAGCTGCCAACAATGGGAAAATGTCTACTGGTAGAGGGGTCAACTGCTGTTCAAGTCCAACTTAATAAAATAACATCTGAAATAAAAGTTGATTTTCGAGTGCGCAAAATTGAAATAACGCCTTGTGTATTATGGTAGCGGCGAAGGTTTCATTAAACGCCATATTGTTGATGCAGAAGGTGAAAAACACAACAAGTTGAAGTAATAGACAAACCAAAAAAGAAATTTGAAGACAAAACCAATTTATTAACAGCGAGATCGCTAAATGACATGGTTTATGATGTCATATGGGTTAACGTTCTGAACACTACATTAGAACATAGGAAAATCTACAAAGACGCAAAATCGTGTCAGTTGCTTGGAATTATATCCGAGAGTGGGGCCAACAACGACCCAAAGAAATTAAGAGCAAAAAAAAGAATGAATGAACCATCCTCCGTGAAAACCACCACGAATAATTTTGAGCATTGTACTGATTTCCGAAAAAAAATCTGTTTTTTGTTTGAAAACTGATCTTTAAACTGGCGTCTGACGTCTTAACATCATGACCTGAAAGAAGAATTGGGAACTTGTGTCGTTGTTCAACAAAAAAACTGTCATATTCGAGTAAAATCTACCATTGAACCTCAAGTTTTTTGAAATTCTTAAAGAAAGCAATACAATGTTGAAAGGATTTAAGAGATGCATAATTAGAAACAGATGAGTGTCAAAAAAATAGTTCGGGTTTTGAACAGAATGATTAAAAAATTTCAATAACAGCAGCTTTAAAAAAAACACGGATGGCACAAAGCTCTCTGAAACGCTGTTTTCGGAGCTTTTTACGGCATCAAAGGATTTTGAGGGTTATGTTACACACTATGAGTTCTTGTCACAATTTCAAAAATGGCAAAAAAATAAACGGCGCAAAAAGAAAGTGATGAACGGCCGCATTATTTTGCATTAAGGCTACAAAAGTCGGCTATTGATTTCTATCGTACACATTCGGAGGACAAGAGAAAAGGCTATGATGAGGTGGTAAAAGATTTCAGACAAAGCCTTGTAATTAAAAACCTGAAGTTTTCCGGCGGGGAGAGGAATAGATAGGAAGGTCTAGCTGCCGGCAGGTTGAAAAATTAAGAGATTTACTTTGTAATTTGCAAACTTTAGCCTTAAAGGCGTACCCACAAGAGCCTGTTGGGATAAGAGAACATCTCATTTTGAGGGGATTCCACGAAGACACAGAAAATAGTAAGGTGCGAAACGACCTGAAAAAAACTCAGGCGGCGCGGTTATGGCTATAGACAAAGCGTTAGCAAAAACACTACATATTGAAGCAGTCACGAGAATTGAGGAAGAGGACAATGAGCGCGGGTTAATTCGATTAATGAAATAATGCAAAAACCAGGAGGCAAAAACAGAAGCCCAGATAGGTAACACGAGAGGTCATCGTGCCGAGCAGTCAAAAACAGCGGTCAGTTTTGAGGGAAAAATGCTGCTGTTGTGATCAGCGAAATCAAGCATCTAAAGAATGCAAGAATTGTTTTGAATGTCGGAGTCCAAATCATTTCAAACGAAATTGTCCGTGTTTAAACCAGAACGAGCTGAAGATGGCTTGGCTTTTTCTCAGCGGGCTAAGCAAGAAATTCAGTGCAGGCATTGTTTTCAAAAAAAAAACGATAAAAGACAAACTGATAATCGCCTTAATTGATATTGGAAGTAGTTTTAATTTCTGAAACGACACACTATACCAGCAACTGGGAGATAGTGTGCAATATCAGAGTTTGAACCTCATCAGAGTGTGCAATAAAAGTATAATAGCTGCCAACAATGGGAAAATGTCTACTGGTAGAGGGGTCAACTGCTGTTCAAGTCCAACTTAATAAAATAACATCTGAAATAAAAGTTGATTTTCGAGTGCGCAAAATTGAAATAACGCCTTGTGTATTATGGTAGCGGCGAAGGTTTCATTAAACGCCATATTGTTGATGCAGAAGGTGAAAAACACAACAAGTTGAAGTAATAGACAAACCAAAAAAGAAATTTGAAGACAAAACCAATTTATTAACAGCGAGATCGCTAAATGACATGGTTTATGATGTCATATGGGTTAACGTTCTGAACACTACATTAGAACATAGGAAAATCTACAAAGACGCAAAATCGTGTCAGTTGCTTGGAATTATATCCGAGAGTGGGGCCAACAACGACCCAAAGAAATTAAGAGCAAAAAAAAGAATGAATGAACCATCCTCCGTGAAAACCACCACGAATAATTTTGAGCATTGTACTGATTTCCGAAAAAAAATTTGTTTTTTGTTTGAAAACTGATCTTTAAACTGGCGTCTGACGTCTTAACATCATGACCTGAAAGAAGAATTGGGAACTTGTGTCGTTGTTCGACAAAAAAACTGTCATATTCGAGTAAAATCTACCATTGAACCTCAAGTTTTTTGAAATTCTTAAAGAAAGCAATACAATGTTGAAAGGATTTAAGAGATGCATAATTAGAAACAGATGAGTGTCAAAAAAATAGTTCGGGTTTTGAACAGAATGATTAAAAAATTTCAATAACAGCAGCTTTAAAAAAAACACGGATGGCACAAAGCTCTCTGAAACGCTGTTTTCGGAGCTTTTTACGGCATCAAAGGATTTTGAGGGTTATGTTACACACTATGAGTTCTTGTCACAATTTCAAAAATGGCAAAAAAATAAACGGCGCAAAAAGAAAGTGATGAACGGCCGCATTATTTTGCATTAAGGCTACAAAAGTCGGCTATTGATTTCTATCGTACACATTCGGAGGACAAGAGAAAAGGCTATGATGAGGTGGTAAAAGATTTCAGACAAAGCCTTGTAATTAAAAACCTGAAGTTTTCCGGCGGGGAGAGGAATAGATAGGAAGGTCTAGCTGCCGGCAGGTTGAAAAATTAAGAGATTTACTTTGTAATTTGCAAACTTTAGCTTTAAAGGCGTACCCACAAGAGCCTGTTGGGATAAGAGAACATCTCATTTTGAGGGGATTCCACGAAGACACAGAAAATAGTAAGGTGCGAAACGACCTGAAAAAAACTCAGGCGGCGCGGTTATGGCTATAGACAAAGCGTTAGAAAAAACACTACATATTGAAGCAGTCACGAGAATTGAGGAAGAGGACAATGAGCGCGGGTTAATTCGATTAATGAAATAATGCAAAAACCAGGAGGCAAAAACAGAAGCCCAGATAGGTAACACGAGAGGTCATCGTGCCGAGCAGTCAAAAACAGCGGTCAGTTTTGAGGGAAAAAATGCTGCTGTTGTGATCAGCGAAATCAGGCATCTAAAGAATGCAAGAATTGTTTTGAATGTCGGAGTCCAAATCATTTCAAACGAAATTGTCCGTGTTTAAACCAGAACGAGCTGAAGATGGCTTGGCTTTTTCTCAGCGGGCTAAGCAAGAAATTCAGTGCAGGCATTGTTTTCAAAAAAAACGGTAAAAGACAAACTGATAACGGCCTTAATTGATAGTGGAAGTAGTTTTAATCTCTGAAGCGACATAATATACCAGCAACTGGAAGATCCGAATCACATCAGAAGGTGCAATTAAAGTATAATAGCTGCCACCAATGGGAAAATGTCTTCTGGTAGAGGGGTCAACAGCTGTTCGAGAGCAACTTCAAAAATATTCATCTGAAATAAAAATTGATTTTCTAGTGCGCAAAATCGAGATAACGCTTTTTGTATTAGACATATAATTCTTATACAAATTTTACTTTTTTACAACCCAACAAAAAACCAAATGTTTTGCGGATAAACTGGTAGACATTACAGTTGACCCCATCAGAACGAAGTAACAAGAGTCTGTTTTCAATTGCTGCAGAGGATCACGAATTACCTGGTAGCTGCGAAGGTTTCCTTAAATGCAATATTGTTGATGCAGAAGAGGTACAAAACCCAACAAATTGAAATTAGAGACAAACCCATAAAAGAATTTGAAGTCAAAACCAATTTATTATTAGCGAGATCGCTAAATGACATGGTTTATGATGTCATATGGGTTAACGTTCTGAACACTGCATTAGAACATAGGAAAATCTACAAAGACGCAAAATCGTGTCAGTTGCTTGGGATTATATCCGAGAGTGGGGCCAACAACGACCCAAAGAAATTAAGAGCAAAAAAAAGGATGAATGAACCATCCTCCGTGAAAACCACCACGAATAATTTTGAGCATTGTACTGATTTCCGAAAAAAAATCTGTTTTTTGTTTGAAAACTGATTTTTAAACTGGCGTCTGACGTCTTAACATCATGACCTGAAATAAGAATTGGGAAATTGTGTCGTTGTTCGACAAAAAAACTGTCATATTTGAGTTAAATCTACCATTGAACCTCAAGTTTTTTGAAATTCTTAAAGAAAGCAATACAATGTTGATAGAATTTAAGAGATGCATAATTAGAAACAGATGAGTGTCAAAAAAATAGTTCGGGTTTTGAACAAAATGATTAAAAATTTCGATAACAGCAGCTTTAAAAAAAACACGGATGGCACAAAGCTCTCTGAAACGCTGTTTTCGGAGCTTTTTACGGCATCAAAGGATTTTGAGGGTTATGTTACACACTATGAGTTCTTGTCACAATTTCAAAAATGGCAAAAAAATAAACGGCGCAAAAAGAAAGTGATGAACGGCCGCATTATTTTGCATTAAGGCTACAAAAGTCGGCTATTGATTTCTATCGTACACATTCGGAGGACAAGAGAAAAGGCTATGATGAGGTGGTAAAAGATTTCAGACAAAGCCTTGTAATTAAAAACCTGAAGTTTTCCGGCGGGGAGAGGAATAGATAGGAAGGTCTAGCTGCCGGCAGGTTGAAAAATTAAGAGATTTACTTTGTAATTTGCAAACTTTAGCCTTAAAGGCGTACCCACAAGAGCCTGTTGGGATAAGAGAACATCTCATTTTGAGGGGATTCCACGAAGACACAGAAAATAGTAAGGTGCGAAACGACCTGAAAAAAACTCAGGCGGCGCGGTTATGGCTATAGACAAAGCGTTAGCAAAAACACTACATATTGAAGCAGTCACGAGAATTGAGGAAGAGGACAATGAGCGCGGGTTAATTCGATTAATGAAATAATGCAAAAACCAGGAGGCAAAAACAGAAGCCCAGATAGGTAACACGAGAGGTCATCGTGCCGAGCAGTCAAAAACAGCGGTCAGTTTTGAGGGAAAAATGCTGCTGTTGTGATCAGCGAAATCAAGCATCTAAAGAATGCAAGAATTGTTTTGAATGTCGGAGTCAAAATCATTTCAAACGAAATTGTCCGTGTTTAAACCAGAACGAGCTGAAGATGGCTTGGCTTTTTCTCAGCGGGCTAAGCAAGAAATTCAGTGCAGGCATTGTTTTCAAAAAAAAACGGAAAAAGACAAACTGATAACGGCCTTAATTGATAGTGGAAGTAGTTTTAATCTCTGAAACGACATAATATACCAGCAACTGGAAGATCCGAATCACATCAGAGTGTGCAATTAAAGTATAATAGCTGCCACCAATGGGAAAATGTCTTCTGGTAGAGGGGTCAACAGCTGTTCGAGAGCAACTTCAAAAATTTTCATCTGAAATAAAAATTGATTTTCTAGTGCGCAAAATCGAGATAACGCTTTTTGTATTAGACATATAGTTCTTATACAAATTTTACTTTTTTACAACCCAACAAAAAACCAAATGTTTTGCGGATAAACTGGTAAACATTACAGTTGACCCCATCAGAACGAAGTAACAAGAATCTGTTTTCAATTGCTGCAGAGGATCACGAATTACCTGGTAGCTGCGAAGGTTTCCTTAAATGCCATATTGTTGATGCAGAAGAGGTACAAAACCCAACAAATTGAAATTAGAGACAAACCCATAAAAGAATTTGAAGTCAAAACCAATTTATTAATAGCGAGGTCTCTAAGTGACATAATTGATGATTTCGTATGGGTTTGCGTTCTGAACACTACATTAGAACATTGAAAAACCTACAAAATGCAAAATCGTGTCAACTTCTTGGGGCACGTCATATCTGAGAGTGGGGTTGACGTTGACCCAAAGAAAATGAGATTGAAAGAAAGAATGAATGATGCATCCTCCTTGAAAGACGTCAGGGCCTTTCTGCCGTCTTTCAAGGAAGATCCCCCTTGAGACACGTCAGAGTTAAAAAAAAAGCTATTGGAAGCCCCTGATTTAAGACATCCAAACGATAGGGATCCATACACTAACTAGGAATGCTTCGTTGACAGGCATTGTATCAATTTTTTCCCAAAAACAAGGGACTGAGGATGGAGTTATTGAATATGATAGCAAAACTGTGAGTAAAAGCCAACTAATTTATTCAGCAACTAAGAAGAAATTATTTGCAATCGTTCAATTTATGCAGCATATTAAAAATTATTTACTTGGTCAGCAGTTTATAATTATAACAGACAACGGGTTCGTGTCTTGATCTCTAGTTTCAAAGAACCAGACGGTATGGTCGCAAGATGGATTGAGAAACTTGGACAATGTTATTTTGACATCAAGCAAAGAACCGGCAAAAAAAGTGCACGCTCACTGTCTCTTGGTCATAAAAAAACAGACCAGAACCACGGCAAAATAAAATTGGAGCATCAAAAATGTTATAGAAATACTGGGCTCAGTATACAAATCTTTATTTCATAGAAGGGATTTTGCATCGTAAACGTCAAACAGAACCTAACTTTGAAACTGTTGACCAAATGCTGGAAACATGCGAAAGAGAGTGTCCAACTTGCTAGATCTGTTGCATGACTCTACGCAGGTAGTTTTGAGAATGAGAAAAAGTACCAAAGGTCTAAAAAGAAAAACCGCTAATCAGAAAAATTGACATCCACTCACAAAACGGAAACCTAGTATGTCTTGATATCATGGATCCACTTCCCGAGTCTTGGGGAAACAAGTACATTTCGCTTATTGGTGATCTATTCAGTAGGTGGTACCAAACCGTAGCTTTAACCAATCTAGGGGCAAAGTCCGGGTCAAGAGCGCTTGTTAAACACTGGACAGTGAACTTTAGCTGTCCTGTTAATCAACCTTCACAGTGACCAAGGGTCGAACTTTATGTCAAAATTATTTCGTAGTGTTTGCAGTGAAATAAGACTTCAGAAGACATCAACAAGATCATACCAACCACAGGAGAACGCGATGATTCAAAGAACAAATCAAACAAAAGAAGAATAACTCTCCAAATATAAAGGCCAATTTAAACATGAGTGCAACAAATTTCTAGCCGTAGCAATGATGGCCTCTCGACCATCAATCCACAGTGTAACAAAATACACTGCAGCCTATTTTGTGCTGGGTTTTCTACTGTCACTAACTATGGACCTCATCTACAGCACACAACAGACCACAAAGTATGCAACTCCAAGTGACTATTATTTCAAAATGAAACAATAGCTACGGGAAACGCGTCAGTTGACGCGAGAACTTATGGATGTCGAACAAGAACGCCAGAAGTCCTATTATGATGGCAGTAGGTATGGGCCGAGCAATAGAGTTGGCGACGTGCTAGTTTTCATCCCAACGGAAGAAATGAAAAACACGAAAATTTACTTCTTTCTATAGAAGACCATACACAATAGTTCATATTAAAAGCAATTTGAATTTCCAGGTAAAAGATAAAAAGACAAAGAAAGTTAATGAGGTCACTTATGACCGACTGAAAAAATGTAGAACACGGGAAATGCCAATCACGTCTGCGCCTCAAGTGAAATAAAAAAGCAGCATTTAAGAAGGAAGAAATATCAATCTGGACAGCTCAGACGGTGATGATATAATTGAAAAATGATTGAACTTTCCACACAGAGAGAGTGAAAGTAATGTAAACTCAGAAAATCAATCAGAAGCTGAGAATGCTATCAATTCACCAAATGCTACGAATGACAACTCTGAGTATGAAGATAAAGAATCAGAGCAAGAAACCTCTAAAGAGCAAGAGAAGGCAAAAAAAGTTGCCACGGGAAAAAATGAAACTTCTTCAAAACCTGTAGAGTATTCTGGAAAAAAAGGACAGGAGCAGAAACAAAAATTCCAAAATCAGAAAAAGAGCCACAGAAAGCTAGTATAAAAGGAAAAAATTTAGTGAAGAAAAAATTAATACTGATCCCAAGGCGCCAATGGCGGCTACAAGTTCCAACAGCCGATTAAATTCAGTACCTGAGAAAATGAATACTTTTTTTTCTGAGCAATATCATGACTATTTTTGCAGTCAGGAAACTGAGGATATTATTTTTCTGAAAATTCAGAAGGAAATAATAGAATCGGAAAGAAAGATAACTGGTGTGATGGATTATCACTATTTTTGTATGTGGCATTGCTAGCCAATTTTGCTTCTTCGAAACATTGTATCAAATTATACCGGTATGATTTTGACAATATCATAAAAAACAGAGATCTAGTCTCTGGATCACAATACAAACTGTGATAACAGAATTCGAGTATCAAAAACAAAACAAAAAAGGTAGTTTGATAGATGCTGAATTTCAGCCAGAGATTAAACTACAATTCTGCATATATGCAGCGGAATATACAGTGTCTGCACTTAAAAAATGCAGTTTATATGTAGATGCTGTTTTTGTTACAAAAACTTCAAGACTACTGAAATCAATATACCCTTCAAACGAAAGAACTTGATAGAACATTTGGAGGAACGAAAATTTTGTCATACCAGGTTTTGGAGAAAGGACCTTTAAAGTCAACAGGTCGGTAACGAAAAACATTTTACGACAGGCGAGGGAAGTCACCTATGTCGAGGAGCATACTCAAAGCTTCATGGAAAAAATGGGAGCGAAAGAGATATGTATGCTGAGCCTGTAGAGTGGGTTTCACTTACAGAGTAGAGCTCATCGGAAACGTGGCAATGAACGCAAAAAGAATTGTATCAAAACTATTTTGGGAAACGTGCCACAAAGAAACCTATTAAAATTGAAGGATCCACTATTTTTCTCAAAAACTGTTTTGATCAAAACCACATATTTTGGTGACGACAAAAAGAGTTAACTGTTTTTTTGAAAATTGAGTTAAGCAAACATGTCAAACGATCAAACACTTTAATAAAGAGGAACCCACAAAAATGTTTGCTAAAAACAAGATCACCTTTATCAGTGGAAAAGATTTACACAAAACCAAATATAAACATTTTGCGCTACGAAATTTTATAAGAAAAACTAATTAGTTTGTGTGGACAGCAAGTAAAAATAGCCGGAGTTCTAAGTGTTTTTTATTGCCTGAACGGATCAGAACCGACAACTGGTAACCATAAAACAACCATGGAAATGTTTCCTTCCAGCGCTGTTGATACCTTTAACTTCGAACTTGTCGAATAGAGGGAAATTTTTCTAATGACAATTAGAACGCTCGAATGTAAAAACCAATTACTGAAAATTCAGATATTGATCAAAAGATCCTAAAACGCTCTTCGAGAAAGGAACTATTTTTGATGTTGATAATTTTCGAGAAAGGAACTAATTTTGATGTTCTGAATACATTCCCATGTTCATAATTGTTCCAAGATAGTAACAACAATAACTAAGCTTCTTTTTCGCACAGGAGAAGTTCTTGTGTTAATTGAGATTCTGAAGTTTATTTCTGTTAGATATATTGAGCCTCTTACAAAAATTTTGTATCTTAAAAACACAATCGTCAAATGCAATCAGCTGTACTCAAATGTCGTAAATATCGTCAAAATTGAAGACGGCAGTTTTCAACTATATGAAAAAACAATGAAGAAATTCAATTGTGAACTTACCAGGGGCCGACGAATAGTAACGTAAACGTAAGTGATCAAAACCTACATCGTAGATTTTTTTCTACATCAGATATAAAACAGAGTCAAGTCGCTCAAAAATTTTGCCAGAACGGTAAAGGAGTTATTGGTCAAGAAGCAATTCGAACTTCGGAAAAGAAATACAGTCAGGAAAACTTTGTTCACTGGAACGACCAATTTAAGCAGTTCATGCAATTTGTTAAAAGCGAAGGACATTGCTCTGTCAGTCTTAAAACTCTACCTCTTTTTTCAAATTGTAGAAAAAAAAATTCCGAAATTGTTCATCTATTTGGGATTAGTTAAAATTGTGGAATCTTGACACCCTTAAGGGAACACGTAAGTATATTCAATTTGTCAAATTAACAATTGAACGCCAAAAACACAAGAAAAGTGTTGAAGAAAAAGACTCCTTAAAGAGTCGGTTGTATTTAAAAAAGAGAAAAAATTCTCTGGAGTTCAAGATCAAAAAATTTTTGAGATCGAGACTGAAAATGTCGAGAAATTTTAGATGCAAAAGTGGGTTTTTATTCAAAATAGCGAACAAAGAGAAACCAGAAATTGGTCGATATGTGTATTATATGCCGGAACTGTACACTGAAGCTTTTCCCAGACTTTCCCGGGAGTGTACCGAGCGGAATTTTGTCTGTCGCCGAAAGTATCTACGCTAGAACTTCTGGCACCCGCCACCATTCGGTCCTGTGCTCTGCAGACTGAAGGTGAACTGCAAAACCAGTGATTGCAATTAATTAGAGAAAATGAAGAACACAAACTATGTGCTTATAAAAGACCTCGTCGAACTTCGACAAAAGATGAATAACCATGCGATAAGGCCAATGTGAAAACATGGGAATCATTGGGCAAATGGAGTGCCAAGTGTCAGGCACTACAAGATAATTTAAAGGTAGCACTAGCCAGAAATGCTGGACGCGAAAAGCTGAGCAGTCCATCGTATTATTAAAGCAGCAATTGGCCGATTTAAAAGTCAATGTTATTAAAAAGGGGCGAAGTCATCGAGAAAAGGGAGAAGAAGAATGACCAATTGGGGTCAGAGTTTCAACAGCTGAAACACAACCGGTATTTGCCCAAGGATTGCCGAAAAAAGGTACTGTCATTGGTCGACATAAAGATTCTCCTAGAAACGAATAAGTCAAACAAAGGCCACGATGATATGTCTGCTCGAGATTCGAAACAAAAACCTATGAAACGGCTTGCAACGTTAGATGATATTTCGTTAGTAAAAACTTCTGCTTCAAAAGATCAGATCAAGAAACGCTACAACAAAATGAGCCTGTTGACGCACAATGTTGCCGATGCAGACTAAGCGCTCTTCAAGACCATCTATCGGGCATATCAAATTCTGACAAATGACGCGGCGCGAGAAGCGTACGACCTAGTTGGGCTTGACGAGGCAAAAAAGATTATGAACAACAAAAACTGATATTTAAACTTCGCATATGAAAGTAAGTTTTTTTTCGTATAGTAAGACGTTCAAGTTGTTTGATTTTTGAGTCAATGGTACACTCTATTCTTGATAAGAAGGGGACAGTGTGAGTTTCACAGGTTTATAAAAAAAGAAGTACTTAAAAACCTTGGGCTTTAAGGTGAAATATTTAGTTTAAATCCTAATTTATACCTGATTTATGGCTGACACCAGATTTATAGGTGTCGGAAAAAAAATAGACATTTGATTAGACATAGCTCGGGCTTCGAGCAAAATCAACAAAACTGACATACATATCTTTGTTTGATTGATTTGCCACGGTGGAAGGACCAATATTGGGTACTGGCCAAAGTGAGGAATAAAGGCAATCCTTGAACACCAAGCCTACCATAAGAGCTAATCACTCTATTGAATCTTCATCTTTTTAAAACAACTTTTCTTCTCCATTAATCTAAATATAAATTTAACTGCTGGTTTTGTAGTTTAAACAATTACCACGCTCAATTAATTGATGTTGTAACACATTGCGCACGAGCGGCTACAATAAGTAGAAAATTGGTGACAAAATCTATCAAAATCTCAGATCAATTGGTTCGCAACCAATTGGCTCGCAACTAGTGAGGTTCTCCGGCCTAGCAAAGATACACAAAAAAGATACAGCTCTCTGATCTGTTATTTCAAAACGTCGTAGCAGTTACAAAAAATTAAACATTTTTTCTGGCACCTTTTTTCCAGAAACTACGGGGCGCAAACATTAAAACCGACAGGCAAGATGCTAGTAAAGTAGAAAAGTTTTTGAGTTACTCTTTCTTAATGATGAAAAGCACATAGTATCTCTTGACGTAAAAGGACTTTTCACAAACATGGCAGTTGGAGAGGTTACAGAAATTGCTCTAAGAGATCGCTAGTGGTGACAACTGCTCATTTTAACTAAGATGGGGTCTGGAATGTACAATCACATTGTCTAATTATGGGTGCACCACTTGTTGCTTTACTAGCACACGTGTGAATGAAATCGTTGGAGACATCACTGCAAAAACCAGAGCTCAGTGAAAAAATCTCTCAATCAGATCAAAACAAGAATTGCAAGGACCGCATCTGGAGGGTGATTTTCCGATAAAAAAGAGTAGAATGTGGGTCATGCAAAAAATGGTTTCATGCAAAATGCGTAAGGATAACAAATGAAGAATACGCCAACATGCAGAATGTTGTTTTGATTTGTACGTATTGCAACATCTAACAGACAGAGGAGCGGGGTGAGGTCAAGAAATAGTTTAAAAGAATGGGGGACATTATCTGCACGGTTGGTGGTGACCCGGACGGGTATTTAAATTTTGCAATTTCATCACTCAAAAACCTGCAATTTACCGTCGAAAAATCGAACATGGAAGGCTATTGGTTTTTCTTGATATCAACGTAAATGTGAGCAACCAAAGTAATGTCACCTGTCATTGGTTTCAAAAACCAATGGACACAGGAATAATACCGAATTTTCTCAGCTGTGCACCGCTTCAGCTTAAGAAAAATGAAATTCAAGGGACTGTTCATAAAATTTCTAATGCAACATCTATTTGGTTGGCCTCCGATCAAGCGCTTGAAAAGAAGAAAATATGCTGGACCAAAAATCAGTATCCAGATTAAATTTCTTCGAAAAAAGTGAACCAGACTTTGGAAAAGATAAAGATTTTAGCAATGATCAATTGAAACCAACACCAAAAGAGCATCAAAAAATCAAGACTAGATCTCATGATAAACCAAAAATTTTTCCACAATACAGAGGCAACATTACTCAAAAATTTGCAATCAAGTTGAAGAATTTATGCGACTTGCAAGTGGTATTTATAACACCAAAAATTAAGATCATGCCTCCCCAATCTAAAGTCATCTTTCGATAGAGACCTGAAATTCCACCCTGTAAATGAGATAAAATGTAAGGGATGTAGATGCATCTATATTGGGCAGACAGGTCGGCATGTTACCACTAGGATACCAGAACATCAAAAGAAGATTTACAGGTTGGTCAACATCTTGTTGAATGTAGTGGCTCCAAGACTGACAGTGAATGTTAAATTCTGTATGCCTGTCGAAAAGTAGAAACTCACGACATTTGAAGCCATATACAAAAACAAGTTGAAGCCGGAACTAAACACACGCGATGAATATAGGGGCGGGAACTCCCGCTAAAATATTAGTTCAAATCATAATTTTGACTTGGGCAAAAACACATTTGTGCTTGACGAAATGAAATATACAAAATCCCTACAAGAGGTATACATAAGGTTGGGGCAAACAGGGAATTACCTAGAAATACGAAAACAGGGTCAAAATAAAAAAAAAACCGGAATAGGAATGTTGTTTAAGAAATTGATAACCGCTTTAAATATTGGCTTCTCCTAAATCACAGCATCGTATATAAATTTATCAAAACATACAGGCTCAAATCATCGTCAAACAGAAACAAGGCACTATAACTCTTTTAGAGCTGCGTCATGTTGTGTAAATGAAAGTTTTTCGATAAAATTTTTCAGGATAGTTCTTAGAATTGCATAAATTGTGGTCTTGGACATACATATCCATTTTATCCTTGTAAAATTTGTGAAAAACCTTTAACCTGACGATGAACGTAAAGCTCGAAAACCTTTGTTTGAAATACCAGAATTAATTTTATTTTGACAAATTATTTTCTTCTTTTACATTTTTTGTTCGTTTTGAAAACTGTAGTTCAAGGATTATGAAAAGATATCACTCAACCAAAATTCCCCCGACAAAATATTTAATAAAACACTCAAAAAACTTCGATCGATTTTTTCGCAGGTTTGAAAGAACAGTTTGTTATGAGCAATAGTTAAGAATTTCAAAACGATTTCTAACTGCTTCACAGACAAAATACTGATAATAAAGACGGGGAGAGAGAAAGAGAGATATATAGAGCGATAGTGAGAGAGAGAGAGAGAGAGAGAGAGAGAGAGAGAGATAAAGAGAGAGAGGAGGGAGAGGTAGAGGTAGAGAGAGAGAGAGAGACCGAGAGAGAGACAGAGAAGAGAGAGAGAGAGAGAGAGAGAGAGAGAGAGAGAGATAGATAGATAGATAGATAGATAGATAGATAGATAGATAGATAGATAGATAGATAGATAGATAGATAGATAGATAGATAGATAGATAGATAGATAGATAGATAGATAGATAGATAGATAGATAGATATATAGATAGATAGATAGATAGATAGATAGATAGATAGATAGATAGATAGATAGATAGATAGATTAGATAGATAGATAGATAGATAGATAGATAGATAGATAGATCGATAGATAGATAGATAGATAGATAGATAGATAGATAGATAGATAGATAGATAGATAGATAGATAGATAGATAGATAGATAGATAGATAGATAGATAGATAGATAGATAGATAGATAGATAGATAGATAGATAGATAGATAGATAGATAGATAGATAGATAGATAGATAGATAGATAGATAGATAGATAGATAGATAGATAGATAGATAGATAGATAGATAGATAGATAGATAGATAGATAGATAGATAGATAGATAGATAGATAGATAGATAGATAGATAGATAGATAGATAGATAGATAGATAGATAGATAGATAGATAGATAGATAGATAGATTGATAGATAGATAGATAGATAGATAGATAGATAGATAGATAGATAGATAGATAGATAGATAGATAGATAGATAGATA